>NC_061486.1:6556968-6919718 GCF_022539355.2 Hippoglossus stenolepis | reverse complement strand
GTTTTGTTGTTTGCTGATGTTATGTGTGTGTGCGTCTGTACTGTGACAAAAACATTCACAGAAATTGTTCAAATCCTTTCAAATTCACCAAAACCTTAAAATTTGTATCTTGGTGTTTTTGATTTTACGCGAGGGCACATGCTTGTGAACACATGTGCATAACAGCACATGTGTGTGGGTGCATTGGTGTGTGTGGGTGTGTGTGAATGTGAACGTGTGTGCGTAGTCTTAGAGCTAATTAAAAGGCCTTGGGTAGGACAGAGCCATTCATCTCAGTGATGGGCCCAAGCTGTCACTTAACCCACAGCCCTGCGGAGTGTGCATGGGTAAAAAAACACAACATAAATTCCCCTTTTCTTTCCCTCAACCTCAGACATCCATATGTTAGTGTTAAATATAAAACCAGTCTTAAATTCAATGTGTTATCCTAACATATTCCAAGAAGTGGATGTTTTTTCCGCTCGCCTCTCCCTCGCCACTATGATTGAAAGAAAACCCCGCCTCCTGTCAACCTTCCCCGCTAAAGGTGACAAGAGCGGTTAATGTCGAGGTGTGCTGCCTTTGACGACGGGATTAAGATATGCACAACGCTCCCTCTTGATTTTCTGTGCTCAGCGGGGTTTTAGATCACAGGGCAATTTTATTAGCTGTGATGGGCCCTGACAAAGATTGCTGGCAATGGAATTCGTAATTGATGCCTTTTTAGTATGCATGTCAGGCCTGCATATCCTTTGGCCTCTCTCGGCTGCCCCTTGCCCCCTGCTCCACGGGTGAACTCAGGCTGCCTGTCCCCTTGCCCTCTCATTACCACCTCACGCCCAGGGGTGCTGCCAGGGCACCGAGAGGTGAAGCAGCTGCGTCTGGGCCCGATGCCGGCAGTGACACAATCAAACATCGCATTTTCATGGGTGAACACACTTAATACTGTCTGGTATCGATTTTAGCTGATGGAAATTGATTTAGATTCTCTGCCCTGCATTGCATTATCTGTGTGTATGCACTTGGTAACTGCAAGTTGAGCTGCTGGACACTCAAAGTCCAGCATACAGGACAGTGTGTTGAGTTGAGTTTAGTTTTTATAGCCTTGTATCTACTAGAATGATTCGGTTTAAAAGTCTAGAAAGAATCTTCAGGGGTTATGGGTGAGTGGTAAGTGGGAATACATGCATGACCCGGACAGCATGTGCCACTGTGAAATATCCCTCATCACATGTGCGAGGACAAAGGCCGACTAGTGAGATGTTTGGTGATTTAAAGTCGCTCTGGCATTTTGACTGATTGTTCTCTCGATGCATCACGGGGTCACCTCAGGTCTCTCTGCCCCTTGCCCCCGAAACGCCCTCCCACCAAGCAGTAATACTAGTTTGTCCTCTGTAGTTGCGCCTTTCAGGATCGCATTACAATAATTACCTCCTCTGAAAGATTCGGGCACATGAAGCACTGTCTAAATCCCACAAATCCACTCATGAACAATAGAAGGCACAGGCCGTACCTGTCATTTGAAACATACCATCACCCTGTTCTCTCTCCGGCCCTCTGTCGGTATTCTTAACGTGTGTGTGTGTGTGTGTGTGTGTGTGTGTGTGTGTGTGTGTGTGTGTGTGTGTGTGTGTGTGTGTGTGTGTGTGTGTGTGTGTGTGTGTGTGTGTGTGTGTGTGTGTGTGTGTGTGTGTGTGTGTGTGTGCTGAGAATTTGTGTGTTTGACTGTGTGTTGCAGCACCTGCAGAGCACGTAAAAGCAACATGTGTGTGTGTGTGTGTGACAGAGAGGTCTTTCCCTGAGGGGATCTGTTGCACTAAGCAACAGCAAGGGGTCACCGGAGAGGGAGGGGGGAGGTAGGAACCCTCACCTCCACATGAACCTTCAACCAGTAAGGGAAGCTAAGAGACAGATCGGGGGGTTGAGACTTGAGCTTGAACATACGTCTGCAGGCCTTAGACAAATGATAGGGATTTCCTCTGCCTTACTGACCACGTCTGACTGTCTAAGCCCTTATCTTGTATCTGTCTGTCTGGTGTTATGAGGAGTAGAAGTACCATCCAACTAGCCAGCTCTGTACCCACAGTTTGGAAATATAATAAACTGAGTTTTGAAAATCAAAGTCAAAGAGATCAGAAAGAGAGTTGGCAGTAAGTCGGAAGATACACCTTATTATAGCCCCCCCCCCCTCTTCAGTTCAAATTCCTTGTAAATATTGAAAATATAATTTTCACAGTGAAAATATGTTCTAGGAAATAAGGGGGAAATAGTCTTTTGGAGCTATATTTCTTATCATATTTTATCATAGTGCAAACTTACAATTCCAACTGTTACAGAACAAGTGGAGCCTTTTAAATGTACAAATCTCAAACCTGCAGCTCTTATACTTGCACAGTGTGCTGTCAATTTTAAAAATGAAGAGATCATACGAATCCGTTAAAATGTGGGACTGCTGTTAGATTGCTCATGGTGAGTGTGTGTGTGTGTGTGTGTTTTTTTTGTGTGTGTGTGTGTGTGTGTGTGTGTGTGTGTGTGTGTGTGTGTGTGTGTGTGTGTGTGTGTGTGTGTGTGTGTGTGTGTGTGTGTGTGTGTGTGTGCTGGAACTGTTAATGGAGTGAAGCAGCATGGATCCCTCCACAGGCGCAGACCTAATGTCGACAGTGTGGAGATATGTGCTGTGGTCTTGTGTGTGTGTGTGTTCTGTCGGGTGATGGATGGACGGAGCCGGGGTTAAAGCGGGGTCACCCTGTTTGTTTTGTTGCGTTTTGCTGGAGATGGGGCGAGGAGGTGCCTCAGAGCTTTACTCTTTGTTAAAAAGGTCTGTTTGCCACACTTCATCACCATACCTCAAAGTCTGATGGGATGTGTGTGCAACCTCCCCCTCCTTCTATCTTTCTCTCTCTCGCTCTTTCTCATGCACCCCTTCCTCGCACACACACACTCAGATAAATTGAGGAGTGTTGAAAGATTCTCAATCACTATCTTCAGGTAAGTGTGAATGATCGTAGCTCCTAATAACTTATTGGTCCCCCTTGGTCGCATTTAGCTGCATATCAGGATTGTTCCGCAGCACTTGTCAGTCTCTTCATCTATCAGCAGAAGATCCTTGAGGTTCCCCGCCCACCCGCCCGCCCGTAGCCGTGTTATTATTCCTGACGGCTGAGTCCTGATGGAAGTAAATACAGGCTCATGGACTCGAAGGGAATAACCCTTTATCCCTGCCTATCATCTATTTCATTAGTAAGCTGTTTTTACTGATATATATATATATATATATATATATATATATATATATATATATATATATATATATATATATATATATATATATAGCAGTGAAATCAGTTACCGAGGTGGCCTTGTGACCTGAGCTATCTTTACCAGAGCTTTATACGAGGATCATTTATCCATAATGGCTCATAATTCATACTTGCTACAGGAGGTGACCTGCTGTACAGTCTCAGTGACCTAAGTAATACTGACTGATGCTAAAAGAGGGTAAAGGAGAACTTTTTAAGGATGAGTATCCGGCACACACTTCACCATGGTTCCTCTCTTCTTTTTTTTTTTACAGGAAATCAAGCTATTTGGCCTGAGCCAGCTTCCATCTTGTTTCCACTACACTGCCACCTTCATGCTCTCAGCTTTCTCAGCAGCTGCCGTTGAGGTGCACTTAAATTCCAGCTACATTAGCAGAGCTGGTCCGTGGCCAAGAGTGACAGACTGTTGGCTCAATGTGAAGCAGCCCATTGCTTCACATGAGCATGTGTGCCTGGATAAACAATGGTTCTTGGCTTGTTAATTTATTATTAAAAGTTAAATCACAGACTTGAGCTCTGTTCCCATCCACATCACCTGTGTGAGGCTGATATTCTGCTGTGGCTGCTGCATGGTGGATGTCAGCTGCTGCTGCTGCCGTAATGAAACTAAATGTAATAGCCGGCGCCCTCACCTGGAACCTGAAGGAGCACTGGGCCATATCCTCACTTTCACGCCAGACTGTCCCCAAATAAACTCAGTACATGTTCGCAGTGGTCCCCTGTCACATTTATCTTCTCAGCCTGACTTGGCTTATCTGGTTTCCCGCACGTCAACCGTGGCGAATTATCATATAAAGGGAGATAGGCAACACATTTCTTGTCATAGTTTGTGCGCTGCGAGTGGCGCTTTGGGACAAGTTAGGTATAACTGTGTTTTATTCGGCTATTTCTGTGTATTGCATGAGTGCATGTTTGGTCTGTGTGCTTGAGTAATCACATGTGACACATATGTGCACATGTCTGTTGTGAGATTTTTCATTTCGGATTTGATCGAATAAATGGAGGATGAATCTGCAGGGCATTGGTTTTGTCCAGCATGAATTTATGTCTGAATTAGATAGATGGATATAGATACTGTTCATTTGTCCACGACAGCTTTATGCACAAAGGCAACTGTTACCAGCACAGTCCCGCGGCCAAGTGGTGGGCAGACAGCTGGATTAATCCTCTCTTTATAACACATCACCTCCCTCTTAACCTTTCAGTAAAGCAGAGTGTCGAGCGCGAGGCATGAGACGGGCAGAGATTATCACACAAGTTGATACTGTAGATGCTGTTAATGAGCCCTGTGCTGTTGTCAGAGGTAACGATTTTCTTAGAAAAAGCCCTTTTATACCTGCGCACATTTCGCCTCCTGGAAAACCCACCGAGCTGCGAACCGCCTGAACCCTGCCATCACTTCAGGGAAGGAATCTCAGTGTGTCAGTTATGATAAACATCGTACAGGGAGAGACAGATTTCTGAGGGATGAAAGCGTTCCCATCGTGCAATTCCCTCAGGATGTGGTTGCTCTCAAAGCAGCCCTCCTGCCGACAGAGATTCGGGAGATTCCAGGAGACCTTAAACTTTCACTGAACATGACGGAGGGCAATGGAAACACAACACGGGGAGAGACACCCATAACCAGCATTAATGTGTTCTCATCAAAGTGAATATTTCCTCAGTTCCCCACTCTTTTCATCTTTTATGTATTTTCTCTGACAAAACACTTCTTTGAGGCCTCATTCTCTGACAGATACGTTGGTGATAATTAGGTTTATAGGAAAAGAGCGCCAGAGATTTGAGGATACCCTCCTTCTTTTGAACATTTCTTTTCAAGGGAAACTTTGGGTAACTTTTCCTTCCGAGATAAAAACTATCTGTCTGTGTCTTCCCACCCTCTCTCCCTATTTTAACACACTTGTCTTTCCACGTGTTTCTTCGCACCTACTAATTTCTGAAGCTCTGCTCTGTCATTACCTGCCACCGAGGTGGGGTTCGCGGTGCAGTTTGCGCTGTAGTATCTCTTCCTTCCTCTCCTATTTGGCCCGCATGCAAATAACGGTTATTCTAGACATGCACTGCTCCAGGTTACGTGCGCCGTGGCCTCACATTAGCGTTCTCATTTCTCTCCACTGCGCCCTCAGTGAGGCGAGTAGACACAACAGGGAGTGAATGGTATTTACACTCGTCTGTGCGCTGTTCTTCATGAGCAGTTGCATCGCGTAGCCTCATTACATGAAAAGAAGCAGTCAATGCTCTGCAGACTGGAAGAGCATTCTCCCACTCACTTAAATGTGGCCCACATATGATACAGGCGTGCTTAGCCCACATACACATCAGTCAGATGGAGTTACTGTGTGATTAACGGCTGCTTTATTAACTACAAGTTGGATCACGTGCTCTACTTGTGCTGGTAAAAAAAAAAGGGGGCTTTGAGCTTGTGTTTGGTTTTGTTCAAAGTTTGACATCACCTTGTCTAAAGGTGAAGGTTCATGACTCAAAATAGCCAGGTCAGTGTGGGGGGTGTTGTTTTCCACCCTTGAACACTAAAGCTCCTCTTAAATAGCTGGTCCTAAAACACGCTTCCCCTTGAAGCTGGGTCAATATGTATGTGTGTTAAACATATGCACGAGCTGGATGCGGCTTTTCTATTTTAAAATCCTCCCAAGGATGAAAGCAAGGTCAGGGGTGTTACGCTCGAGCATAAACAGCCATTTGAATGTTGTGCTGTAGTTGGACAGGTGTTAAAAGGGAGTTAAATGCATCTAAGTAGTGTTTACACCCATATTCCAGCTAAACCCCTCATAGGGTTATATCATTCCCTTGGTAATTAATTAACAGTGTCTTTATTTCATTTTCACTGTGCTAATTGCAGTAAATTCATGGTGTTGCTTGACAAGTCTGCACAATGTGTGTGTGCACGCTTTGGCACACATGTATCAGCGTGTGCACATGTGTACAGTTGTGTGGAAGGAATATGCACAAGATTTAAGACTCTGGTTACATAAATTCCCATTAAGTTTTTGTCTTTTCATTACCGTGTTTCCATGACACACATCTGATCCATGTTATCTTCTTGCTGTGCCTGCAAGAATTTAAGTGGGATAGAAAAAAAACCTAATGTTTGATTACACAGAAGTTAGTCAAGCTTAGAGTGGAGGGGCTAACAGCGAGCTGGCCTACAAGTGAGAGCTTTGGTAGATATAATCTCTTTTATGCCTTTAATTTGGGAGGATTAGTAACCTACATTCTCTGCTCTCATCTCTTGGAGACCAGCCTTTTATGGATGGACTCGGCTCCCTTCATCGCTTTTTGCCTTTTTTATTTGACTCCAATCAGTCTGGTCCTTCTGCTGCACTTCTCAAAAACATGAAATGCTTGTTGTAAACCTGTTTATTTGATGTTTGTGTCTGGACTAGATTTTTTAATTTGGTCATGAACGAAAAATGTGATCGATATATCATATGTTAAAACACATTATTGTGTGTTTTCTGAAACAATTCGCTCTCTCTCTTGCTTTGTGTGTGTGTATGTGTGTTCTTCCTCGCCTCGGGGATGCAGCTCCTGAGGCTGATTAGTGAGAGGGACAATTACCAATCATCCTTCATTTCTTCTAGTCAGTCAGATGAGTGGCATCGTGATTATGCAACACAAACACATTTACCCCAAACCACTCCAGCATGATGAATTTCCATCACCTACTCTTGTCCTCCATTGATCTGGCACACAGAGGTCTTCATTGATTGCGGTCACCCGCAGATTACAATCAGAAAAGATGCACAGTCCGAGGTCTTCTTTAAGCCAGAGGGCACAGAAGACAGATGCCGGGCTGTAAAAAATTCCTGCATCCTAATCTGTCCAGATGCCACCCTGCAATCCTCCTCTCCCACTCCACGTCCTCTGCTAATACATCTTGTTTTATCTGTCTCAAGTGTTTATAGTCTTTTGAGTGCCGGGGAAGGGGCTGGAATTATTAGAGCTATTTGGTTCTGCATAAATCAGAGTATTCCATGATGAATGGCTCTGAGTGAATGTGCTGTGCAGCTTTGTGATTGCTGGCAGAGAATCCGCCACAGCATAGAAATGGACTGATTTATTATTATAAGCATAGTTCTTAATGCGTTTTCAGACTTTGTATTAATTTTTATTGATGTCCTCATTTGATATCCACATCAGCACAGTGTACAAACTGCCGCTCTTCTGATGACTTACATTGGACCCATCTGTGTGCCTGCAATAACTAAACTCGGGTGACCTAAAATAGAAAGGAAGATATATCCCATACTACAGGCTTTACTTTGTAAAATATAATTTATGTGGCTTCGAGAGATACAACATAGACATTAGACATAAATGGAGTTTGAGGCAAAGGGCCAGGGAAGAGAGCAGAGGAAGACAGAATGACTGACAGAATGTGGATAGAAAGGAGAAACAAAAGAGAAGATGAAATGGCAACACGTTGCACCGGCAGATTCACCTTTGCCTGTTGGCTTCACATCTCAGAAACCTCCCAAAAAGTATTCACAAAGCGTTGAAAGACGCTTGTTCTCCACCCGCCCTCAACATTTTTGTCTTTCATACATTGAATAGATAGACTGACAACATGCTTCATTTCTGTATATTCTCTGTATGACTTCTATTCAGCATAATTATGCACAGGCAGTTGTGAAAGTGGCTTTGCAAGCAGGGGGAGTGGCCTTGAGGGCTAAAAGACGGATGACCCCGTCCTCCTCCCTGCATTTACTTCTAATCTCTGTTCTGATGAGAGGTAAATTGCATTTCTCCGCACATCAGCAAGCAGCTCCCTGCGTCATCCTCTCCCAGCCAACACACTGGCTCTCCTTCAGGAGGCTTGTTAAAGACTAACCACTGATCGAGCGCCCAGGGCCTTCCCAGGTCAGGCCAGAGTGCCCTCTTGACCTTTGTCTGTTTAACTCCAAATTATGATGTATTTAAGCACAAAGGTCTACTAATGGCTTTGCATGTATTAACATCTGTGCTGCTCCTCCATCAAAGGGTCATTTACAACAGGACCCTAAATATGCTCACAGGAAGTAGTGGTGAGTAAAATAGGTCAGGGGTCAGGGCGAGCGTGTGAAGTGGACCTGTGGCTAATTATTGGCTTGCGAGAGCCTTTGTAGTGAGAAGCAGCTGTAAGACGAGAGGACCAAGGTCTTTAATATCCTGTTTGTAGCCTCTACATGTTTTTCTGTATCACAGAGGAGCGTTCTTGCTCAATGGAAATGGAGGCTGCCCCTTTGATGATGATTGGGTTTGTCCTCCAGTCTTCGGCGCTGTGCAGGTGCCTCAAAAAACGAACGCCATGCTCGTGATTGCGGTGAAGACCTTTTCCCATTATCGCAGTGTGCGATAGCGGATTGGCAGACAGGCAGTGTTACTCCTCTTTCAAAGCGAGTGAGCATTGTCTCAGTTTAGAGTCGTGGCTCCATTCCTGTGGTGTCAGAAATTATACAGTTGGTCTGAAACGACAGAATCCACTGTTTGGACTTGACTTGGCCGCAGAGTGCAGTGCTGTTTAGTTCAAAACCCCTCAATTTGCTTAGACTTAAATGAGACATTGAGAAGTCACCAGACATTCCTGGAGTGAGTGAACCATCGCTCAGCATCGTCAGGGCATAGAAATGATAGAGCAGAGGAATCAAATGACTGACAGACTTTGAAGGTAGTGAAAAGGTCTATGAGTTGCCTCAAATATAATCTGAGGTTTTTCCTGAGAACTGAGGTGTCGTAACTGTCGAGGTGTTTTAAGATGATTTCTATCACGCTTGTAAAAGGTTTATCTGAGGAATACCAAAGTCCTTGGAGGTGAGTCTCATCACTCAGCTGCCATCTTGGTGGTACCCTTGCTAGCAGTTATTTTGGGCTAACAAGGCTCCTACCTAATTGTTCCTTCAATGGTCACCAGAACATAAAGTTATTTACCTATACTACGCATGTGAAGGTTTCACAACACCATCCTATATGACCTCTCAATAACTCATTTTCTCATCAAATAGAAAGTGAGAAATTTTTGCCTTTATGTGCTGGAGGGGCACTACTACTATTACTGTTACTGCTATTATTACAGCATATTTCCACTTGACAGGCAATGAAATATCCAGGGAAAGACAGAGTGGCATTGTCCAAGTCAAAATCGGACTTTGCCCTGCCCCTTGTTTACCCTTAGATTTAATCCTACATCACTTTGACAAGTGTCTTTAAGAAGGAAGGTAATTACAGTCAGCCTCACTGTAAATTATAGTAAACCTCATGAACACTGGCAGCAGCACAGAGAGTTATTGTAGAGGTGGATATATGACTTTATTAAGTAATAACCCTATTAAGAGTTATTCAGTCAAGGAGTTGGCTCGCAGCAGATTCTCTAAGGTTATAATCATAATTTTTCTGGAGCTCAGTGTCAACAAATTGCGAGTATTAAATGATAATTAGTTTCCAGTGTTCGGCGTGCAGTATAATCTTTTAACAGAGGGGACCCACGCCGTAAAAATCCTGAAATGTTGCCAGTGGAGCCCCACAGACACTGATTTTTTAGGGGGTTGATGCCAATACCAATATTAAGGAGTACAAATTTCAGAGAGGCCAACTTACATAACTTTACAAATTTGCCTATAAGAAATATTAATGCAGATACAGATGTGTGTGAAAGGCTCATATTGACCAGGGTCTAGTTGCCAGGGAATAAATAAATTGTAGAAATGTATGGTTTTACCCAGATTCACTTATATATGGATTTTATTAGCGTCATGAATCTTAAGCAATCAGGGATACACTGTGTTATACAGTCAGGGAAGACTGGGTTAATGCTATATTTCTCCTGAACACGAAAACAATAATCTTCACATTTCCTTTCCTTCACCTCTCAGAAAAAAAGAAATATATTTAATCTATCTTTCTTTCTCTTTCCTATCTTGACCTTTTTTCAGTTTCCCTTCCTGCTTATGTCTCTATAGGCTTATGTTTCTGTCTCGCTGCCTGTCTGTCTCCGTGTGGCAGAGGTCTCTCTCCTTTTCCCTCTAATTGGCCAGCTCGCCTCTCTCCTTGCCTGCTAGATAATTGGACATGCAACCCCAACCCTCGCATCCCAATCACTGCAGCCCCCTCTGCATTCCAC
The DNA here is from genome assembly GCF_022539355.2 of Hippoglossus stenolepis. Taxonomy (NCBI): domain Eukaryota; kingdom Metazoa; phylum Chordata; class Actinopteri; order Pleuronectiformes; family Pleuronectidae; genus Hippoglossus; species Hippoglossus stenolepis. Next base: position 6,909,305 of record NC_061486.1, on the reverse strand, counting down.
ACACTCCTCATCCTCGTCTCTCCATGGACCCTTCTTTGACCACTGGATCAAAAGGAATATACAATCCTACCCAGTCCAAACACATTGCATCTCGGTCTGCTTTCACCTCGCTCACAATACCAAACATCAGTATGGCATGCATTTTTATATACAGCAAATTGCATCCAGCATCTCTTTCCACTACCTGAACCCCTGGAGACGAAGAGCCGCATCTCCTTCAGCAGTACACGGAGAACAAGGTAATTCATTTTGGGGTAGCCCTGCTGGAATTATTCATAAGGTTTCAATATCAAAATATTCCCCTCTGCTCTGGCCCTTAATAATTCATGCTTAGCATTCGTCTTCATTGGTGTAGGGAGAAGAGGAGTCATCCATCTCTATAGGGAGTCCTGGTTTAACTAGTACCAGGCCCTAGTGTTGGTTGCCAGGGTCTGTAGAGGTAGTGCAGGAGGGAGGGAACAAAAGAAGGAGGCGTGTGGCTTTGTCACGCTGACATGTGGGGCCCCCCATCTCTGGGAAGGAGGCAGCTCAGAGTAAGAGAAGGCTGAGTTGTTGACCTTTGGGAAAGGACCATTGGCTTCAGATTGAGTGATGGTGTCAGCCGCTAGTGTAAAACACCTCTATTAGGAATGCCTGGCATGCTTGGGCGCTTCTAATTATGAAGAATGCAAAACAACAGTCAGGGGAGACAGGAGAGGTCGCCTCGCAGTCAGCCCAACGCCAGACTTACTCACCAGCTACTGCTGTGTGGGACCCACCACTGCGTGACTCCTTACCTCACACACACATTACCAGACGGAGCTGACACGTTCCCTGCCCAAGCTTTGTTTCGCAGTCGTTTCTTCCTCTCGCCATTATTGTGTGTGCCTACCACCGGCTGCCATTCGTGAGTTTTGTTCTGGTACGAGCACATTTTCCTCGGTATGGTCCCTCCACATACCCTATGTTTTAAGCACAGCCAGCAGGCAAGGCCAAAATCCTCTCACATCTGAGCTCACTGAGTGGGAGTTGAGACATTCCCCGGAGTCCATCTCGGAAGAAAAACTGAGATCAAGCCAAGAAACTGGACCCAGAGAAAAATAGCTCAACATTGGTGCTTGCTTGCAACAGCCAGTGATACAAGCCATCTGCGTGCAATTTGACTTGACTGTGTTGTCATCCTGCTTCCCCCTAAGGCATCACTGTGAGAGAAAAGCCCTGTAACATTATCAGCAGATATGTGCGCATAGCTACTGGGCAGTCAGCGCTGAAGGGAGGAATGGACAGGAGGAAGGATGGAGAGATGGAGAGTGGAGGCCGTCCCCAGAGAGTTTCCCACTGAGTGACGGAGGTCAACAGCAGAACGCAAATAGGCTTCTTATTTCCAGGAGCTGCACCTCCACCAATCTGATCCATCACTAAGAACTGAGGGGTCCGTTGTAACAAACCACAGAGAAGCACAGCAGAGCAGAGCCGGAGGCCGCCATCGACTTTCTACTCACTGTGTTATTACTGTTACTAGTGAAATTTCAACCACTCCAATCCTGTCACTGAATAATAAACTGGTAACACTGGTATATTTTTGAGGGATGATTAACTGTAGTAAAACCTCTCAGTGTTTATCCTTAGCTCAGCAATAAAACAAATTTCCCCTCTGCATGTTAAGACTAGCCTATCTGGCAGATTTGTCATCTTATATAGTTTTACTGTCACCAGCAGCCATAAAACATCTCTATTTATTTAGTGGCAACCAAGCGTTGCCGTCGGTCTCAAAGGAATGTCCTTGTGCCCACCCCAGTAACCTTGAGCCTAATGGTGGAGGTCAGTCCAAATCAGAGGGGGAAGAAATAGAGAAAAGAATGAGGGAATTCAATAAAAGCAGGGTTGCAGTTGATAGGGAGGAGGAAAACGTTGGCAGCAAGATGATAATTCAGTATCTTTTTGTTTATTTGTTTCTTTCCTTCTGTTTTTATCTCGTCCATATCCTCTTGCTTTCTCTCAAATGGGTGTAAAAACGCTGTTGTTGGATTTTTCCTTCATTTCAGCCAAGATTAATTCTCTTTGCAGTTTTGTCACCCATCACCAGTCATTGTGTCCAGGATTTAATATCAGAATGTTTGCCTTCTTTAAAGCATTTTTTACATTTTTTGTTTTTCTGTGGGTGGGGAATGAACAGAACCCTGCGGAGAGTCGCTGACAGGGGAGCTGGAGAATAATGGTCACAAATGAGGTGCAGGTGTATGGGTAATCAATTTCATGGAGTTTGGTTTTTGCAAGGCCGCATGCTGAAGGAGACTGTCATAATTGGGCCACCATTTCAGACAGGTAATGGCTTTGCAGCATTCATTCTTTTTAGGACATGCACACAGAGGCACACACATTCCTGCATGGACCCACAGAAATCACAGGCCGTTGAACACAATTGAGACAGATAGGTTTGTGGCATTTCCTAGTAACCCCCATGCTTCAAGGACTCTCGCAGGTTTGTTCATTCATCATTAGGGGAGGGCTGTTTGGAGGAGCTTTGCTGTGGCTGTGGTCAGATTTATCACAGAGCAAGGATTCCTGTTTGCCTCGTTAACATTAGCAAGATGAGCTGTCCGGAGCAGGTGCTGCAAAGTTAAAGGGTCTTTTATTAGATTGGAAATGGATTCATCACGGGGCTGCTGTGCACAGGCGACCAGTCTCCCAATGGATCATCCTAGGTTTTAACCTCTGAAAACTAAGTTGATAAGTAAAACCAGCAAGATGATGATGAGATGGTATCTTCATGTAAAATATATTGGCAAATGCAGAACCAGTATCACAAATATTTGACTGCAGTGGCACAAACATGGTTGTCCTTGTCAAAATAAAAAAAATTACTAGTACATACTTATCTCTAAATTATATAGAAAATATGTGTAAAAACAAGAATTGGTGTTTTTTTTGTTCAGCAACTGAAGGACTTTCCACAAAACCTTTGGGAAGGATGCAGTATGGCTAAGGGAAAAAGCCATTAAGCAGAGGTATGGGCTCCACTGAGTGCCATTATGTTATTTTGCTTAAAAGTCAGGAAAGCCATCCACTGCGTGTGGCAGTTCGTTTTGCGAGCAGCATTTGTTTTAACGACAGCCACATTCAAAAGTCTGTTCAGTGCTGCGCTTGTTGAGAATTGTAATTGAAATGACTTTCCTGCAAATATGCTTCAAAGAATTCTAAATTAAATTATGATTTTTTATCTTAATTGGTCCCAATTAACCATTGTTCAGCTGCTGCTGCTGCAGAGAAAGTCAAGAGGAACTGACATGTACTGGCATTTTCTCATATCCATACACATACCCACGTGCATGTACGCTCTCTCTCACACACACACACACACACACACACACACACACACACACACACACACACACACACACACACACACACACACACACACACACACACACACACATACAAACACAAAGGAACATGGATCTCGGTCCTTTTCAGTTTTTCCTGCCTTAATGGATCCAATTACTCTTTCAAAGACTGCCAACACGACGGTGAGCCAGTTGTGATGGTAATTCAGTTGTTTTTAATGGACACACTCTCAATAATGAACCTGTGGGGGGAAAGATTTTCCAGACAAATTGCAGCGCACATGGTGAACGTAGATTATGCTAATGTAAGGTGCAGAGAGGTTGTCATGTCTGGTGAGGTAGGGATTGCTATACATACCCCCATTTATAGTAGAGGAAACCTGCCTGTAATTGTCCCCAGTTTTTTACCTTGAAATGGATGCATTTATGTGAATATCCCCCTGTGGGGTACGGCACGGCACTTTCCAGCAATCCGCGTTGTTTATTAGTCATGGTTTGGATGCTGGATATTCTCTGCTGCTTTTATTTGAGGAAGAGAAACGATGACAGCACAACAGATGGCTCTGAGATCTCGGTCCATAGTGTTGAGCCACAGTTAACATAAACTCACTGCAGAACATTCCTGCTGGTGCTTTCACTCAGATTTAGTATCATCCCTCTGTGGTGTCTGACAGGCTCATGTTCTTGGCTTGTCTCCTGACCAGCCATCAAGTTACCTCCCCCTCCCCTCGGAGGTTGTCGATCTCTGACACTTACCAGACAGGAGCCTGAGATCGGGACCACCGGACACAGAGGAGGTCACTGTATCCCGTTTCACCGGAGAGGGATGAATAGATCTGGGCCAACCAAACACACACTTCCCCCAGACTGCCTCGGGCACCATGGTCCAGAGAAAAGAGGGAGGGAGACTAAGGAAGAATGACTGAAGTGCATTCCTGAAAGGAGGAGAGATGGGATTGAATGACGCGGGAGGACGGGGGGCCACTGGTGACACTGGCAGCCAGTGGGATCGAGTTTTCTCTCTGAAAACCCGGCTCAGAAAAAACAATGACTTTGGCATCTGTCTGGAAGGGGAAAGCGGAGACTGGGATCTTGTGCTGTGAAGTGCTGAGAGTTCACGGGAATGCCTTTAATGTAACCCTGCCCCAGCTCTCATCGGATACTTCATGGCTCTCTCTCCTCGTAGAACGTAACATGAATCAAAACCCTATTGCTGCATCAATTAAAGCGGCACACTCATCAACTCCTGGAGCTCCCTGTTCTAGTTGAGGACAATAATACAGTGAATAACAGAGGTTTGTGTGCCAAGATGACTTGTCTTATCCTCAGGCCAAATCCTACATTAGATAAGGATCAGCATTCTTCCACTCCACTGATGTAGGTCATGTAGCCACAATGGCGCAAGTAGCATTTGAGTCGTGCTTCATTTGTTTTATTACCCATCATCGTGTACTGTGAATTCTCCGCCTTTGCACCCCGCAGATCAAATTGAGGATCTTGCTCCACTCTGTCTCTTCCATTTCAATGCGCCGATGGAGCTCAGATAGAATCAAATCAATGTCTCTCTGCGGGCCTCACACACATTATTCACCAGAAAGCCACACAATAGGGCATTTGTTTGATTTTAGAAGTGGAGGACACAGATGAACATATGAGTTATTCAACGATTTTTCAAATGAAAGCAGCAGTAGAAGCAAATTAAACTATATCAATCTAGTATTTATCAAATTGATTATAGTGCTCTCTACAGTAATATTAACTGTACAAATGTATAATAAATACTATAGAATGTCCTGTTTTCTTTTGCAGTATTATTGACAAAGACAAGTGAACTACCTTATAATTTATCAGGGATCAATTCTGGAGAATAGGAGAAAAATTCAATTCAATTGAAAATCCAGAGAAGCCTTTATATAAAGCCTGAGAGGCAAAATCCAGGGGATATAAAAAATGTGGCTTCCACTTATTGAAGCTTATTGGGGGGTACGGTTTTCCCCAGTGTAAAGTATGCCCTTTGTCACACAGTCACACAAATGCACACATGCTGTGGAAGTGTAACAACATCATACCGGAAGGAAATCTAGAAAATGATCCACAGGGAGTTGGGGGGCAGGTCTGAGGGTAACTAAGACCCTCTGAAGGAGACCTTATCGTGGGAACTGCCAGAGACAGAGATGTCTATCAGCTACGTCTGCAGCACGCTGCACAAGCACAGGTCAAGTCGTCTGTACCCAGTAGTTCAGCCAGGGGCGCACCACACCCTGCAGATACAGTCCAGTATCACGCATCTGATTGCTGCTGTGTGTTGGTGGTTCTCTCTGAAGTGGGCCGAAGAATACTCCCTCAGTGTGTACACTGCTGTAGGACAGGAAGAGGCTAAATAGAAGCCAATTAGCTTTGATTTCAGGTCAATTAGCTGCTTTCTTCTTCGACATTAGAATGTATATTATCTTTGGGAAAAGGAAATCATGGGAGGGCTGTCAGGGACTCGTTGGTAGTCTGCTGAGCGCATGTTGTCTGTCCAAAACAAGCACTTAAACACAAACACTCTCCGAGGAATAAATAAACACACTGACAGAGATGAAGCGCAAAGGCAGAGTGAAATATCAGGATGAGTTCTCCTTGTGTTTTTTTTGTGGAAAAGCAAAGCGTGTTCCTTCTGTTTTGAACTGGGAAAAATTTAATTGAATGTAGATTTGACATTGTTTCTTGGTACAGGGATATTTTTGGCACATTGTGCTGTGCGCTGACGACGGGGGGGGTTTGACACAGGAGAAGGGAGCGCGTGGTCTTTGCTGAAAAGGAAATTGAAAAGAAACAGAATACCAGGAGTCAGATTTCATGAAATAATAGCTGTGACAGAAATGGGGAATAGCAAAGCAGCGCAGAAACCAAGAACGAATTTTCTTCATGGCTCAAAGACAAGAGAGGCAGAGGAAGACAAATATATCGGGGTCATAACAAATGTGCCATTGTGAAGGCAATTTAACTGGTACATACTGTAGCTGGAAGCAAATATTGCCTCAGTGATATTATTATTATCAGCTGGGGTTGGCCTGTTAGAGCAGAAATCGGACTTAGATTTCTTTGACTACGTTGCGGCGTGCTGCTGGACTGTTCCCCCGGTCTCTTTCTTCCAGGATTTTCTAAAGGGAAATATATATATTTTTTTTTCTTCTCTTTGTCAAGAGGGAGAGTTCAAACTGAGCGTGGCATCCTGGATCAGGTCCATGTGCCTGTGGCCTCTGTGTTTCATGGTGACCTGCCAAGGATTCTGTGCCAGAGGGAGGAACTAGCTGCAAACCAGCAGCGTCGTCTTATGCTGGGCCCTTAGGCCACAGGTCAAAGGGCCACTGGCTGGAGCTGTCAACTCCGCTGTGCTTCTCAGAGCTAACACGCGCACACAGAGGGACACAATATACATGCAAGAGTGGTCAAGCTCACATCGGGGGTCGCACACGAATGCGTCCGCACTCCGAGTCCTCTGTTACGTGCTCATTGGTGGACTGGAGTGGGGAGTTGTCCATTTTGGCTTTAATTGTGTTGTTCTATGCATTAGCCCAGGGCTCATTAAGGGCTTGTGCGGGGCGTGGGTGGATGAGGATGCATGCAGGAAGCAGTGACAGAGGGCTTTTAGTAGACCGATGAGAAGGTGGAGGGCCTCTTCAGCCTGGGCACCGCTCCTCTATCTCCTGTGGAGTGGCCATGGATTGCTCGTACTTCATCAGTCAGGGTGATCACTGCCAGCCCTTACTTTACCCATTTCTAAACAATGGCTTTTGTTAGTAGTAGTGACTCATTTGAAGCACATACTTGGGAGCACATTAGTGCTGGAGTGTTTTCTTAGCAGTGCACCCAGTGTCCTGCTTACACCTGGATGGCATGTTGTAATATAAGGTATTTGTGCATATGAGGGAATGAATGAAAGAATCGAAGAATCTTGCCAAGCTCTTGAATACAAGTCAAGCTTCATCTATTGCTAGAAGTCATTTCAATTTCTTTCTGATTACTGAAGTTATTACAGAAAGTGAAACAATGTTCTGTGGTTCAGGAAATGAAGTTTTCATGGCTTGTGTCCTCCTCTGTAGCTTGGCTTGTGCCTGTGTGCGTCAGACTGGCTCATTACGATCCTGTTTTTTTTAATCAGAAGCAAAAAGCCAAAAGGTGAAGAAGACTTACACTGAGTCATATTTCCATGTACTCATTAACAGTGATTGTCGACTCCTGACCCAGTAATAACTGTCATCATTGGAAGGAGCACAAAAAAAGTGGAAGCGGGAAGTGGGCCAAGTAAATATTCACTCAATTCCGTTCAGAGTTCAAGCTGTTGTGGAGGCTTTGTCAGAATGTACACAGACTTAAAATGGATTTGCTCTATGCAGACGACTGCCAACAAAAGCTTTTAGTTTGTGTAGTTAACTCATTTATATTTCCCTTTAAGAACTTTAAGGCAATACATCATCCCGTTCAACAGTATTCAAGCATGTTAAATGTGTTTTGCATATGAATCAGACTCCACCACTGATAACCAGCAACACTGAGAGCAGATAATGAAGCTGCACAGTCTAAATTTGGGAAACATGCAAACATAATACGTGACTTTTGACCAAATGCCTTAAATTTAGTGTTTTAAGGTGTTATACACATGCTTTGGTTTTAACTACACACCAGCAGAATAGTTGTAGTAGAATATTATCGGGACGTGTCTGCTTTTCGTGTGCACGTCTAGAAAACAGGACATACAATAAAATAAATATGTACAGTATGAGATGTGGCCAGGAACAGCACCCGAGAGAGATCATTACTCGTGCAGAGACATGAAGTACGGCCTTTCCGTCACCGCGGAGAGAAGATGCACTTCTTTGACTAGTTCATTCCCCGGTGGCTGCTGGAGCATCGTCTGCGAGCAGAGTAAACTCCTGTGATGTACAGCGAGAGAGTCATTGTTCTGGGGCGGTGTGCTGATGCTGTGCAGTTAAGGAGGCATAGTAAAATGCAAGGTGAAAGATAGTGGGTCAGACACCGCGACTGTAAGGACAACACCGCCGGTTTTTTAGCCACATGATGACAGAGCTGTCGCTGGTGCAGCGTCTGGCATGCGTGGGACGTCTCTGTTGACTAGTCGAGGTTTCCACTCACTTGACTTTGTTGTAGCCTTGTCGAGGAGTAAGGTGTCCACTTTAGCACCAGTCAATCACCGTGTAACACTCCCTTCCTCCCAGAGTGTGCTCCTTTTTTTTTTCTCCTCCCTGATATCTTCCCTCAGGTTTGTGCTGCTAATCAGACAGAATAGAAACGAGAGAGACGGGGGGGTGGGGTGGGGAGGAAAATGTGATATATTGAGAAAGAGCTAAACCGAGCAGCAGCAGTAAAGCGAGGAGAGAAAAAAAACAAAGAGAGAGAATATGAGACAGGGATGAAGCAGCTAGATGCGGATACAAATTTTGCCATAAGTTGCCTCTGAATAATTCATCGATTCTTCATAATCGAAAAACCCACTGATTTTTATGATGTCGTATTTCCCAGCTAGTTTATGCTTGGGAGCGTTTTCAGACGCCACCAACCGAGGGGAGAGATATTGGTTGCGGCTGTGTAACTCGGGTACGGAATGTAAAGTTCTGTTTGTGTGGTGTTTCTCCCCCCCAACCCAAACATACTGTAGCTCTCAGGTTATCTTCCATGATTTGTCCACCACCGTATGTATATTTTCACTGGCTCTGCTTGGATACCTGACCCAATGCCAATTAACTGTGCTATGAAAATTTGGCAGGTCCGACCGCAGTGGATATCCACCGTAGCACGTACCCCCCCCCTCCCCCTTATAGACGCTCCCGAGCCATTTTTGCTTTGTCTGCATCGTATGTGAACACCTTGTCTGGTCAACCAAACACTTGAATGTCCCTAAAAGCTCTGGTCGACTCATCTCAGAGCCCTCTCTCATCACAAAGCCTGTGTGGTGAAACCGCAGAGTGATGAGTGTACGATAAAAAGAGGAGCCGGGGTATTGAACTCAAATCCGTCGCCACTTCAAAAGACAAGCGGGATCTATAGGAGCGTTTGCCATTGTCTGTCGTGCAGGTGTGCTGCCTCCCACAGGCTCTGAAGGTCTCTGGAAACCACAGAGCACCACAGAGAGGCCTTTGCTGAGATGCTATCTCTCTCGCAGATTCAGACAACATGGTGGGGACTCAGACAATAGAAGGCATGTGCACTCAGAGGGGGGAGTGTTTGCAATCAGTGCTAAACGTTGCAGGCAGATCCAGTTGGTTCAGGGGAATGTAATGTCTTGTTTTTAGTCGAGTTAAAATATGTGCAGATTTTTTCCTTCCAGCATAATGTGACCCGGCTGTGCCAGTTTGATCCCACATTCCAGAAAGATGTGAATCAGTTTGGATACAGACTATAAATGTCTGTCGAGTGTCTTTATGTGTGTGTGCTGCCACATGATGATCTGTGTAGGACGAAACTACACAAAACTATATATATTTGACTATTTTTATCTGGATCGATCAGTCATAACTTGCAGATACTCTGAACTTTGTGTCCATGGTTATAGCAAAGTGATGAGTTTCTATTATTGGAAAGGAATGTATTGGCATTTTGAGAGTCTAAATATCCATCCTGTGATTTGACTGAGAGACAAAGCAAACTATCACGCTATCCCTAACACAGCTTTACCATCTTTCACAACTATGTGATGTGCAATGAGGAGCCAGAGGAATGACACCATCCTCACCACCATCCCTCTTGCCTTGGCATGTATGCAGCCGTGCATGTCACATTACTCTGTTGCTGCTCCGGTCGATGTAACGGAAACAACGACATGTGGGACATTGTGTATGTTGCATGCTGGGATATGTCCAGTCCCTACGACTATAGCAGAGAGGACAACGAATAAAACACGATCCCCAACTGAAATAGTGGAGGCACATTTTATTGATGTCACCCATATGGCCTGTGCTCCCAGGCAGGTCTGACCCGCATGACTTGAACAGCTCTGTTTTATTTTACCCTTCTCCACAACAAGCCGAACACCCTCATCTGCTGCTCCAGAGGCCAACAAGTCCCATCACATCCTGGCCCTGGTTAGCTTTTTCCCCTTTGTTGAGCACAATGTAGCTTTTTGAGCTGCACATTCTTTCATCGTGGCTTTGTTGGCATACTTGAGCCTCGCGGAAGCTAAACATGGATCTACTGGATGATTTGCCCTGAGCGGAGGCAGCGGCATCGTTTCGTGGTGGAATCGTCTCCTCCTGTGAGGCACGTCAGGCATGTCTTATCTGAGGACAGCTGGAAAGAGCGGAGGGAGGGTTTATCTGTTCGCTGGGTCCTGACCTCTCTGTGCTGAGGTTGTTTAGTTTGTTGAAGAGATACCGAGGATGATGGTTGTTGCTCTCTCTCTCGCTCTCTCTCTCTCTCTCTCTCTCTCTCTCTCTCTCTCTCTCTAGTCTCTTTATGGCAGGGGACAGTTTGTTTGCGGGCACAGGAGAGTGTTTCATGTTTGCTTTCGCGCTTGCTTGTTTTACGCCCCAGCCCTGAGGTGAGTGCAGTGAACTGGTCGGGGTCCGCGGATGCTAATGAGATGTACCACTGACCACACAGCCCAGCAGCTCTTAACACAGTGCCGTGTGTACACACTGCTGCTGACCTCGAACACCGGACCTGTCACTCCCTCAAACCTGCAGCTTCACGCACACTGCAAACTCAGCCGAGCATCCAGCAGTAGGTCCTCTGCAACGTTACACTATATCTATCATCATATAGAAGATCTTGAAATACGTTTAAATAATCAAATACTTCCTGACAGATTTAAACTGTCCTCCACACAATCTCTTATTCACCTTGTCATGCCTCTCTCTTCTGAGGCCGGATTTGAACCGCACATCCCACTTGGTGCTGTAGATCTTTCATGCATCCCTGCATCCCCCTTTGGCAAGACTCCTCAAACATCTGCCCCCGCCCCATCCCCCCCAAATACTCCTCTGTCTTCCTGACATGCATTTCGTTATCCTCCAAATCATGCAGCTCGGTCTTTCTCCTCCATTTCTTAAATTTCCTCTCCCCCTTCCCCTGCTCCTTGCCCCTGCTCCTGCTCCAGATGGGCTCCTCTTTTCCTGTCAGAGTAATCTGTGTATGATGCACAGGGGCTTTGGGCTGACCACATGCCTTTGGATGTTGGGAATGGCATCCATGTTGAGTAGGGTTTTTTTTTTTTCTCCTCCCTTATGAAGAGGTGAACTGGAGGTTGCTGCTTCCGCTGGTTGTCCCCGTAGACACCTGCTCAGCAAAGCAATGCAGAGGAGGGGGAGGAGGAGAGGGGGGGAGATAAGACTGGAGAGTCAGGGTTTCACAAAAAAAATTACAAAAAAGTCACTTTAATCAGAATGATAAAATAACATACCTACTTACACATTTTCACACATTTTAGCAGAACAGACTGGGCAACAGAGAAATGAAAAGGAGAAAATAAAATAGAAAGTAGAACCAGGGGGATAAATTGGCCTTATTAAAAGTAAAATGAAACTTGCCATCGGCTGATCTTTAATAAGTTCATTATATTGAACATTTGATAGGTTTTATACCATCCTTACCAAGGCCGCTCTTCTTCCCATGAGGATTAACTGCCAGAGGAGGCTCCTTCAATGTGATTAGGTGTTCACATATTAATTTTTCAGACGTTTTGAAGACCCATCAGCAGCCTCACTGCAGCCTGCTGGGGATGGGATTGAGAAGATATGAGACCAGTATTTAATATTCCCTTTTAATGTCACCCAGTAAAGGCGGCAGTTGTCCATCATCTCTCGGTAATTTTTCAATCGAGCTCCTCCTGTATTTAAAAAACGTCTTATCATGTGTGTGTGCCCCCCCCCCCTTGACAATCAATATCTTAATTGACAGTTATTATCTGCTAATTCACCGCAACTTATTACAATGCTAATTTGAAAATGATTTTAACAGGCACGATTGAACGAGTGAGTTGTTTTTCATTCAGACTGAAATTTGCTGACTTGGGGATTGGATCAAAAAACATAACGTAACGGGAGAAGTCTCTTCAGCAGTTTCTGAAAGATGAGCTCAATGGAAGGATAAAGAGATGGAGAAGACAGACTTTGAATGTAGAGGCTGTTTAAACGCTGAAGCAGAAACACAGTTAAGAAACCTGAATCAGACACATAAAATATGTTTAGATAGAATGCCCCTCCACGCTCCTCTCTATTCATCGGTCTCAGGCTGCCGAGCTTCACTTTAGGGAGTCGAGAGAAAAAGCGAGCAGCACCTCAGAGGGAGGAAAGGATTTCTCTCCCACTTCTATAAATCTAGCAGATATTTTCGAGTCCTCTGTGAGCAGAGTTGGTGCAGTAGCCTTAAATTTCCCTCGCTGCCGCTGGGCTTGGCTTTGTACCCTGGGGAGAGGGATCATAAATCACCTCACCAGGATGTTTCAGCCATGTTAACAGTAGCAAAGTGTCCCATAAAACAAAGGAGGAAAAACTTTTTCTTTGTCTGTGCTCTAATGAAAATGTAAAGATGGAAAATCCTGGGGCTTAGCATCAGTCTTGAAACCTTACACAGTGTCAATTTCACAGGGATCAGGGTAATTTCTGGCACACTTCCATTACGTTCTCCTTGGCATCAGCCACACTCAATATTGCATGTTGGACAACTTGACAAGCGCACTGAAGAGCTATAGCACCGAAAGTGTTTGGCAGTGATCACGTGCACATTCCCATTGTAGACAAGTGCTAAAGATGAAATTTCAACTCTCCATTTCTTTTTTGGCACGCTACCGCTGACGGCGCTCCCTCGCTCTGCTCCTTTCCCTATCACTTCCCACAGTAACAGATCCCCTCTGAGATAGGGATACGGTCATCGTTTCATCTTCTCGGGGTCCATCTGGGACAGTTTAGGGTCCATGTGGAAACCATTGAAATGGGGACAGAAACTGATGAGAGAAAGATGTGCCCCTCTGGAGATGCAGCACATGTTTGGATCCCTCGTTTGCTTTGTCTCGCCCTGTTTAATGTTCCTGCGCCCTGTATCTGTGGAGGACCACCGCCACACACACCTCCACACTTCATCCGCACAACCTCTTCCCCTCTTTTTGTCCCTCTTCCTCCTTCCTTCCTCGTCTCCCCGTTTCCCCCTGTGCCTGGTAAAGTGATTGCAGGAGGATCGGCATGGTGGAAATGAAAGTGGCCATGACGAAAGGCTGAGGGATCTGCTGCAACATTACATTGGAGCCCCTTGTGTTTTTTCCTTCCCCCTTTTCCTCTGTGCCTGCCTGTTTCCCTCCACACAGCCGCTATCGTATTACGCCTCTGCAGTCACCTCCGCAACAGCCGCTGATGTAATCCAAGTTTATGACCACACTGTTCTCCACAACAATCGCTCGCTCGCTCACTACCGTTTCCCAAACATCTATCAAATTAGACTTTCATTGGAAACTAAGTGTATTAGGCTGAGATTTCCATTACGCCAATTGAAGATAAAAGAGAGACTTCCAGCTTCCTCTGCTTTGAATTACGTTGTTTGACATGTGCTACAGAGGCATCCGCGCACCGCATGTGCACTGGATCTCATTAAGCATGTATTAATAAGGCGTAGCCCAAACAGACTAGCAGCGCAGTCAGTCGGGAGTCCTAAAACACAAGCAAACACACCTGCCCGCACAAACATACGAGAATCCTGCGCTGAAGCCATGGAAGCTGTACATTAACCACTGGAGAGTCCAGCTGAGCAAAGGAATGAGCGGGAGCTGTATAATGTTTATGATTTCCATTATCTCTGACATGAGGAAAAGTCAGACCCTCGGTCAACATTAACTGTCTCATCTCCAGCTCCACACCAGGATCTCATTCCCCCCCGCCCTGGCTCTGTCTGCACAGGACCTCTGCAGAATAACACTCCGTCAGTCTCTGCTGTTTGTCGACGATATCTCTCTGTTTTTGGAAGATGAGCGGAAGATTGGTGGTCATCCTGTTATCTGGTCAGGGGATCTGGGGCTAATAGAGAAGGGAACAGATCTGCAGCAGATGTGTGAGTTCCATAATGTTCAGATGAGGGTAAGCTGCAGGTCAAATGGCACTCTGCAGGAAAGCATGCCGTGTTTATGGATGTAATTTCTCTGATGGTGTGAGTTAGCGAGCGGACGGGCTCCTCTTACAGTGCCCCCCCCCCAGCCCCAAAATCACGAGTCGTCCACCTTTCCCAAATGAGCCCGTATCAATGCCTGTCACGTCAAATCAAGAGCGATTGTGATGAATCTACCGCCTGACTGCTGCTAACGTATTTATTCTTTCCTAGAGCTGCTCCCAAATACATAACAGACATGTTAGTCCAATGTAACCCTCCAAGACCCCTGAGATCACTGGGGAGTGGTCTGCTCGTGGTGCCGTAAGTAAAATCTAAACATGGTGAATCAGCTTTTAGTCACTGTGCAGCACAGCACAGGAACCAACTGCCTGATGCTCTTAGGAAGGCCTCATCCATTGCAATTTTTTAAATCTGTTTTATTCTATTCTTATTTTCTTTATTTTACACAGACCTCCATTTGTATAAGTTTTTTTCTTTTTCTTTAATAATCCTTTACAGCACCTTAAATCTACTTCTGTGTATTAAAGGTGCTTTTAGAAATATAAACTGCCTTGTCCTCCTTCCCCCCAATTTTCTTTTCTTCACACACAAACGGTATAAATATGAACATACAAAGCAAAGACACATGTAAAAACAGACAACCACACAGACTTTGGTTCCTCAGGAGGAAAAACAAGTTGCCTCACCCCCCCCTCTCGCTCTATATTCAAGAGTCCCGTGGCCGGTCTGGGTCCTACACAGCTTCTTTGTCGTCGTAGAGCCGAGGAGGGGTCAGGTCTGGAGGAGCAGGGGGGAGGGCCAGTGGGGCTCCAGGGACCAGGAATGTTAATTGGGAAGATTGTTTTAATAAGGCCCTCATCTCTGCAGATGCTGGGAGAGGGCGAGCTGGTGGGGCCACACAGATGGGAGGGCAGCTCACAGTGAGATATTGTCAGCAAACAGAGCCGACACAATGTGAATTGAGCTGTGCAAAACACGTAGCAGGGTTTAGAGGCACAAGTGGATAAAGATATTTCACGGCTCTCGGCGTCTTCACGGCTCTTGGCGTCTTCACGCCTGCGTTTCTTGAGGTAAAGAGATTTACTGTAATGAGCATTCAAGGCAACAAATCTGCAATCTGCATATTCTCACCAGTTTTGTGTAAAATCCAATTACGCTGCGGCGCCTCAGACCGATGAGCGAGGCTGAATACAGGCGCTGCACTGTGAAAAGAGTGAGAAATTCAGATGTAAATAGCGAAGAAAGAGTTCACAAAGGGTCAGTCGTCCTAAATTTAACAAAAAATATAGTTTTCGAGTATCGTAAGTAGTATTTAGTCACGCCTGATAGCTAGTTTTATTTTTTAATAAATCCATCTATTTTCTGCCTCTACCTCAACACAAGGAAAGTGGGTTTTGGTGCTCGGAGAGGAGCTCGTGGAAGAATGACATTTAAAGATTCAACGTCTCCTTCCAGAATCAATGCCCTCATTACTGGGGATAATCCACAGAGCTTTACACACCGTCAGCACTTTTCATAGGCAGCGTTTATTCAGCTGAATTTAGCACCAATGGAAATGTCTGCACCAAGGTCCCTTATAAACAGATACACTTCCTCTGGGTCGTGTTTACAATAACCTACAACAACCCATACAATAAATCCTTAAAAAATAATTAAGAATACTGGAGGTTTGTCTTATAATAACTTATAAATTAAAATGATCCCTCTGTGTAGAGTGTGTATATTTCATTTATGTATGCAGGAAGCAGCTTATTCACTAGTATAGTCTATGAGCAGGTCCCCGTGGCCTCTGTCTGTGTCATGTGTGAAAGGCAGAAAGAGCCGGAGAATGAGGGAACACACTGTACAGGTGTACATGTTTGTGTGCGTGATAGTGTTACATCTGCTCTTTTGTGTCTCTTAGCAGTGAGCTTCAGGCTCCAGGCTATACAGTGAGTGGTGAAGAGCCAGGTTACTGGGGTTCTCCGTTCCTCCTCCTCCCCTGGGAGCAGGTGGTAGAGCTCCACCTATAGACAGAGCTTACAACGCTGAGGACCGGCTTTACTCACACAGCTTATACCTTTGAACCTAAAAAGCAGAGACGACATAATATAAGTGCTGCAGTTCAATGTTGAGAGCTCGGTGTTGATGCAGCCACATCATTTATCTTCTGTGGCAAAGGTTTTGCGAATGGAGGCAATTTTTGTACTTGTAAAATATGTTGATTTACCTACTTCTCCCGTTTGTATTATTTTACTGCAACATGAAACTCCTGAAACACAGCGTGAGGCTGGAGACAGAATGAATTCCACTGGCATCAGCTCTGAACTGTTTTAAATTTAACATTGTACTCAGCTTATCCAGCCCCGAATGAGAAAACTATGTACGTCTGAAGGCATTTAGTAAGTACAATAGTTGATGTAGTGTTGCCACAGCAGGTGACAAGATGTCCTTGAGAATCAAAACAGCCATGAAATCACTTTCATATGAAGACAGAGTGTACGCTCTGATCTGTCAGGGGCTGACAAATCCCCCAAATGGCTCGTTGATTCCTTTCAATCATTGCGTTCGATGTGATAATCCCATACATGTGTTCATTACACAGTTTGCTTTGCGGGGATCGTTGTTCCTGTGAGGATTTTATTACATTAAATTATTTTTTAACATTTTCTTAACACTTTGCTTGAGTTTTTTTTTTTCTCCGACATTCCTCCAACTCTGGAAACGCTCTTTTCTTTAAGTCAAACTCCGGCTCACCCAGCACTCCAATCACACGGCCTCTGTTTATTGAACTACGAGCTGCCAAGTCACTCAGTCACTCACTCAGTCACTCACATAAACCTGCCTCCCCGATGCCCTCTGTGCCTTTGGCCGTGTTCACCACACGCCATCTCTCCCTCTCCGAGCCTGACGAGAAGACTTATGACCATTTAAACAAACACAGGCACTCAATGGCCTCTCTGTCTGTGCGGCTGTGCAGCAGGGCTTTCCTTTATGTGGTAAATGTCTGTGTGTGTGTGTGTGTGTGTGTGTGTGTGTGTGTGTGTGTGTGTGTGTGTGTGTGTGTGTGTGTGTGTGTGTGTGTGTGTGTGTGTGTGTGTGTGTGTGTGTGTGTGTGTGTGTGCACGCTTGTGTTTCTTTATGTACACAAATTAATTGCACTTGGATACCAATGCACTTGAGGCCTGTGTGTGTTTGTCGAGGTGTGTAACGTAGAGAATGAAGCGCTGAGATTGAATCGTCTTGTCTGTAACCTCACTGGGCCACAGCGAGTGCAGACACGTCCTCTGCTGTGCCAGTGAAAGGTCCGTAAAGCCATCTGCCCCGGCTGCCGGTGCCAGGCATGGACTGTAATCACCTGGCACAGCGCAGTGTAAATGCCTTTACCCGCCCCCCTTCATCTCACCCCTGCTTTACTCTACACACATACAGCAGCTGGGCCAGGCTGAGTCATTTCCCTACATGGCGTGGTTTACATTTGTTTCTGTATATCTCTTCAGTTAGTAGCACATGTGCCGCTCATTCTCTGGAAGCCGATCAAAACACCGGGTCACACACTCCTCAGATCTTCAACATCTTCAGAAGATTTTCAAACAGAGTTTCCCTCCATTTATTCCAGTTTTTCACTTGAAAGATCGCGTTGACAGACTCGCGCTGGGTACGCCTGCGTTTTTTTGTTTATTTACTAATAGACTCACACGGTTTATTATTAAGGCTCTGAATATTTACAGTTGTTAATCTTGACATCCTGTCTCCGTTCAATGACGTGACATCTGAGTGTGAAGGATGACCTCACGGCATCCAAGGTGTGCAGGTGCAAACCCTAAAGGCCAACCGGGGAAATAGTGCGTCTGCTGCTGCTGACATATTTACGGGTGTCCACGAGGTATCTTGCGGTCAACCAGGCACTTAGGCTGTCAAGCATTTTTGAACCAATGTGACTCTGCAGATGTGACCTCATATTGGATGTCACGCTTAGTCTTGAGAGCTGCTATTGTTTTCTAGAGTGATTGATCAAAGCAGCATTTGAAAATAAATGGGAAATCTATTAATTAAATCCCAAAAGAATAAAACATTTAGGAGATGGCCTCATTATGATTATTTACAACTTTCCAAATTCGTCTGTTTTATCTCTAAATGCGCAGTGTAGGTGAAGTGTATATCTATAATCACCAATCCCAGCCCGTGTTGTGGGCTTGCTCGGTTCAGCTTGCGTGCTGCAGGAGAGGATAGAGTGTCTGCAGGGTGGACGAGAGGGCATGAGCTCAGAGCTGAGGAACGAGAGCCAGATTGAGAAAGAGAGGGGAGTCTGCCATGTCCAATCCGATCTCCCTGGTGGTGGGGTCAGGGGAGGAACAGGAGGAGGAGGAGGTGGGGGGGGCAGCGGTTCTCCAGAGGACAGCAGGAGTGTTGTTGTATCTTCACACCCACCAGCAAACTACAGAGTTGTGCATTGCAACGACACACACACACTGTACACACGCCGCTGGCACATTATCCAACAGCCTTTGCAATAGAGTGGCATGGGTTAGCACACCATCGCTATGAGCGCGTCTTTGATGCGAGCTGCTCAGTGTGTGTGCGCGCAGAGAGAGAGGTAAGACAAGGGGGTCAAATGCTGAGAGGGGAGCGAGAAATGTAGAGACAAAGTGGGAGGCTCATAGAGGGAGAGGACGAGAGGTGTTTGTCCCACAAGACAAAGCCGGAGGCAAGGTGAGGAGCATCGATATGGAAAGGGCCTAGCACACAGCGTAGCCGCCGCACTAACTGTGAACAAGGCAGATTTTCTTTTTTGCTTGTGGCATAAACAACTCTCATGAAGGAGCGGAGGAATTATGTTGTAACGTGAGTACAGCTGCGCCGGAGGGGAGCTCATCCATTGTAAAAAACTATTTTAATACCCATAAACCTGTCAGTTGACCAGAATGCAGCAGATTTGAATACGATTTCCGCTACCGTGAAAATGTGACAGTTTTCCTCACCTGTGAAATATAACGGAAACCTCCCCATTATGGTTTTATTTCTTATGCGGTAAAATATATTGCATTTTGCTGTTTTCCAGACATGAACTTTTTTCCTGTCGCTGCTTCGTAGTGTTGAGGAAGTAAGAAAGACCTATTCTGCTGCAGCTGGGCCTGGAAGCGGTCGCGTATAACCAAGAACATCTGGGGCTGCTTAGCCATTTGATATTTACTCGGTATTCATTTTACAGTCCATTCATCCCTCCTTCGTATCCTCAGGTAATATTTGATGATGTTTGACCCCCGATAGCCCGACACTGTGGCAGCTTGTGAAGCAAATAGAGCTAATTTGTTCTATTTTCTTTATATGTGGCGCCCTCTCTCTTTTTTGCTTCTACAGTTCTTCCTTTCTTGGCTCCTTTTCTCTGCTGTTATCATTCATTCTCCTTCCCTTCCCTGTCCATTCTGTTATAAGGGAAAATAAAAATAAAAAAGAGCCAAAGGCGAGACCCATGCTCTGCTCAGTGTCTCTGCAGGATTGACTCCGGGTGCCTTCTGATAAATCTTAAATCCCTAGTGGGTCTGTTTTTGTATCCTTCCAAAGATTTGCCGGGAAGCTTGTTATACTTGGTTTAATTTCCTCAGAACAAAGCTCATCTGATCTTCCCACCCAGACTTGTGTGTGGCATTAAGTCTTCATTTTCATTAATGTTGGAGGGGCAGCACGGGAATCTCATTTTAATTTGACATTTAAACATCTGTTTTCAATTTCCTGAGGCGAAGACGGCGTGAGTGTGTGCATGTGTGTGCGGGTGAGGGGGTGGGTGGACGAGGGATAGTTTGTGGGGGTGATGAACCTGGGAGTTGTCAGAGCTGAGAGCAGCCATCTCCGCTGACCTTTAAACGAGGGTTTGGGTGTAAGAAATGATGGCGGCTAATTGCGTTAGCCTCAGCGCAGCTCCACTTTGCTACTGTGGACCCAGGGAGCGATTTATCATACAGTACAGCAAAGTGTGGTTAGGCTTGGCTTGGCAGGACCCAACAGATGTTTGCCTCTGCATACTAAACCTCTGCTTTGATAGATGTAGTTGTTTTACGCAGAGTCAGCTGTTTGCGTTGCAGTGAGACACGCCGGCCAGATGAGACACAATGTGTTTTGTTTTTTAGTGAAAAAGCGGTGGAAACACAATGCAATAGATATCTTTTATCCCGACAAAGTGTATTGACAAATGTCCAGCTCCGGATATTCACTGTGTTCATCCCATCATCGGCATATTTGAGCAAATCCAGGACAGACAAAGAGGCGTCTTCATGCTGGGACTTGTGACTTCGGCCCATTTTCACATATTAAGCCACAAACTGAAAAAATCTGTACACACAAACACACGGATACACACACACACATGGAGCTTGGCCTGTGTTAATAGTGAAGGAAATATTATCTGCTGGGGGACAGCTGCAGGCTCACTAGAGAGACAGAATGGTAGAGTAGGCTCATTATCCCAAACACAGACACGGACCACACCAGATACACACACATGCACACACATGCACACTTTCAGGACAGTGCACAGCGTGAGAGCCTCTCTATCCCATTCTTTTTTTCACCCAATTCTGGGTCCCAGAGCAGGAACAGTGAGGGAGTCAGGAGGAGAGGGGGCGTGTGCAGGATAAATACAGGAAGGAGAGTCGTTGGATACCTTATTTAAACCAGGGGGCCAGAGGCAACCAATTCCTCCACAGCTCCGGATCTGACAGGGCTTCTGGCAGAGGAGTCGGGGCTTTGTACCCCATCCAGATCTGGGTCCATCTGTCTGTCTGTTAGACTGTCTGGCTGCCACTCTCTCTCCCCCCCCTTACTCACGCTGCCTCCATCCCAAAGGATTTTGTTTTCAGATACACAGATGTTCGGGGCTGTTCTGCCGTGCTACACTCAGCTGTGTTTATAACAAAGAGGTGTTGGTTTGGAGGAGGAGAGAGGGCAGCGAGGTGGGGGAGTGAGTGCTGCGGAGGAGGAGGTGGAGGTCACTGCGCTGTTGGTGTAAACACTGAATGATGCCAGCTCTCCCTCTGGCCTCCAGCTAGTCAGCACAGCATCCCTTTCCCCCCCCTGTTTTTCCTCCACACATCCCTTTTTCATTTTCCACAGGGACAGATGCATCTGCATGTAAGTTGAAAGAGTTACAGCGAGGCCAGCAGGGGAGGTGGAGACCAACTGAGAGCAGATGAGGTGCACTTAATGCTACAGTTAAAGTCCCTGGGCTCGCTCATCCAAGCGTTTATTACAGGCTCTGCATTTGCCATGCAGGGAAAACATGAATTCTCTGACAGACTTTGCACTGTTGAGTTCTTAAGAACACTTTGGTCTCGATCAACAGGATATTGCTCAATCGTTATCGCTCACGCAAGATGTTTAGTCTTTACACACTTTTATCAAGTAGAGAAAAACAAGAATGGGAGATGTTTGAACAGAAAAATGCACGTTTGCATATATCGGAGTGAAGGCTGCATATACGGCACCAGCAGTGTTTGACTCACCTTGATTCCCTAAAGCTGACTTTTTACAATAACGCTCCTCAGAACAGGTTGACCTCGCTGGAACAAACAGAGACGGTGTTTCTTCAGATGGGGCTGGTGCTCTAATGGATCGGATGTTTACTGTTTACATTTTCATTCCTGAATGACTGTATCTGCTTTTAAGTGCAGCGAATGAGCTCATTGCCACACAGCTGTACCACTGAGTTTGGGTTGGATCAGAGCGAGTGTAGAGAGTTAAGGGGGTCACACACACACACACACACACACACACACACACACACACACACACACACACACACACAGTTGTTATTCATCTCTGTGCAGCACAGTGTGCATACATCTGCAGATGCCTCCCTCATCCTGATGAAGCCGTTTGCTTTGTTTCTAATAAATTATTTTTCTACGCTGAGCATTGAAGAAATGTCGGAGCTGTACACATGAAGGTTGGGACGTGATGATGCAGCGAAAGACTGGGAAAAGCTATTATACTGCCCGTCGTTTTCTAAAGTCGTGTCCTTACTGTTGCATTGGATTCCAACTCGGTGGAAGATGAAGCAAGGAGAAGTATCTAACAGAAAATGGCTTAAAGGGTTTAGTCAGGAATTTGTTGGCTGTCAGTAGGTGAGGGGTCCAGGGGTGAGTTAGACTTTGATCTGTAACTAAGGTGACTTTAGAGCAAACTGAAGAGCGTGAGACAACAGACGGCAAAAGCTCTGTTTTATCCCCAAAACACAGACAAAATAACCCACCAGCGTATATTCACATGCATTTAAAGAGATAATGCACGTGCACACACGGCGCTGACCTCACATACTTTGTGTGTGGCCTGAATTACAGCCTGAAATTTACAAGCGCTGTTTCTTTTTTTTTTTATAAGTGTATGCACTGGAGCTGGGAAAATGATTACTGGCATGCTGTCTGCAGAAGTGAGCTTGTTGCTTTTTCATTACTTTCTCAATAAAGCTCCAGTTTATCTTGAACACCAGAGATGTTGGAGGCCATAGAACTGCTGGTCCTCTGCCCCTCGGAAAGTAGATATGCATTGATCTGCTTGTAGCAACTACCAGTTAGTAATGATATTGATGTGATATTCCGATAAGGCAGGCAGGCGAAGAGTAATGATTTGAGGTGAGGCGGGTTTTTTGCAATTTTACATTCGGCCCCAAATGAAAATCCGATTTGCTCATTTAATCTCTTCAAATCTTCCCATCTATTAGTATCAAATTTGTGCCAATGAGAATGAGAAGCTACGAACCCCTAATGTCCAAATAATGGAAATCCATGGCTGTGTCATCTTTTTTTACACCACCCTCTCCGGGGAAAATCAATGCAAATAAGAGTCATATCCTTCGCAAGTTCTTAGCAAGGCAGCGATGGTGGATTGGATCTAATGTAGATTTTCATCTGTGTCAAGGCACCATGGGTGTATGAGGGCGGGGGATGTAAATACAGAGTGTCAGGGAGAGATGAGGAAGCGGTGATGGAGAGGTTGTGATCAGCGTGTACTGAAGTGTGTGTGAGCTTGATTGCATGTAGGTCTGTTTGGTTCGTTCAACAAAGAACAAGGTCTTTGCTTGTAGAGATGATGATGGGTGCAAATGTGTTCATCATTACTGTTGTAAAGCTTATTCACAGTAACGTTATTGGGGAGCCGGCTATTAAAATATGTCCTTTATGAATGTACCAAGAGCTTTAATTGTTTTGTACATTGCAATCATTGGCTTCTTCGACTTGCTGTTCTTTTCCTGACGAAGGACTTTTTTCCCCTTTCTGTTTTCTTGCAGTTCTACGAGACGACTTTAGACAAAACCCTGCAGATGTGATCGTGGCGGCCGGAGAACCAGCGGTCCTGGAGTGTATGCCCCCACGTGGACATCCTGAACCCACCATATCATGGAAGAAAGATGCCGTGAACATCGACGACCGAGACGAGAGGATCACTGTAAGCAAACTGACATTTATTTCTGAAAACTGCAGTGATTTTAACATTTATATTGCTGACACGCAGCCTAAATCATGGCCTGGAGACTGATTCGTATATTAGGATGATGATGACGGCCCAGTGATGCGAGTCAAGTCATTTCCAACACCTCAGTGTATGTTGAAAGATTGATTTGTTTGACTAATTATTCACGTGCTGCAATTACCGAATCCAAAGCAGCCCATTTCGGTGGCTACAGCCTTTAATGACGACGGTATAGAATCGGTCGTGCTTCATTAGTCAGCAGCAGGGCATTGATTTGGGATGTTTTGCTGATTGAATCAACCAGGAGAAGCATAGTTTAGGAGGGAGAAATGAGCTGACTGGAATCTAAGAGGAGAAAGCTGTACTCAGCGGCAGCAGCACCTACAGAATCCAAACAACTCTCGACATCGGATTTACAGTGAAACCACCACTTTAACCACCTTAATTAAAACAACACTGAGCCAGCACTGCTGCATCAATCAACTCTACTGGCTTGCTTACTTAAAAACTGTCTTAAATACTTCAAGCTCAAACAGTTTCAACCAAACACTACTTTGTGTCCATAGCCATTTTCCCTTCAGCAGGAAGAGTCTTGTAGTTGTGTTTGATTATACTGATTGGATGTGGGCTTTAGGGAAGTAAAGGCTCTGACTCAGCACTCGGCTAACACAAGCAGGTACTGAGAAGGAAGAAGTTAGCGGTGGGTCTGGATCCCATTTTCAAATCTGACTGTTGGGGTTTCAAAGTTCCCACATTGCACAGTCACATAGTTTGGCCCCCAAGTGCTGACGGTGGCTAACTTAACGGTACAGTCATGGAAAATCACATCTTCCCCAGATAATGAATACAAGGCACCAACGATGGTCGTCTCTCTTTGCCTGTAGCATTCTAGCTTAGGAAAATCCAGCCTGGACTACTTTTCATTTTCATTACTGGGGATGTTGCTGGTGAGTCTTCAGCAGAGGACTGTACATGACTAAACATTGTTTTTCCCACTGAGGGCCAGTTGAGGTTGCGCACATTGAGCCCTTGACTTTAACTCCTTAACCGTGCGAGTACCCTCCCTCCTTCTGATTGAGAGAAGATTGAGAGTCCGTGTCTGGCCACCGAGCAGCATAACTGAAATAAACAAGCGCATAACCTAGTTTAAAAGGAATTAAATCATATCTGCTCCTTGAGTTTAGTGGTTAGTGTAGGTGAGGTACACTGAGGACAAAGCATCCCTCTATGACTCTTGCACACATGGCCTCTCCCATAATTATATTTTAGCTCCACTGAGCACACACACGCACTATTTGATTTGTTTATTTGCACAGTAACATCATTTCCACCCCCTGCATGGTGGAAGTGGGGACTTATCTCACTGCTGTATATGTGATCTTGGGCATCGATGGGTGAAATCCTTTGAGTGCGCGCTGTGAACACTGCTGCTGTAACGCAGCCTAAGCGACTCAGCGTTGTGTCCTTGTAGCCTGCAGCAGTGTTGGGCCTTCTGTGGAAGTGAAAACAGCGTCTGGTACATTAAACAGCTGGTGTTGCTCACCGTAAACTTCCTGCCATGCACACAAAACCCCACACTCGTAAGTGTTCCCAAATGACCACTTTGAAAGTAGCGCTAGACGTCACGTATGACCCATCGGAGTATGTGTAATCAGCTGTGGCGACAGATGGGAGTCCACGCCCACGTCAACAGATCAAGTTGTGTTGGATGCGGGACAATCAAGGGGCCAATGTGAAGAATGTGTTTACATTACAGTAAATTTGGTCGGAGGGAATATGTGATTGACGAGAGGAAAGGCAGAGGGCGGAATCTTTATGTGTTGAACAGCTGAGCTCCTCAAAGGGCCCTCCTCGTCCAGCCTGCATTGTTGTGCTCAGTTCAGTGCAACACGCTTGAACGTGCAGTCTCCTTGGTGATCAGCAGCGATCAGAGCGGGGTCCCGAACCACCTGCAGTGGGGATTTTCTCTTAGCACTGCACTTTTCCTGGAGTCGGGTCGGCTTGACTTTGGTGGCTCCAGCACAAAGACGAGGGAGTGAACTTCAGAGAGAAAAAGATACTTCAGAGGAAGCTCTTGTGTTTTTCTATCTATTTCAGTCAGCCATGTATAAACATCGATGACATGCCGCTTGCCAATCTCGCATACATACATGGTTTCATGTGGAGCAGCTGTGAAAAGGTTTCACACTGAGCCATACAAAAGTCAGGTAAAACCCTTAAGGCCAGTTTATTCTTTTGAGTAACTTCTACGACGTAGCTCACATGATAGCCTGATGTGACCTCCAAAGAAATCTAAATACACATTGCAACCACTCAGGCCGCAATAAGTGATTGGGCTGTTTGGCTGCTTTGCATTTTCTCCCAACATGTTTCTCAATGGCCGGACAAACACTGCACCAAACACTTCAATGGTCGTCCACATCATCTCCTCTAAAATAAAAGTAATTGTTGTTCGACATTTAATGGCACCAATTCAAAACCATTCAATCAGAGACTCAAACACATTGAAAACCCACAGCCAGCGAGTGATCTGGTTCCGTAACGACAAAATGACGCAAGCTCACCAGCAAACATGTTTAAATGCCCTCAACGTTGATCTATGTTGATCTACGCCGAAGTATAAACTGGGCTTTGCCCTTTAATGGTGCGGTGCCACGAGCAGCAGCTGGCCACAGTCATCTCATCTTGGCCAAACAGGTCTTTCAGGAACAATTAGGGAACAATAAATAAACAGAAAATGCCAGTATTTAAGCCCGGACCATTGTCTGTATTTTAGAGCAAGAGTCTGTCGGCGGCATCACAAATGGCCCAAATGCTGCACATTGTCCCCTTTTGTGAAATGTAGTTGTGGCTAATTATCAGCCTGGAAAATGAAGCGCTGTGTGAATACCAACAGAGTGCACGCTGAATGGGGGCTTTTGCATTATCAGCATTGCCAAATGACATGAGACAAAAGGCAGCAGGATAGAGCCATCTCCCCGTAATGCAGGGATAATGGTCAGATTGTTGGGGCTTTCAGCAGAGTGTGTGCTGTGTGGAGAGGATATGCATGCGGAGAAAAAGAGGACCGCTGCTGCATTCATTTACTCCAGCCCCTGCTGCTCAGGCACTCTAAATATGCCTGTGGAGAATAGGGAAACTGCCACAGACACACAGAGGTAGGAATATGGATAGAGTGGTCGGGCCTTTAAGTGGATCCTCATGTCGAAGCCCAGTGGAACCAACATTATGCCCCCCTCTTCCCCTGCCGCATGGTCTGCCCTGACCTTGGGCCTTTGTGAGTGTCACAGTGTTTTAGCCGTTAAGCCTTTCCTCAAACAAACAGTAACATAATGATACTTCAAACCCCTCCTGCACCACAGGGTACCCTAAATAAACCAGCCTTCTACAGCCTCTTCACGTCCTTCTGCCGCCTGCTTTTTCACCATGAATATTAAACAGGGGTGAAGGGCTCAGGAATGCCTCTGAACCAGAAGAACATTTCCAGTTGCAAAATTGGGCATCCAGACTCTCAGACTTCCCCTGGCTGCTTTATGAAAGCTAAAATCCATTTGCACACCAGCTGAAGTTTGTTTCTCGTGAAAACTGGACTGCATGGTGCCGTGATGTAGATTTGCTGAGACACAGCTCGCAAGTGAACACACGCGTAGGAGGGCTTGACTTAAACATGTTAGTCACTGGGAAAGCAGATTTTTTGCAATATTGTGTGTCAAGTTCTCTGTCAGTGGTTCTCTAATGAGGGTATCGGTTACATACTTGCAGGTGGTGGTCCACGTCTCGCAGGCTGATGTGTGCATTTAAAACCTTAACCAGGCTATTGTCTGTGTCGGCTATGACTGGCGTGGTTGTCAGCTGAGAGACGGGCTGAGGGGCCTGTGCTGGGCCCTGGGCTGCCTTTCTGACTGCCTGAGAACAAAGCACCTCCTCTGGCCTGTAATCAAAGCCCTGGGAAATAACAGACATGACATTCACCTGGACAAACACACACATTCACTGCTGTGTGCATGTGCGTAAGTGCTTGTGCTTGAATGTATGTTCACTTGCTCTCACTTGTAGCTGTATGCACACACAGAAAGAAGAAAAAAAATCAAGAAACCTATTCTTTCAAACATTCCCCCGCCCGGCTCAGTAATAGACTTGAACGTTGAAGTTGTTTGAGGCCTCCAGCAAAGTGCTTGTGGTCCTGCAGTGCCTCAGGTGTTCCCTCAGGGACCTGCGGTTGTCTTGGACTGGGGAAGTGTTCTTTGGCTCAGCTTACCCTGAGGAGGAGCAGGCCAACTGATAGTGATTCAGGCCTCAAGTGGAAGTTGAGTGGGAACAGCACAGAGCGAGATATAGATCAAGTAGTCCAGTGGTCTCTGTAAGCTCCGAGCAAAAAAAAAAAAGAGAAAAACTCTAGCGCTAAGCCATTATGTGTTTTTTAGTACATTTATCTTTGTGTTGTAATGAGTGCTCACAGGCATTCTTCACAGCAATCAGGAAATGTTTTGCAATGTTTGCTAATGTTGTGTCAACCACAGGCCTTGTGTGTCTCCGACTCTGATATAGCTGCTGTTCCTCTCAGTGTTTACCCTCTCGCCTCCTCTTCTGTTCCCTCAGATACGCGGCGGGAAGCTGATGATCACAAATGCCCGGAAGAGCGATGCTGGGAAGTACGTGTGTGTCGGCACAAACATGGTTGGAGAACGTGAAAGCGAAATAGCTGAACTTACAGTGCTTGGTAAGTGCGATGTATACTTTGCTTGCTGTCCACATACAACCAAGGTTTTTTCCTCTGTCTGTGGTGAAAAACCTGAATCCAGATGTTAAGCTTTGATTGTTCATCTCCTAGAGAACTAAACGGTGTCGCTGACCTTTATCAGACAGAGTGTGAGATGACCTCCAATCTCACACCTCACTACGAATCCCACACTGACCCCGGTAGCTTCCCTCCTCTCACCAGCTGCACCCTATTTCACCATGAGTGACCCCTGACCCTGATACTCTCCCGCGTCCCGAGCCGAGAGCTTGTCCAGACTCCTGATTTTACAGCCGGCATTTTCTCACTTCCTCCACCACCCCCCCTTCTCCTCAGAGACCTCTTATAATCTGTGAGAGGGAACAACAACACAGGCAGTTTCGTAAAGATAAATAATTACACTGAAATAATCCTGTCAGGGCTGAAACTGGGCCAGCTCGTTGCTTTTGTGTTTGCCCATATGAGCGAGTATCGCAACACAGAAACTCTGGTTAATCATCAACCACCCTGGTTAGGTTTTGGGCGCGAGACTGAGGGAATTTGATCAGAGCAACCTGAAAAACATGATTTTTTTAAAGCCTTGGAAATTGTAAAAACAATAAACAATGGAGGTTCTGTCACGACCCTGCACCTTTGGGATTCGGTGACTATAGTTAGTCCTGCCTCAGGTTTCTGTGGTTAACAAGATGACAAGAGGAGTTTGACTTTGTGTCAGGTCTTGTTCATTGTCCTGTCTTCCTTTCATTTATTGCCGTCGTGTGTAATCAAAGCCAAGTACTGCACCACTAAATTGTTTCTGTCCTGACCTGTGTTTTCACTATTAACCTCTTATGATATGTCTCAAACCAATATTTCAGGTCAGAACACCTCAAATTAAATTATTTAAACAAAGTTTCTCTCAATGCTTAATCTCTTCCATTGGTTTTGAAATTTAAATTCAAACGTGGCTCACTCTGAATAGTCTGAATAGCCCAAAACCACAGATATTTTGACTTAAAACTAATCAAAACATTATTTAAGTGCTGCCATTCTCCGCTTCGTGATGTTTAATGTGTGTGCTGGGTTTGTCTTCGCAGAGCGTCCCAGCTTTGTCCGTCGCCCAGGCAGCCAGGTGGTGTTAGTGGACCAAAGCGTAGAGTTCAGGTGTGAGGCCCGGGGTGACCCAGTTCCCACCGTGCGCTGGAGGAAAGACGACGGTGACCTGCCCAAAGGAAGGTAATGTATGACTCATCTGCTGGTCACCTTTCATGGCACAATACTGTCCTCCCTCACCCTCTCGCTGTGTTTGTGTGATCCGCTGCTCTCTTTTGTCTGTGCTGCCTGTTCACACATGTTGCAATGAGTGAGCCTGTGCATGTAAAATTTCATCCTGACCACATGAAGCCCTTCTTCAATCCAGATATGAGATTCGCGAGGACCACACCCTGAAGATCCGTCGTCTGACCTCGGCTGATGTGGGCTCCTACACCTGTGTGGCTGAGAACCTGGTGGGCAAGGCGGAAGCATCGGCCACGCTCACCGTCCACGGTAAGACACCAGACTTTCGCACTGCGCCGTTAGCAAACGATGTGATTTACAGCTCTGTGAACAGCCATTCTAAATTCAACGCAATTTGGGCCCGGCTACACCACATCACAGTAATAGCCTTCGGTTTTAGTAGTACACGGGCATCCCTTTCAACTATTCTCTCTCAATTAGTTGATTGATTTCTAATAAAAAGAAACGCAAAAATCTATACCAGCTATAGAGCAGTACACATGGGAGCTCAACAGCAATTGATTCCATTTGGCCAATACAAGTGGCATTTCTCTGGAGGCCTGTCCTTCTTCACGTTTTGAAGACATACAGTACTATTTGTGGACCTATAGAATATCTTTGTGTCTTCTGTGGTCCTCTCTCTATTGGACGTCTTATTAACACAGTTGGAATATAAAGCAGCCGGTCACAGAGTGTGAACATTCAGAAAGAGCCCATTCAGAGGAACTGGGGGCTGGATCACCCCCAAACTCTCCTGAGAGCCTGACGAACACAGGGGCTATTTAATGCCAAGCTAATGGGAATGTTAGGAGTCGGGTTAGAGGAGGGAAGGAGGCGGAGGCTGGTGGCATGGGACCCTGGGATTGGATGGAAGGACAGTGAATATGACGGTGTTGGTGGCGACTCACCGCTGATGCAGAACGGGTCTGGGGGAGATTGCGGTGAAGAGGACGGAGGGGGGTGGGGGGGCTTTATGTGGTGAGGTCAGTCATATTAATGTCACTCCCAGAAGTCAGCCCAGTGGAGATATAAAGAGACAAGGCAATTCTATTACACTGCCGACCCCCACCTGCAAACACAGATACTTCATCTTCACATGACTACACATGACAATTATTTCTTGATTTTCTCTCCAGGAAAGCGCTCCTCAGATTGGAGGAGCAAGATTGGGCTCACCTGCCAATACACCCGTCAATATATCTGCTCCTCTTATTGCCTTTTTCCACTCTTCTCCGCTCCCTGATGAAAGCTTAGTTAATGAAAGGGAACAGCATTGATGCCCTGGTTCAATAGCCTGTTCTGCTGGCTTAGAATCATATTTGCAATGTTTAAGCCTCCTTTGTCCTCAGTGGAAATGAAATGTCTTAACCTCAGGCTAATTCCCTGTGGTCCGCATGCAGAGCCGAGGCACTGACCCTCTTTTCGTACATTGTGCCTTTTCAACCCCCCGTGTTATACGAGTCAGACATGCGTGAAAACTGAAGTAAAAGCACAAAGAAGAAGCTCTTCCATAGCTTTAAAGGACCAACCCTGATGCTTTCTCAAAGTGTAAAATCAGGTTAAAAGGATCGTCCTATAACAGTCACAGTTAAATCTGAACCGACCCACGGAGCTCTCAAAGTTCCTAGAACCATTTCCAGCTACTCTTCAGCTCCCTGAGTTGCATCCAGACCAGGACGTGAGGAGGCCAGGGAAGCTGTGGGCACTGAATAGTCCGGCTAATTAAAGGCAAGCAGGCCACAGTCCCACGCCCGGAAATGACATGCTTCTAATTACAGATGCGGGCGCAGGAAAGGAAAGAAAAGACGGGTAATTGCAGGTCTAAACAGGCCAAACTAGCAAAAACCATGTATAGGTAGTAAGATGTCGCTGTAGTAGTGAAGACAACAGTAATGTGGGGGGGCGGGAGTTTAGTCTGTGGGCTCTGTGGCCAACGCTGTCGCTCTACATCAAGAGTCAAAGAATGGCGAGATTGCTGAGCTCCGGCATAAGAATAACTGAGCAGCTGAGTAAAATCATTTCAGCGGTGAACTGCTGGCGGAGAGAGCCTCACCACAAAATGAGTAAAATGGGCCCAAGTGGAATTAATGTAAATAACTCAAGAATATTTCTGCTAAATCCGCTCTGATGTGTAAAATAACGATAAAACCGACTAGAAAAATGCTTAAGTGTTGAAGTAATTCCCCACAATGTCATTACACAATGTGCTTATCACAGCAGTATATATTGTGTGTAACTGATAGTAAGAGACAGAGTATTTGAAGATATTGTCCTTCAAAGGAAATCCCTTTAAAGAGCCGGACAGTTTATGAGAATAATCCAGCTCTGTGCAGACGAGGGGGGGGGTTTCACAACTTCTGTCGTGAGATTGTCAGTGAATAATGTCGACATTGTGGGAGCGGCGCCCGGGGCTATTTTTCTTTCAATGCGCTCTGCTGTCGTTCCTAACTTAATCAGTGAATCACTGTCTTACTCATGTGTTTGTCAGTCTGCTACACCTCCGCTGCCTTGTAAACATGTCAAGTAAAATATGTAATTTATTGATTGAAGAACATAATTGGACCGAGTCACCCGACGCATTTATGGTTTCGTCGTAAAAAAAATAATAAATAATCATTAATCTAAGCAACATGAGAGTACAGTTGTGAGATGGGTTGTTCAGCTCTTGGGTCTACTTCGCTTGTAGCATAATTGAGTGTGTGTGTGTATTTTAAAAGATTTAAGAATCAGACAGAAGGGTCTGGTCTGGTCTGGTTAGATAATGTTTATACAGTGTTTTCTTAATTAAACCTCACCAGTGAATTTCCACCAAAGGAATGTAAATACAGACCGCATTGGACGCATTTCAGAAAATCAACGTGTTATGTTTTTTTCTCAGCTGGTTCATTTTGCCGTTAGCGGTGATTTATGTGCAGAAAGGTCTTGAATGGAATGGTGGTCCCCAGAGCGGCGTTGCTAATAAGCCATGTAAAGGGTCTGGAAGGAGGTTTGGAACTGGTGCCAAAATACAGTGAATCAGAGGTACTTCCTCGTCAGCAGTCTGCGTAGTGTTACAGCGATGATAAACACCTAAACCTGGTTGGGTGCCAAAACGGAGGCTTTGTGTCACTGTATATCAGTTTATCTCCATTTCATTCGTCTTGACCATGAAATACACTGTCATTGTGTATTTCTTGCTGTCGCACAAAGTTGCAGTGGATGACACAATTTCAGAGCAGTGCGGGATATTTAAAGCGTCCTCCAGTCCTTCCACTGGGAGCAACTATTAATCACACCAAATCCTCTGCGAGCACCAGTGTGGATTTCAGGCGGACCGAACAGCCGCTACCACTCAAATCCCCATTAATATCTCTGCTGTGGTCCTTGGTACGTAGCCTGCCTCCTATTGGGCTGGAGGCCACAATGCTCCGTGTGTTTCCCTCCGCTGCTCTGATCAGCTTATTGATAGAGACTCCCTTCATGCGCTGCAAGCCAGCAGAGAGGCCACAACAAAGTAGCCTGGTCAGATTTAAGGCTCACCTCTCCCCTTCAGGTCCACAACTGTGATCACAGCAGCATGGGGAGAGGTAGGGTTACCTAATTAAAGGCTTAGACACACATGAATGGATGTGTGTAGGTGTTTGTAGGGGGTATGTTCTCACGATTGTGTGTACGTGTGTGTGTGTGCGGAGCCTCTCACACATGGATAGCGCTGAGCGTCTTCTTCCTGGAGTGTTTGATCTGAGTCTTATCTGCATTTTAAAGGCCAGTGATGGGCAGGGGGAGGAGGGAGGGGCCGGTCATTAATCTGACTGACGGCGTTTATGTTTCCGAGGGAGCTGTTGGAGCAGACGGATTAGATAAGGTGAGTGATTGGCCGGGGGAGATTTATGGCCGGAGAGTGACAGTTAACATTCACCTTGTGTTTTTATGGACTGTGTATACATTTGCGAGGCCGTGTTTGAGGGGCCGTGATGGAGCCACTCCTCTGGGGGCTCTAAACTTCACCAAGGGCACAGGGATGTTCACCTTCACACAACACCTGGAAAGAGACGGGCAAAAAGTAAACAAAGCCCGACGCTGTGGACATTAAACATCTGTCGTGTGTGTTTCATTGTATTGCCTGTGTGTATTTTTGTCATTTCGTTTTATTTGATCCAGCTTTTATTTGTTCCTGTCCTAGAGCATTTCCTAAGTGTATGGAAAGAATGTTGAATCAGATGTTCCCCTGTTTATTTCTTTGTGTGTGTGCATTTTTAATGCCTTCCTGGTCATTTATGGTAATTATTCTGTGCTGTGTGCAGCATGGGTTCCCTGGGGTATGAGTCCAGGATGAAATATGACATGTCTTTTATTCACTGAATAATAATGATTTGTACCCATGGACATCACATTGTTATTTTTCCTTATCTCTCTTCACTGTCATGCTGTTTGTTGTTTCGTTATTCATCTTTACATTTTTTTGTTGTTGTGTTTTTTGTTCCCTTTTTAGTCGTGTCTGGTAAGTTGAAATATCACCCGTCACCTATTCACCGCCCTGACAGAGACAGGAAGCTGTCACAGCCCCCCCTTCATCCTCCTCCCATCACCTCTCCACCCTCCAATCAGCACTCATGTTTCTGTTGTCATGGGCAACAGTGACAAAAGGACATTAATGGGTAAAAAAATATGCTCAGCATGGGCCTCCAAGGTAAAGCCGCATCATTTCATTCTATTATTTCCCCCTTTTATGCATTGCCAAACACCCCATCTTATTCATGGACAAATTATGTCTGTATTTCAGATGACAGCTTTCAGATTGCTTTTATTTATGTACGACACAGCCCTTTTAAGAAATGGATTGAAATGTTGGGCGATTTAATACAATTGAGGAAATATCCATAGCCCTTTTGAAATGAACATGTAAACTGTCCAGCCTCTGGAGCTCTACAATCAGAGGGTCTCCTCACATAGATGGCCTATTAGACCAAGGCCTGGTGTCTGCAGTCCGGGTGCACGGGTGACATTGGACTGTGACACCACATTTAGTCTGAAATGGAATTTGTCATTAAGATGGATACTGCATCCTGGCTCGGGCCTGTGCTGTTGGAGGGTGTCAGCGTGGACAGATGGCTCAAATTTATTCCCAATTTCCATGTAAATTTTAATGGTGCCCTTGCCAATGCAAATACAGGGGCATTGGAGTAACCCTTGTTTTTTTTCCTCTTCATTACATCTATAATATGGCTGCATTTTGAATTTGATCAGTGCACTGTTTAATCTGCTGTGCACGCTCCATGTGAAGTTTTGAGCAAGAGCCCGTTTCTCTAAGAACTGATTTGAATTGGCTACAAGCACCAGCGCTTCTGTCGAAATTCCTTTGTCTTCTGTTCAAATAAGCCAGAACACTTGTAACTGTAATATTATGACAACCATAATAACACACTATGGCATGTTTGTCTATTCAATGGCTAACCATTGTCATGGCTGTCCTGTAGTGCCCCCGGCATTTGTGGTGAGACCAAGGAACCAGGTGGTTGGGGTTGGCAGAACCGTCACTTTCCAGTGCGAGGCCACTGGAAACCCGCAGCCAGCCATTTTCTGGCAGCGGGAAGGCAGTCAGGTAAGCAAAATAAACCATGATAAATGTTTTCGTTCCAAAATGCTCTTTATCCACTTGGAACACATTTTAACATAACCACAAGCTTTGGAAATAACTATTTTGTCGGCATAGTTCACTAGACAGATGTTTGCATACAGTGAAACATTCAACCCCTCCAGTTAATATATTCTTGCCAAATAAAAAGTTTGACTCTATGTGTTTTGTTCTCCACAGAACCTGCTCTTCTCCTACCAGCCTCCTCAACCCTCCAGCCGATTCTCTGTATCCCAGACTGGGGATCTGACGATCACTGACGCCGAACGCTCAGACGTGGGATATTACAGCTGCCAGGCCCTCAACATCGCTGGCAGTGTCATCACCAAGGCTCTGCTGGAGGTCACTGATGGTAAGCGGCCTTCCCTTAAACACAGTTTCTGCATATACAGCAAAGCCCGAGAGAGAATTAGAGGAACACTGAGAGGATGAATATTGGTATTTCAGATAATCTTTGGCTCATGAGGATAAAGCTCTTCATCTGAAATGCTGTGGTCCCACTCTGGAGCATATTAATATCTGAAATGAGGTTCGTGAGGTTTGGTCTGGCCTGTTCAGTGTGTTCCTGTCAGAGGTAGAGACTCTCTGGTGCCTGTGCACCCAGACCGTGGCTCAGTATTTGGCTTCACTGGCTTCACACTGGCTAATGTTTCCTTTGGTATTCCATGGATGGCTTGCTGCTGTCTACCGTTGGAAGACTGTGGCTGTGTGGTGAGGTCTGGATCGAGTCCTCTAATTACTCCGCTTAGCCAATCCCTGTCAGCCTGGTGGACTAACCTCGGTTTCGTTTCCACCGATCCCACAGGGACTGGGCAGCTATTATACCGTCGACGACACACCTAGATTCATCCCTGCATTCGCCAAACGTCCTT
The DNA here is from genome assembly GCF_022539355.2 of Hippoglossus stenolepis. NCBI lineage: Eukaryota > Metazoa > Chordata > Actinopteri > Pleuronectiformes > Pleuronectidae > Hippoglossus > Hippoglossus stenolepis. The sequence goes on along the minus strand of NC_061486.1, from coordinate 6,872,963 downwards.
CTTCATTTCAGACCAACAATGGCACGCTCCATCTCGCTCTCCTCCTCTCCACCTCGTTCTGTCGTGCTCTCTGGATAATAATAACAGTTATTAAAGTTAGCAGGCCGCTCCAAGGCCACCACTTCTCCGCAGGCAGATGTAGTAATTACAGGTCACGCTGACAGTGTTTTAGTAATTGCATCATCCCCGGCACAAAAGCAAAGACAAAGCGTCCCAGAGATTACGCCGCGGCGTGCGTCTGAGGATGCGTGCACACGTACATTCATCTTTGTGTGTTGCCTTTACACAACGCTATTAATTCGATCGCTCCTCGCTGAATGTAACTCGCTGGTAAATCAGTGGAGCTGACAGTAATGGTCATCAATAGAGCTATGAATAATGATAATAATCCGGGGGAGGCAGACAACCTACAGCAGAACCATGATGAATAACACTCAGTAGAGATAAAGTAAAACTGGGAAAAAAAATTTATTTGGCGCATATAATTAAAGTCTCTCTTAAATCTTGATTTGCTTCTTCTTCCCTCATTACAGCGTTTCTCTTCATGTCAAACACGACATGCTCTCTCTCTGTCTTGTTTCTTGCTGTTTGTTGTTGTGTCTTCTGGATGAACACCCAGTGGGCAGGGAGCAGGAGTTTAACCGTCTTCATGCTAATAACTTCGTCCTCTCTGGATGGATGTTTCTGAGCATTTTTCTCCCTTGTTTTGTGTGTTTTACGGCTGGGGGAGGGGTCACGGGATTGCTGGCCGCGAGCGTTCTTCTGCTTCGTGCCAGGCATCTGGCGGCGCTGCAGCGAAAAGACTCTGAGTATCTGAGGCTGTTTCATTTTAATTACGCTGCTTTTATTTGGCTGAGTTTGACTCCTGCTGCTGAATGATTAGAAAATTGTTTCCAGTTCTTAAAATTGGATTTAATTCCTCTCCGACTACCCTCGCAGTTTTCACATGCTTACATTGCTACATGCTGTTTGTCAGCTTCTCACCATTCTCGGCCTTTTGTGCGTTTTCTCTCACAAGCTGGATGTAATTGTCTGAATCCTCTGTTCGATTGCGAATCCTCTCTGCGCCTGTTTTCACTACATGAACACCTTCACAGTCTTGCACCTTCCACCTCTCCACACAATTACTCACTCTCCTTACTCCTTCCACAGTTGTGTCGGATCGCCCGCCGCCAGTTATCCGCCAAGGCCCGACCAATCAGACGGTGGCCGTGGACGGCACGGTGGTTCTCAACTGTATGGCATCGAGTAACCCCACTCCTACCATCCTCTGGAGGAAGGATGGAGTGCTGGTGTCCACTCACGACTCCAGGGTCAAACAGCTGGACACGGGCGCTCTGCAGATCCGCTATGCAAAGGTGAGACGTCACATGCACAAAACATGCTCGGATTATTTTAACATCAAGCAAAACAGTTCCCAGTGCTGGTCTGTGACATTTGGAGTACAAAGTCACAAGTAAACACCACAAAAGAATTATTTGTCTCACTCTCAGACTTTGCGGTTGACAGGACAGACATTTAAACATGTGTAATTTTGTCATTTACTGTTGCCAGCAGGGTTATGGCTTGTGTTTTGTTTATTAGCCTCAAGCTCGCAGAATATCTCAGGAACTTGTAAACATGGAGGAAATTTCGGTCATGAGCTCAGAAACAATGATTTGTTTTGGTCCGGCTTCAGATTCAGGTGCTGATCTAATAATCCGTAGAGAGAAGGAGCTTCTTTTTGTTGTCTCTGTTTTCTCATGAACTCCTGCACTTTCAGCGAAAAAGAACCTGGCAGCGCACCATGATTGTCTCTCGCTGTGTATTTTGATGCAGATCCAGATCTAATTCAGATCACATTTGCAATTACCAAACTTATGGTTCAGCCGTGGTGGAGAGAGAGGTATGCGCTTGTGTAGTGCTTTTCCATTGTTGTTCCAAAATGAACAAAACATTTCCGTGCACTCTCCCCCTTTCCCAACACAGTCATATATTAAAGCTTATGAATAATCGAGGTTTGACCGCATGTATCGCTGGATTGTCCACACATCTGTTGAACGGGGCAGCTGCCTCCATGTTTGGTAGTCAGGGGGATGGTAGCGAGAGAAAAAAAAGGTCTCCAATTAGTCTGTGATCCTGTGAAAATCTTTTCCATTTGACCAGGAATGGTTCTGTCACTTGGCCTTTCCAGCTGCTTTCCCCCCAGTTTCTGCTTTGAAAGAGATGATATTGAGATTATCAGGCACTGACAGCGACCTGCTACAGACTCCAGCAGACTGTCAATAAGTGGGGCAGTGAAGTGGAGAAATAGCAAGGGGAAGCAGGAAAGAGACTGCTGCCTCACTGGAAACTGTAACACATATTTGAATGATTTCCATTTAACTAATATCCTCCTCTCTTCTACTCCAGCTCGGTGACACTGGCACCTACACCTGCATCGCCTCCACACCCAGCGGCGAGGCCTCGTGGAAAGCTTATTTAGAGGTTCACGGTAAGCTCAATCCAATAGTGGCCCATTTCCTAGCTTTCTAAGAAGTGGGTTTTTTTTCAGTTGCAGGGTGTATTTTCATATAATTTATTCAGTTCTGTGAAATGCCTTTGGCTTTTGGAATATACTCAACTAACTCGTTTCTTTCCTTCTCTTCATCCAGAGTTTGGAGTTTCAGTCCAACCAAACAGACCCACTGACCCCAACCTGATCCCCAGTGCCCCTTCCAAACCTGAGGTCACTGACGTTACCCGCACCTCCGTCACCCTTTCCTGGAAGCCTAACCTTAACGCCGGAGCCACGCCCACCTCCTACATAATAGAGGCCTTCAGGTACAACTAATCAACTTCACCATCAACACGCAAATTATTCCTTTCTTTTTTATTTGAAACCTTTTAGACTTAAACTTCCTCTGTTGTGTGTCCACAGTCATGCATCAGGGAGCAGCTGGCAGACCTTGGCGGAGCATGTGAAAACTGAGTCATTTGTACTGAAGGGCTTGAAGCCCAGCGCAGTCTACCTCTTCTTAGTGCGGGCAGCCAATGCCTATGGGCTGAGTGATCCCAGTCCCATCACTGATGCTGTGAAAACCCAAGGTGAGAACTGCCTTGTTACTGATATGAAGTTGATATGCTGCACAGCAGTGTTTGTGTTTTTCTCTGGTTTTATGAGAGTGTAAATCAGTTTTGGTGCCTGTTCCTCTGCAGACATCCCTCCCACCAGTCAGGGTGTGGACCACCGTCAGATCCAAAGGGAGTTGGGGGAAGTGCTGATCCACCTGCACAACCCCACCATCCTCTCCTCCTCGTCTGTCAGGGTGCAGTGGACAGTGAGTATCATTTTCTCCATGACTGCATTATTGTCACTCTCACACAGCTGCAGCCAGTTACAGATTGCCGTATGGTTCATCGGTATAACTGGCCACCGATGCTCCAAGGTTAGTTTAGTGATATACCTATGGTCAATTTGTCAGGCAACTCAGCCGAGCTAATGCGTTAACACCCGCACGCAGGAAGGACACTGCTGATATCAGCCTGCAACGCATTCTTAGTGTTCTTCAAATCCATCTGGCACGAGTGTGACCGGTCAGCTGGCGAGAGATCCAAAAGTCTGCACATTTTTCCATAGCGCGCCTCTAAACCACCCGAAATCTACACCGCAGAGCTCAGCCTTCTGCAAGCGGCCGTGCAGGGCCGTATAGCAGCGTGTGGCGTGCCAGCTTGTGCCCTCTCAGATTGAAAACACTTGACGGCTGTTAAAATAATACAAGCGAGAAGAAGGAGGCGGCCAACTCATGCTCTTAGGTGGAAATGGCTTGCAGATGTTAGAGCGGATAGGTGGGAGACGAGGAAGTAGAAGTAGAACTGGGAGCTCATGTTGCTGCTTCTTTGATAGAACAAGCTGAATGCGGAGCACGAATGTCCACCTGCAACTGATCTGGTTCATGTGCAGTTGTTTGAAATTATGAAACAACACAACTGAAGTGTACATTATGGCTGTCGACCCGAGATATTAGCCTGTGGGATGACTCACTGAAGGGAAAGAACAGCCCATTTTGCCTTTTGACATAAGGCCACCCCTACGTTCCCAGTTATTATGAAGTGCCACAGTGAGTGATGAATGGGACGGAGGAAACGTTAAGAGGATAGTGACATGTCAAGACTGATTCAAAACGTTACTGCCCAGTTACCCTGTCACCGTGGAATGTTCCAGGAAAACACACGACACGACGGAGACTGACATTGGAGTTAAACTCCACACTTTCCCGGTTTTCCTTGGTTTTACATATTTCTTTGTGTAAAGGTAAATGGAGCACAGTTTTCCAGGCTAATGAAGACCACCTGAGCCGCAGCAATTTTTTTACATGGGAGAATGAAATCGCTAGAATCTTTACAAGCCAGTGCTGCTCGCCTTCCACAGGGATATTAGCATACTGGTTAGCGGTTATTCTTTTCTCCAACCATGCTGCGTCACAACGCAACATTAATTATCCCGAGATTAAACTAACAGACAAAACCCTTCCTATTGCATTCACCCCATGTATTTCGCTACCGTGCATCACATGCTGTTGAAATAGTCGCATTCTCAACTTCTGATATTCCGAATAAAGATCCACTTTTCTGCGCCTTCCTGGACTTCAGCAGCCTGTCAGTGCACTTCAGAGCAGGACAGGATGAGACAGGCTGCTGTGGGAGCCTGGGCCCTATTTAACCAGCTCCAGACTTAGAGGAACCTCTGGCCAATGACCTCATACTGTGGTTTTCGCACAAATCGCTGCTGCTCCAAATGGCGCATAGACAGACAGGGAAGAGAGATGTAGATGTGGATGAATAAACAGAAGGGTGATATGATGAGTTAGCATCCTTTTCCATTCAGCGCCTGCTGTATCAGTTGCGTGAGTCAAGTGGTTCTACAATTAATTACATTACTGTATAATTTTCCACTACATACTGTGAAGCATATAATCCAGTGAAGCTGACACCGTCTTTGTCTGTGTTGCTGTGCCGTTCCCCAGGTGGAGCAGCAGTCTCAGTACATACAGGGCTACAAGGTGATGTACAGGCCTTCACCGGAGGGGCTGCAGAGGAGCGAATGGGCCGTGTTCGAGGTGCGCACGCCCGGGGAGGACAGCGCCGTCGTGCCACAGCTTCGGAAGGGAGTCACATATGAATTCAAACTCCGCCCCTTCTTCAATGAATTCCAGGGAACAGACAGCGATGTCAAAATTGGCAAGACGCTGGAGGAAGGTGGGGGATGTGAACGTGTGCGACTGCCTGCAAGTGTGCTTTAGTGCTTGCATGTGTGCATGCATGTTTTCATGTTTACACAATTTTATGTGCACAGCTTGTATGTGTGAGAGCATACAACAGCTGTTCACAGCGGGCAGTGAGGGAAGGATTATGTTAGGTTCAGATGCGGTGTATTCGAGCATGCTAGAGTGGATGTTGAGCTCTTTAAAAGGCCCTATGGAAAACCATACACAACACTGCAGGACCGGTGTTATACTAATTTTTCATAGGGTGTGGCAGTTGTGGCAGTCTCATGAGGTTTGGTCGAGAACCAACTGCAAATTGTAATCTGCGGCAAACAGTTAAGAGAAACGTGAGCGAGGGTGTTTACTGGAATGTGTGTGTTTGTGTGTGTGTGTGTTTGTGTGTTTGTGTGTGTGTAATTTGGTCTTGCATGTGCAGTGTAGAGTGTTTTGATCTTTTTCTGCTGAATTCTCCTTTGTTCCAAATTTAGTTTATAATTGTTTTTGGAGATTTATGCACGTTTGTTTTTGTAACACTCGCTCACACGTCTTTTATGTTGGACTGGTAATTGTTTCAGCTTAATTACTGTTACTGCGCCACAGGTTGACGTCCGCGAGCCACCACACACCCCACCGTCACAACTCCCTGTCTGTTTTCAGTAAACACTTATTGTTGTCATCCACATAAACACTTGTGTGAAGCAAACTCAATTATCTGATAAAAGGGTTGTAATGTTCATCATTAGTGCTTTGTTGTCACCTCAGCTTGAATCTCACACAAAGATACAGGATAGATTCCAGCAGCTAAATGGGATGGCAGGGCGAGACTGCATGCAGTTATGGAAAAAAACTCGGTATCATGTATGAAGGTGTGTTGTTTTTTAAAAATCTTTTGTCTCCCCAACCCTCAGCCCCCGGCGCCCCTCCTCGTGAGGTTACAGTGACGGAGAGTGGGGACAATGGGACTGCCATCGTGGTCTCCTGGCAACCCCCTCCGGAAGAGGAACAGAATGGGGTGGTCCAGGAGTACAAGGTAACAACAACAACTAAAAATGCACCCTGCAGAAAAACCAGGTCTGAGCGTGAGAGGGACTCGGTGCTGTAGAGACACAAAGGAGAAAAACAAACAGGGATGCAGGCAGAGCAGATAACCGAGAAAGGGACAATGCACAGACATGGAAAGGTAATGAATTCCTGGTTGAGGCACACCTTTGTACGCTCCGCGGTGCTCCTCCTCTGTGTGCTGACAGAGGCTCAGACAGAAGAAAGGAGTCAGAGCAGGGGAGCTGCTGGAAACTCTTATGAACCAGTGCCATCTGGTGGAGAGAGCAGGCTCGTGGATACTCGCAGGGAACAATCTCTGCTGGACTACTGATCTTTCTCTTTTTCCCCTTCAGTGGTAGTTAGGCCTTAACCAGTGATTTCCAATCCTTGTGTGTTGGGAGACAATGGGAGAAAATTTAGGCTTTGCATTTCATTCATTGGATAATAAGTATTTTTACTGATATAAATGACAATTTATTGAATTTTGCATGTAAATGACTTGACTCAGCTGTAGATCTGATAGAATTTAGAAGAGATTTGAATGCAGAGGCAGAAAATAGTATTTTTTTAACAACTAGCTATAATGATGACCAATGACATAAAATGACATCATCATTTCTTTGATCCGGATCTGTACTAAATTCATCCTTAAATCTACAGCACGTCTCTTCGGTTCCCCTCCTCCTCCTCCTCCTCCTCCTCCTCCTCCTCCTCCTCACTCGACAACGCATGCTCTTTTTGTCATGGCCCCACTTTGCAGAGCACACACCTCTCATTCTTTATGCTGTGGAAGTCCTGTATTTTAATTGGGAGGCCTTAGTGTGTCAAAGGGGATGTAGGCTAGTGGTGGAAGGGAGGCCGAAGCAGAGCCACTGTTAATTTCCCAGGTAAATGTTTCTGGTGATAGGGTGATAGAGTAATTTCATGGTTTTTAAGTCCGGCCCGAGAGTGTTCCCTGCTCATTACCGAGCCCTGGTGCCTGGCGGCAATTTCACTCGCCGCAATTTTTTAAGATACACAGCGAGAAAATTTCAAGGCTTTCTAGCTCCATCATAGATAGTGCACATCCAAGGAAGTGTATGTGTTAACCTAGTTTACTGCTGGTAGGAGGTGGGGAGCAAAGAAAGCAGATTGTCAGGGCTCCAGGATGTGGAGGTCTCCAGGCCTTGGAGCTGAGGTGAATGTAAACTTCTCTTTGTGCCCGTGGCTCGAGTCCAACTGAGGCTCGGCTCTCCTGCCTGGGAGTGACAGCTCTTAGCTTCTGCTGTAATTGGGTTATAGGGGTGATTACTGATCCCCACTTGTTTCTCAGGGGCTTCAGGCTACACTGAGATGTTATGGCTACCTCAACTATAACTGACTCTGTGTTCAGCTCAGCCTGTAAAAGCCAGAATCGTGTCGTAAAATGTTTTGCTTCCTCGGAGATGTAACGCAATACCCGCAGTGCTCGAAAATGTTGCAATAACAGCAGCAACCAATTACGAGAGCACAGATTGGTGTTGTCAGGAAAACCCTCATAACATTCCCTCAATCTCCACTTTGTCCTTGTCTCTGTTATGGCAGATTTGGTGTTTGGGGAACGAGAGTCGGTACCACATCAACCGTACAGTCGACGGCTCAACCTTATCCGTGCTGATCCCCAGTCTGGCCCCGGGGATCCGCTACAGCGTGGAGGTAGCGGCCAGCACCGGGGCGGGTCCTGGGGTCAAGAGCGATACCACCTTCTTCCAGCTCGGTGAGTTGGAACAACCTTTTAATTCCGTCTTATTCAGTTTTTTTCTGATTTACTGTTTTTTCTGAGTTTGTCCTCCGGCTATCCTTGCACAGAGAATAAACCCCAATCATCTGATAAATAATAACGGCATTAATCCCGTCATCATCGTTTTGCTAAGTAAACAGACAATTATGCAATTCCTTTCTTTGCAGTAATGCACACGTTCAAGCCTCGGCCTGCTTTTCCCTTCCATTATCAAGGATACTTAAAAACTGTAATTGTGAGTTATTACTGTTCTACAGACATCATCAAGAAGAGGAGTGTGATGAGTGCAACTGGGAACTTTTACAGTTTTCCTGCACTTTGAAATGGCTTTTTAGTTCCAGTAGCTGGGAGTTATAATGAACACAGGCACTTTGAATTTGTGTACGGTGGGAGCTGTTGAGCTGGCTGCCCCACCCTGCTCCATTCTCCAGTCAAGGATGCAATGTTTTCTTTCTCTGCTTCACTTCAAACAACAAAGGCAATAATGAATCCTGCACTCAGGGCTCAGGCTTGACACGTTATTAATACCAAGGAACACAGTGCAGCCTGCAGTGAGGCTAGTTGTTATAATTTACTCCTTGTTTTTGTCCTTTTAGTCTAGACAGACAGATATTTTGAGATATTTTGTCAGCTCTTATTCCCCAAAGCTCTGGGCAGGGCTACTCAGGAGAGAGATGGAAAACACATGAATAGCAGGATGAAGCAGACACAGAGAGAGAGAGAGAGAGAAAGAGAGAGAACTCCATCTGGTTTTAAATGTGTGATTGAATGGGATGGGATGGGCATGAAGAAGCATCGACTGTAACTGATACAATTTCTCTCACTCCGAAGAGTTCCTGTGGTGATTGTTGCCATGTTCCAACGCTGGAGTGGAACAATGCGCCTTTGGGGACCAGCACTTCGCCCAAATGCATTTGTCACACTCTGAGCTTGTGTGCGTCATCCCAGCCTAGATACCTGTACAGTCCCTCGTGGGATGCTTAGTCACATTGGCATGCTCTGTTCACCGGGCCCGACGGAGCCACAAATTGAGGAGACAGAGGAGTGAGAAGGGAGGCACCCGAATGGAGACATGGACTGAGTGACTGAGACAAAGATAGACGGAGGGATGTGGAGGGGTAAAGGCAGGGAGCTGGTCTCTTTTGGGGAAGTGTTTCTGCCTCCGGCTCCGAGAGTTGACAGATAAGAGTGGCTGCAACATGAAAGACTGGAGAAAAAGATATGAAGGAAAGTAACGCGTACATGACGAAATTTCAGAATGGCGGGCGGGGGGGGTTATCCTAGAGAGGCCTTTCATGTATCACGCATGAGGGAAAAGCACAGAGAGAATGGAGAGATGAGGAAAACAGGCCGAGAGCGGGTTGTTGTGAGCAGCCACACAGACGCCGGCTTCACTGCTTTTCACAGTGGAACCGGCTTCAAGCCTTTCACACCTCGGCTTTCCACAGATGTGCCTCAGTTTGCTAATTACCGTGGTGTCTGGATTCAGAGGATGATCTCATTGGATTTATTTATATGATTATGAAACAGCCATTGCTCAGGGAAAATTCTCCTCTCTGGAGTGTTTGGTGGCCTCGGTGCACGGGGGCTGCGTTCGAGTGTCTCCGGTTGCTTTCGCCTGCTCACCTGCTATTGTTGTGTGAGATTAGTGATGAAAGCCGTTTGAATAATACAGAGAAAAAGACTCCGTTTCCACAACCCAGTGTCTCACACACACGCTGAGATGAAGACTCTCTCTGTGCGTCAGGAGAAAGAGGAACGTTCACAGTTATGAACTTTTGCTGACTCCATTTATTTCACATAGATTTTTCCCCTATTTCAGATCTTTCCACTTTGGTTTGAGTTTTATTTTTCTCCTCATCTCTTGCCTGCGTCCTGCGTCCCATTTCATTCTAACTCCAAACATCATTTGAATCCTGCTCTCGTGTGTCCTCAGATGCATCTGGGCGGATGACAGATCCCGACGCCTCAGAGAACCCCCTGTCCCAGCAGATCTCCGACGTGGTCAAGCAGCCGGCCTTCATAGCCGGCATCGGAGCCGCCTGCTGGATCATCCTCATGGTCTTCAGCATCTGGTTGTACCGACACCGCAAGAAGAGGAACGGCCTCTCCAGCAGCTATGCAGGCATCCGCAAAGGTCAGTGCACGCGTGTGCGTGGCATTTATCAGGTGGATCTACCTGAATTTCTGGTTTGCTGGTTGCTGGTTTGAGGTTGCAAGAGGTTTTCTCACTCACAAAATGGTTTGGATAAAACACGGTGCAGGGATCAGTGTGTTCGCCTCTGTGTCAATCCAGTCCTCGCCATCATCTTCTTCCCACATACTGCCAACCTCCCTCACACCTCCCTGTCACACACAGAGAGATGTCTTTATAGAGCGCTCGAGGTGAAGTCGGAGTGAAAGTACTCTCCTGTCGAGCACTTTAAAATGTGATGTGAGCTCCTGTTGAGAGCGCCGCATGAAGACATCTCTCATTTCTTTCTTTTTCCCCCCCCTCAGTCACGCTGATTCTGCAAAAAGGTGTGTTTTTAGTAAAGTACATTTCGAGGTCCAAAAGCCTCCACCTTTTTAGCAACAACCCCTTTTAGCTGACTCCACTTGTTTGGGCCGCAGTGCAACTCTCTTAGAGCAGCCACAGAGCAACCCATTGGGCTCTTACCTGAGTGGAAGTGACAGGGTTCACGACATGCCCAACCTCTGCCCACAATAGTTAGAGTATAAAGAGAGCTATTAGCCTTTCTTCCTGAGTCTCATTTGTGTTTAGACTGGCTTAATGTGTAGCCTTGGGCTGTGCAGCTGCTGCCTGGGAGAGCTACCTGCGCCGTACTCACTTCTGGGCTCAGGTTTACCGCTGACGACCAGGGTTAGAGGAGATCCACCTTCAACCCTTCGAACACACTCAGAGACTCGACCGACTTAGCTGTTGCTAATCTGTGGCTGTCACACAGAAAACACAGGTTATCCATGTTCTGAAACCAGGGCACCGCAGCTAAATGTGGGAATTGTGAAGGTTTTCCTTAAAAGGCCTTTAAAAAAATACCTGTGTCAACTTGAAAACACTCACAATCCCAGATAACGTTGTTTTTTTTGTTGCTATGGGAATAAATTCTATGAACCTATGAACAAAATTAAATGTTGCCTTTAGTGTTTTAACCAAAGGAACTTGAGAGCAGAGGTGACTCAGTAGTACACGGTCATACTGCGTCGGCTAAGATTAGCCTCTGGTCCTGCGTGATTCTCTATGTTTTCTCTCATAAACTTAAAAAGCTCTTCAGGAGCACAGTAGGCGAGCATCGCTCCCCCTCCTTCTCCTCCTCGTGTCCCCAGACCACAAGAGGCCACGGTCTTTGTTGGAACTGGTAACGAAGAATGTTTTCAAAAGTGTATAATTGCAACCACATGAAGCAGCGATCTGCACTCGGGGTGAAACGAGTTGAAGAGGGACTGTACGTGTATGTCTAAGTGCAACAGTATAGATGACATATTTCAATTTGTCAACTCAAAAAGGAGAAAAAGAAAAGAAAGTCAAACAGCTTTTTCTTATTTCCTCGACAATGGATCCAATCGTACGAACCACATGGTGCTTTTGTGTTGAATAGTGCGCATTTTGCAATGTCACACTGGAGGAGTGCTCAAAAGAATCTCATAACTGAAATAATACAAACAAATAAGCTACAAAAACAAAAAGCTATTACCCAACATCGTCACAGCTCAGTTGCAGCTCCATACAGCCTGAGACTGAGCAGCTGTGACAGTCCTGCGACGGAAGAGAAATCTGACTCACGTATTTTAGTCACGTTTCTCAGACTTTTGACTACAAAGTGATAAAGTCTGCTCCTCTGAGACATTCATCAACCAGATAAAAGTCGTCCAACTTCTCAAATCTTTCGACTTCTCTAAGCATCAAGAGATTATTCAAAGGATATTTATTGGCGCAGGTTCTGAATGAATTAATGGTTTGAGGAAATGAAAATGTGAAAACAGCAGTTTCTGTCTCCTCAGATGAAGTTTTAGGTTAAAGGCAGAGAGCAGCGTTTCTAAAAATGTGCATATTTAAGGCCGAGCGCTGGATGACTACCAGCATGGTACAGCGTTGCGTCAGCTGCAGTGCATGCTGTAGCATTCTTCACTTCTTCAAAGAGAGCAACAACAAACAAAGTGCATTTTAAAGAAGAAAAACCACAGACCACACCGTTTATTACAGAATATAAATCAACCGGGAGTGGGTTGATGTTTTCGCACACAGGAACCCCGCCCGTGCCAAAGGTGGAGTAATTGAGATGTGTGGGTGATGATGTGGGTGTGAGATAGAGCAACAGCTATCTCTCTGGTGTGTGACCCCCACCCAGCAGGTCTCTGATAGTCTGGGTCGGGATTTGAACCAGCAGCTGTCACAACACTCACTTTCCCTCAGTCGGGGTCCAGACATGTCTGAGGTAATCAAAGACTTGAGGGCAGCGAGGAAGCATGTGAATACAGGCTGAAATGCAGCTCGTGGATTTATTTACTTGAACAGATGTGTGGTGATGAAGCATAGAAACTGTCACATGAACTGACTCCAGACATTTTAATCCAACAATGATTTAATATCCTTCGTTTCTGTCCCTACAGTGCCGTCCTTTACTTTCACACCAACAGGTAAGAATTCAGATTCTTTTAACAGTTTGTGCTCGATCCTTTTCCCCCGTGTTAGTAAAGCGCTTCATTTAATTGCCGTCGCAGTGTAATAGACTGCAGAGAATTCAGCAAGGGACACTTCATGTTCTAATCTTCAGCACCGTTTGAGGATCTATCTGCAAATATATATTTCACCAAAAGATGTTTTTGGGGCTCGTGTCAGAACACAGCGCTCGTTGAGGAGCCGGCCACACGACTGATAAAACGCTGTTTAAAACTCGTGGCAACTTGATCAAAGGGGCCGCTGCCGACCTCAGATGGGATTTGAGAGAATGACACACCAGCAGCACTCCAACGCGCCAATTAGAAAGGCGAGCAGCAGCAGAGCTAAGAAGGTTATCTGTGAACTGAGGTGACACAGCGTAGAGCAGATAAAATCAAAGCTCTCTCCGCGCCTCGCCATCATTCTCCCTCTGCGAGTTTGTATTTACAGTGCTCGCCTTCCGTTTTTCTTTCACTCGTGGACTTTCATCCGTCTGAAATACTTTGTTCCCCAGAGGTGTGGCAGGGGTGTTGGCGCGGCTGAGTGCAATGGCCGAGTGCGAACCATTGAATGTGTGAGGGGAAGTAAAGAAGAGACAAAACTGTGCACTATGTGTTTGCGGTTACACTGGCTGAACCTGTCTGAGCAGAGATTGCACCTTAACAGTAGCCGTGTTGTTTGTGTCTGCCTCAAGGCTTCCAGTCAGGCAGAATAATTTTTGCAGTTGCAAGTTTGTTTCCTGATCTGCTCTGAAATCTTTCAAGCGAGACTCGCGCCTTGCTTGTGTGGTTGGGTTTGTGTCTGTCTGAAGGAGAAAATCCCTGCACTCCTCTAAACCCAGGATGTACAAGGGAATTGTGATGGTTTTAATCTACAAGCAGATCGTGATACTTTGCATTAAAGAGAGCTAATCTAAGAGCTCCTCCGGCTGCATGTAGGGGCCAAAACACACACACTTCCTGTTTTGAAAAAGAGACAGGGAATCGACATATAGCCGAGTCCCCCGACCTACCCTTCTTCCTCCATCTCGGCTCTCAGGGAAAAGATTGTAATTAAAGTTGGAAGTTTATCTCTCCTTCACACACCGGCAGCTTATGGCTCCTTGAAAGAGTCCAACTTGCAGCGTACGAAGCTTCAAACCCGCTGAACCCGAGCCAGACAACCTAAGAGCTCTGCCTCTCTGTTCTTCATAAGCCTCTTACATATCCTGCTCCTGCTCCTGTTGCTGTTCGGGTGACTCAGCCCAAATTATGCCTCACACTCGCCCGTAAAAAAAAATAAGCGTTGCCGTCATCGCTGGCGAGGCTGATGATTCAGAATCAAATGAATAATTGTGTGTTGACCTTGTATAACAATGGCATAGATGCTGATTGCTGTGTTGACAGAAGTAACAGTTGGACACTTGTTCTTTTCTTTCTTTTCAGTGGCATATCAGAGAGGTGGAGAAGGTGTGAGCAGCGCCGGAAGGTAAGAGTTCACTCATTGTTTATCATGTATGATAATATTAGAAATATTACACAGATGGTAAATTCAACAGCATCTAATCACAAACACAATTGGACGAGTGCAGTTGGGCACATGCACTTTTGTTTGACAGACACTAGGGGGAGTGCTGTGCCTTTCTAAAGCCGCAGAGAGCTGAGGAGGGGTAAGGAGGTGCTTTAAGCGTGATGCAAAAAGGAACAAAGCCCCATATAGTGTGCCAGGAGCCCATCCTCATCCCGTATAGTGGAGAGACACATCCAGCCACAAGGCTGTGCCATAGCAACACCATACAACTTTAGAGGAGATGTATGCAAACACACACACACACAGCAGTAACAACACAACTCTTCATGTTGTGGAATGGTGCATTGTGCATAAACAGTGAGACTGCACAGGGAAAACACTGCATCAACTTGCTAATGCACATCTATATAAATATAGAATATGCACAGTGTTGTACTGTAAGTGTGCGTGTGTTGTTTATGTGTTAATGAATACTAAGCTTGGAGCCTTCAGCAGGAAATCCATATTCATTATACTGCCCTGTTCTGTGACTGAATCCCATATGCAGCATGGCTGTCTCAGCTCTGTACAAAGACAATGGCCATTCAATAACAACATACAACTGCCCGGGTGATTGAGGAGCCATTGTGAGATTGTATTTGGCTGCACAAGACAAATGTGTTCATTACCCAAAATGAATCCAAGAAAGGAGTCATTTGAGTGGGAATGAGGAAATGTAATTCAATGCTAATTTCAGTGTTTGGATATGCAAACCGGGAGTCATTCTGTGGAGATTTGAATACCGAAACAATATATGGCACTGCAAGAGAAGTCTGCGTTCTCTTTGTACGCTGGATTGATTCATTTCATGAGCAAAAGGAGGCTATTTATTCTCCGTGTTTGGCCTGAGGTCAGGTTGTACAGTAGAATCTTGTTGCACAGCTGATCTTGTATTGTATTGGGATTAAAGCCCAAGAAACAGGCGTAAGACACGGAAACAATAGAGATGGATGGCCACACGATGATGTGAAACACTGGTCCACATGGGTTTCTCCTCTGGTGCTTGGATTTCTCTTCTTTCCCTCTGTGCAAATGTAAAAAAAACTTTTCAACTGATAGAGATGTTGTGTGACACCATGGAATCTACTCTGGGAGCATTCGTGGTTCACTGACTGTTCAGGACACGCATTTCGCAACATTGGGAGTGAATTTTCTCTGGCTGTCTAATCCAGGCGGATCGCTAATGCTCACGAGGGCTCAGGGAAAGTGTCATCGGCTGTGGGCAAGTCAAGCACACACAATCTATTTAGCTGGGCTTTTTTTTCTAATGTGCTCCCCGGGCCTGTGCACGTACGACCATGCGTGTTTGGCCAAAAGGCAAAAAAGAGCTAAAGCCGGATTTCTATTTTTTTTTTTTTCTATTGTGAGCTGCTGGATAAACAAACTCCACATAATCTTCTCTTTAAGATATTGTTTCTGTGGCTGTTTTGGTTTAGTCACATAAATGTCACTGTGGTGTTGTCTCTTACTATTGTTAACCATTTGGTCCCGTTTCTTTTGTTTTTTTTTTACAGGCCTGGTTTGCTGAACATCGGGGAATCTGCCACTCAGCCCTGGCTGGCGGACACATGGCCCAACTCCTGCTCCAACCACAACGACTGCAGCATGAACTGCTGCACCGCTGGCAACGGCAACAGTGACAGTAACTTGGCGACGTACAGCCGACCAGGTATGTCGTGTTGACCCCGCCGTACGAAGGCAACAACCAAAATAAACATTCCCCTCAAAGGCAATGATGCAGCCCTTGACAAAATAACTGTAGAGATAAGAAATGTAGGCACCGGGGGAATCTGCAGCGCAAAAGGAAGTAAAATCTGATATCTGGGTTAGCTCCCTGGAGGGTTGTTTCTGTGTATCTCTCCTTTGTGTAGGTCTCCACGAGAAAAACCTGGAGAAATATTCGGATTAAGAGTGGCTGTGTGCTTGTGTGTTTGATTTATCTGAGGTTAAAGTAGAGCTGTTTTAGGCAGGAAATAAAAGGAGCACACTGAGAGGGGCTTATGGCTCTACTCTGTTGCTAATCGAATTGCTTTGCTGATTTCCATACTGTTGTTATAGCCTGTAATGTAATTTCCCTTAAGTGCTCAGTTATTTAAGAAATGTGCAGCGGGCGAAGAGGTCAAGGCTGGACTGGCCAGGAAGAAAGAGAGAGAGAGAGAGAGTGAGAGAGAGAGTGAGAGTGAGAGAGAGAGAGGTGCACCTGGTCGACCAGATGGAAGGAGTGATGAAGAAAGAGTATATGCTAAATCATACACATAGAGTGCAGGAGAGCATGAATGAGATAAAGTAGGGGAGGTGGAGAGGAAATAAGAAGAAGTGATGTATAGAACACCAGCAGGTGGCCTGTAAGTTTATTCAGCACAACGAGAGATGTCACCAAAAAAAGGACCAAGTTCACCCTCAAAATCAAACACACATTACAACACAAAAGTCACTTCTGTGTATAATGGGGATAAGAATCTGTGCAGATGCATAAAAGTTGACACCAATTAAAAAAGTAAGTGTTAGTAAGCACTGGAGATTAGTTTGAATTTGGGAATTGCTACAAATTCAGTGTTTTAGCGATGCATCCAATTTGTAAAATGCCGTGACGCGATAAAAAATAGAAACATCACCAAAATCTCATCATTAACTTGACCGTAGCTCCGACTGTGTAGTCGCACTCACTGAGCTGCCGAACGATGTATATTCCTCCTGATTCCCGAACAGGAAGTGCTGTAACAAACATGTCAGAATGAAAGAGGGCCCGTTCTCCCTGTTACAAGTCATTGTACCGTAAAACTGATTTTGAAGCTGTTATTTCAGGGTAAAGCAGATGCATAATGCTGCTCTAATGTATCGGATCATTGACAATGCATTGAGATGTGTGTCGTGTCGGCCTCGGTGATGGCGATGAGCGTCCTTATTGCATATGCAGACGCTCAGGCACACTGTGACCTATCTGAAAAGAGAACAGGGTAAAACTCGGAGCCAAAAACATCAGCTTGGATGAAACAGAGCTTAATGTTATTCATTTTTCAACTGTGACCAAAGTCTTAAAAAAAATAAATAAACTATCCTTGGAAACTTGGAGAGTAATGAAATGCTTTATGTTGTAAATTATGCACTTTGGGACTGTGCCTTTAAGGGCAGATCATAATTCCTATCCAGCTGTTTGGCCTAATATCCATCCAGCCGTTCAGTAGTTTCTTCTTACTTCATACCTTCCCCAATGAGGATTAATAATTCATTCTGTGGACTCTAGTCATCAAGTTCAGTTTTTTCTCTGTGCTAATCACCCCTCTGAGGCTGAAGTGTTGAACTTTACCTTAACGTGGTGTGAGATGTTTAACAGGGAATAACAGGCTAAAGGCAGCCCTCACTCCTCGCATGACCCCCCCCCTCTGTATGACACTAAGGAGCTTGCCAGACGCATGCTTTGTGTGTGTGCCAAACCTAAACTCTGTGAACATTAGGAGGATCACTGACTAGGTGACAGAGCAAAGAAATGGGAGTTAATGTCCCTTTATCTCAGCCATAGGGGCGCTTTCACAGATCACCCATTGATGTGTCGATCTGGGCCGTGCAGCTGAAATGCGAGGCGCGCGGCACGTGCAGCGTGCGCCTATGGCCGTCCTTGGTATTTACCGCAAGGCTGGCTCTCAGATCTGCCGGAGGATTTGAATATTTTATGAGCCAGGGAAAATTGGATCTGTCAGTGGGAGCTGTGCTTTTACTGCGTGCCTCATCCCGAGTCTTTGATACAGACATGTCTCTCTGTCCCTCTCAATGAGAGAAGACGCTCTCACCGTCAGTTGGAAGA
Organism: Hippoglossus stenolepis; assembly: GCF_022539355.2. NCBI lineage: Eukaryota > Metazoa > Chordata > Actinopteri > Pleuronectiformes > Pleuronectidae > Hippoglossus > Hippoglossus stenolepis. The sequence goes on along the minus strand of NC_061486.1, from coordinate 6,854,928 downwards.
GAATAGAGATGACACCCACATTGAAACACTGAGGAGAGACTGAGCGAGAGTGGTGCAATACCACCTGTGTCACTCACCTTAAATAGAACATTATTTGGCAAACAATTCTAATACTTTAAATGGAGATCTCTCTTTTGTTGGCAGGGAGTTTTTTTTTTTCAAAAGCCCTGAAATGAATTGCTTCCCTCAGGTAAATGCTTTCAACTCTGTAGTAGATCAGACGAGGCCCTGTTGTTTCAAAGCTTCTACCCTCGTGTTCTCCAGCCGACTGCATCGCCAATTATAACAACCAGATGGAAAACAAGCAGACCAACCTCCTGGCGCCGGAGTCGGGAGTCTATGGAGATGTGGACCTGTCCAACAAGATCAATGAGATGAAGACCTTCAACAGCCCCAACCTGAAAGACGGACGCTTTGTGGGTCCGGGGGGCCAGCCGACACCTTACGCCACCACCCAGCTCATCCAGTCCTCCATCATGGGCAACAATATAAACTCGGAAAGAGGCACCGGAGGGAGCGGAGGTGGGCCCGGGGGTGGAGGGGAGCTGAATGAGAAACACTGCTGGAAGCCCACCCCGGTCCAGCAGCAGCAGAAACAGGAAATGGGCTCGCAGCTGCAGTACATCATCATGGAGCAAAACAAGCTGAACAAGGGTGAGTGTGTGGAATACCCAGCAGCCAATGGTTAAAGAGGTCATCTCCGAGCCATGATCTTCCTCCACCTGGTTTTCCCCCTGTTCTCTCCTCTCCCGGCTCTTCCAGCCTCACTGTGGAAGCCTGTAGAAGAGTCTCATGCTCCTATTTTCCTTGGTTCTGTCTCGCTCCTTTTTCAAATCAACACAAGCGTCATCACTCTTTCTTTCCGCCCGTCTGTTCGTTCATTCATGTAACCCCCTCATCACCCCTTCTTGCAATCATGTATAATCTGTGCCGCTAAACGTGAGCCATGCTTGAACCGCTGTCGTATCTGGGTTGTCTTGTGGTGGAGGCAGGTGTGAAGGTTTATTTTGGGTGTCAGATTTCTAAAGGCCAGACGATGATAAATCTTGGGTCTTTAGATGCTTTGAACAAAGCTATCATCGCCTCGTTGGATCTGCCACATGTGGTGTGATAGTTTTGAGATTTCTGTGCAGATGTTTGCATGTGTTCTCATACTCACCTGAAAATTACAAAGCATTAACTGCATGGCTCTTTTTCACGTGTAGCACTGTGCTCGGTGTAAAGTCATTTCATGGTATACATATTTCCATATTTCTCCACCGTGAAATGATTTTTGTGCTGCGACTCAAATGCAGTTCTTAATTTCCTTGTTTCATTACCAAGTGAGCGGTTGCTTTGCTTGAATGTTTGTGAGATGTCTCCCTGGGGCCACACTAACCATGCGCTCCAACATTCCCACCATCAGACCGCTACAGAGGAGGAGACAATCCTATGCCGGCCACCATCCCCTACAACCAGACCCATGACAGCCACACTGGGGGCTCCTACAACAGCTCCGACCGAGGCAGCAGTAGTACCTCCGGTAAGAACAAAAACAATGTATATCTAAGGACTCATTCTCCTTCTTTTAGTTGTAACAATTATCTTTTTATTGTTTCGCTCCTCTTAACTCAACTGGCAGAGTATTTTCCCAGCTTATTGTTGTTGTGAACTATATAATCACATACATCCCCGCAGCTCCATTTGAAGAAATCCCAGTTTTCCTCAGAAGCAATAAATCACTTTGAGATGCTAATAATGCCTGCTTTAAAATGGTAATGTGATTAATTTCCATGTCAGCCTGTTTTGAGGAGAAATTGAAAGGGTGATTCCTTCAGAGAGTGGAAAATTGCTGAATAAAGAGAGGAGGAACCTGGCAACAATGCCGTCAAACAAAGGCACGAGCACCATGCTAGACATTTGATTGTGCCTTTTGTTTCCTGCTTGCAATGTCATCCAAGGGATGTTTAAAGCAAATTAGATAAAAGCAGCTTCCTGTTTTGTTTAGTTTTTTCCTGCTTTCTATTTTATTTCTGTTTGTCCTTGCTTATTTTGCATTGCTTATATTAATTGGCTTTACTTTAATTCCGGTATGGGAGCAGCCTAATTTCATCAGGGCCTCAATGTCTGTCTGTGGACAAGGACAAATGACAACACATTGCGGACGGCATGCAACACTGCCACCTTAATGCCATGTATCCATTCTGATATTGCGTTTGAAGTTCAAGCCATTAAGGAGAAGCCTTTAGTGCTCACTGCACCTCACAGCTCATTGGTTCACAATCCTAATAGTTTGGTATTAATTAGATCCCTCTCTGCTGTTCCCTTCCTACCTTCTCTCGTAGTACTGGTTAACACCACAGTATGGAAATGACTGTGTTTTATAGTATTTCCCCCTCATGTAATAACCTCGAGGTTTGTGTGCACACTTGCATAAAGTGGAGCGTTGCATTAGCCCCAGCACTCTATTGTGTAAAAAAATCCATTCTTTGTCAGCCGGTCCTGTTAAAGCGTTTTATCAGCTGTCACATCCTCGCTCATTAACTTGAGATTTCCTTCGACATTAATAATTGATGTGTTTTCCAGAGACAGGTATTGTGTACGTCTGTAGGTGTGTTGTGACGGATGGACGCTTTTCTTTTTCTCATTTCTTCGGAGCAGGCAGCCAGGGCCAGAAGAAGGGAATGCGCACCCCCAAACTACCCAAACAGAGCACAATGAATTGGGCTGACCTGCTGCCCCCTCCCCCTGCAAACCCACCCCCCAGTCGGAGCACGGAGGAGTACTCTCTACCAATGGAAGAAAGGTGGGACATGTCAGCGCCGGCCGAAAGACACAGACAACCTGACAGGCGTGCACACACTATCTGTACATGCTCGTTCATTCTTCCAGCCTTTTCTCCCGTTTCTTGCATTCATTACATGTATTTACCCCAAGGGTGCTCAATCTACCAGTGCTAGGTTCATGATAGAAGGATGCCATGAATATTAAGTGCATGTTTTTCTGGCCTTCAATGTATAAACATCCGTGTTTTCTGTGAGTGATATGAAGGTAACGAGGCTTGTTTCTCTCTGTTGGCAGCTGTGACCCAGACATGCAGTGCCCCATGCCCCCGTCTCACATGTACCTGCAGCCTCATGAGCTGGAGGAGGAGGAAGAGGAGATGGAGCGGGGCCCCACTCCTCCCATCCGAGGGGCGGCATCTTCCCCTGCTGCTGTGTCTTACAGTCACCAGTCCACGGCCACTCTCACCCCCTCACCCCAGGAGGAGATGCGGCCGATGCTCCAGGATGCGCCCGACAGCCACGAACGCAGGTACATCTGCCAGGATACAAAAATAACAAGTAGCAGAAGATGAGCGTTTCTTTAAATCCTCACAGAGAAACAATGTCTCCCCGACGTAATTGAAATTCATACATTTTTTTGTTTTAGCCCATTAATTCCAAATTCTGTATATTCTGTTGGCCATTTTTTCAAAAGCATATCTTCTCTTGATTTGTTACCTCACTGGGAGCCATTAGTTTCACTTCATTGCAGTGCAGCACGAAAATCAACTTTGCAGCGATTTGAAAGTTGTCTGAAAAGAAGTCATACGTCACAGTCTGAATTTAGTCCATTTAATGTTTTTTTGTCAAAGATATATTACTGTTGCGTGTTAATAGACCTGCGAGCAGGAACTGTTCATCCTTGTTAGCACATAAGGAAAAAAACACATCATCATAAATTCAGGAATGAGCTGCCAGAAGAAGTTATGTTAAGCTATATAGCTGTAAAGATAATACAAAACTATCACATTCACATCATTGTTGGCATTTCTGGTTTCTTATAGCTTAATTTATGGGTCCGATTCCAGGGTAACATAGTCGTAAACCCTCAAATCTTGAATGTTATGTCCATATATTTAAAAAAAATATTCGCATTAATGCAAAGTACCAGCATCTTCTCATAATAATAGGCAGGAGAATTTTACTTTGCGTGTAATTTGTTGAAAATATTCTACATTCTGACGTGTTTCCATCTTTTAACAGGCGCCATGGTGTAAGCCCCCCAGCGCCTCAAAGACCCCTCTCCCCTTCACACACATATGGGTACAACTGCAGCCCGTTGGCCTTGGACACAGACGGCATGGAGGAGGACGACATATTGGAGGAAGACGAGGAGGGGGACGAGACAGATGCAGAGGTGGCCAAGATGCACTACCACCACACCCACCCCCACACACACACACACCCTCACCACACCCAAATGCACCCGCGAAGGCTGCTGCTACGAGGGCTCGAACAGACGCCTGCGTCCAGCATGGGTGACCTAGAGAGTTCAGTGACCGGCTCTATGATCAACGGATGGGGGTCGGCCTCTGAAGAGGATAATGTCTCTTCGGGGAGGTCTAGTGCAGTCAGCTCTTCAGATGGATCCTTCTTCACTGATGCTGACTTTGCCCAAGCGGTCGCTGCAGCTGCAGAGTATTCAGGCGTCAGAGTGGCCAAGTACCCCAACACACATGGCCAGGAGGTTGGAGGAGCTTCAGGTAGGTTTAATAATGTCGGCCACAACCACGAGAAATGTTATTGCAAGGTTTTTTTTTCGCGGAATGGGAAAAGACCAAAATATATCTCTGTTTTTCTTTCAGCACGAAAATACCAAATAAACCCATCAGGCCACCGTCCAGGCAGCCCGGTGTCTACAGACAGTAACATGAGTATGGCAGCGGTGCACAGGAGGCCTCCTAAAAAGCAGAAACAGCATCCTGCAGTCCATCCAGGCAACCAGAGACGTGATCCATACAATGAAGGTACACACATAATTACATGTCCGGATTATTAAAAAAAACCTTTATCAAAATGATTTTCACAATTAAAGACATTCTGTTAAAATATGCATTTGTTGTAGGCTCCTACCCAAATAATGAATATGAAGCTATGTGTTTTCAATGTGTTTTAGCTAAAGCTGTGGTTTCTTAGAGGTTATATGTGTATACAAACTATAGATATACAACAACTGTGTTTGTGATTATGCTCGTTGCAAACATTGTTCTGAAATATGCACAGTAGACCTAAAACAAATATTACTGAAACTGTAAGTATTCAGGTTTGAACTTGCTGGTCTGCAAAAGACGTGAATGACTCAATGCAGCCAACACCCTGACAGAGTAGCCGCAGTAGTGGGTCAGCTGTAGTACACAGATGGCCGGTTTGTATCAGTGGCTCTCCCTCTATTCCCTCTCCAGAAATGAAAGTGAAAAATGCAGTTTACTGTAATGCATTGGAGCGCTGCTGTGCCGCGAGCCAGAGGTTTAATCATCTTCTTTCATGTGTTTCATGCACATGCATACGTGGCATCACTCCTAATCTGTGGCGCTGCTGAACAGATCGGGCGAGTGGTGGGCAGGAGCGGAGGGGGGGGCTGTCTCGGGGGAGCTCTGCCCGGCTTCGCAGTGCTGACACTGGGATGTCTCTCCACTCTAGCCACTAATGAAATTGATCCAGGTGCTCTGGCTCATTCTGAAGTGCCACCTTTTACTCGGCAGGGGCCGGACATAAACCAAACAGGGGCTAAATACCAGAGCAGCTGTACACAGATAGAAGAGCTTTAGTCTGGTTAAGTAAAAGAGCAATTTACTTTTCTATTGCATCAGCTTTTTTACAACTTACAGCACAAAACCCTTCTTTCTTTTATCTTTTCTTTATGTATCTATATGTGAGTTGTGTGTCCCCTCACTCTGCTGTACAGCGTGTGCAGTCCCAGAGCTGGCTCTCCTCTTTCTGTCAGGTGTCCTTGAGGGTTGGAAGCACTTGACAGGGAGATTTAATATCCAGCTCACTAGGAGCCAGACCAGCTATATCACAGCAGAAAATCCAACACCCCCCTCCCCACCTCCTGCCATCATCCTTATACCCTGGCTTCTTCCCCATCCGCTGCCCCTCCCTCTGGAGTGATCTCCATCCCTCTCCGCTCTTGTCCCTGCTCCCCTCTCCTCCGTCTTTGTTTGAGCAGCGAGGGGGTGGACTGACAGCTCTGCAGCTCTGTCTGTCCATCAGTTCTCCTGCTGATTGCATTTGATCTGAATGGATTGTTTTTCATTTGGAGGTTATTGCCTCCTCCCCCCATCTCTCTCTCTCCACCCCCACCCGACATGCCCTGTCTGTGGTCTGCAGGACCGGTGCTGAGGTGATAGGTGAGAAGGTGATTTAATGAAATGTAAAGGAGGATAGAAAACAAAGAAAAACCCAGATGTTTTCCACCCACCCAATGTAATGTAATGTGTGTTTATATTGTTTGTTTTATGTCGCTCTACCTTTCCAATTACTCCACGCTGGGACTTCTATGCAGGCAGCGTCATTATAGTACATAAAGACTGCAATAAAAAGGCAGGAAAACACATGAGCAATGGGATCAACCCCCTTCCTTACCTCTTACCCCACTTTGACCTATAATCATTTCACACGTTTACACAGTGGATGTAGAAAAACCTAAGTTGTATTCCCCCCCTGACTCATATTGGGTTTGACTGTGATGCCTTTGTCTACCCCCTCTCTGAACTTAACCCTTTCCTGTCTCCTCATCTGTCTTGGCCTTGTCCGCCTAATTAACCACCACGCCCTCCGATAAACTCTCCCTGGCAAATCCAGAGACACTTTTCAGAGCCGAGCTCTGTCCTCCACGATGTTTCCTCATAAATCTCACAGGCGCCCGGCTCCTCCCTCGCAGTGGGCTATATCTCACAGACTGTGGCATTGATCGGACTCTGACTGAGCCAGGACTCAGGAGGCAAGAGAGATATTAAAAAACTGCAGACGCCTCTCTGCTGTATGATATTGACTGGCTCCCTTTTGTATTCAGGAGTGGACGGAGGTGGAGGATAATGAGAATAGTGTATTGAAGGTACCTGATTCCGCCAACAAGACAGGAGCAAAGACATCACCTGCCTCATTAGCCTTTCATGTGTTAAAACACTTGAATACAAAAATGAATTACATTAAAGCTTTGATTCTTGTACAATCTTACAAAGTCCAGAGTATCCATTGGGATGCAAGGAAGGACAATGTGTTGGCACTTGTTATCTTTATTAACGTTCTAATCCAATGTGGATTATCGGTCTGGGTGCCTGCAGGTTAGAGCCATCAAATCACAGGCCCAAGACTTTTCTCTCTGCGTTTCGTTTAGATGTCTGTGATGTGTGAGAGACCCGGCCGCCCACTGGTTGGCCTCATGTGACTAATGGCTCAAAGAAGAGCAGCATTGATTCATCAACAGGGGAAAGGGGAGCGGGTCAGAGATCCAGCTGCTGACCATCACGCTCCCCTCGTCCTCTTCACACTCCCATCTCATAGCGCCGTGGCCAGATTAGGGCTGTCTCATGCTATCTGTTCTGTTTACTGTTTCCATGTGTGCAGATATAAGTGCATGTGCACACACTGCAGCTGTGTTTGTGTATCACCTCGCAGGTGTGAGACAGCTGAGCGGCAGATGATACACACTGAAGTTTCAAGAGTACACAGATTCTCGGTCCTCAGTCTTGTGCAATCATCTAAACCCCAGTTTTTTTATGTCGGTGACTCATGTGCTTTTACTTCCCGTGTTTATCCTTTAGATCTCCCCCCTCCTCCCATCCCTCCTCCAGCAGGGCTCAAGTCCCCCACACATCCCTCCAAGGCAGCACTGGAGGGCCGGGGGGTGGTTTCCCCCAAAACGGGCGAGGGTCGAGACAAGCGAGGAGCGACAGGAGGCTACCGCCCCCGAGAGGGTTCGGACCCCAGAACCAGCTCCTCTGAACGCAAGGAGGCTCAGGAGAGACAAAAGACTGCTCATGGAGAGAAAGGGAATAGACACGAGAGTAGCACTGCCAGCAAGGCACGCCAACATGCAGGTACGGCAACATGTGGAGGAATCCTTCAGTGACACGTGCACTACTTGTGATCACGCAAGACTCAATTCTCTCTAACACGCTCCTCCGTCTCCCCAGGTTCAGAGGACATTCTGCCCTACAACAGACCACAGTTCCCAACAGTCAACAGCCCCCGAGACCCGAGCTCCTCCAGCTCCATGTCCTCTCGGGGTTCAGGGGGCCGGCGGAGAGGAGAGGGAGGCCGCAGGAACCAAGCAGACATGGGCCTCATCACCACGGGGGCCTTACAACCAGGAGATGAAGAGCTAGAGGTACAAAATATCACCTAATCTGACCATTGCTCAATATTGATATTTGGAAGTTTGAAAAACTAAATATTGATAGTTTATTATCCTTTTTTATGTTTCCTTTTTTCTAATCGGGTGACATATACAAAAGTTTTGGCAGATTTTTCAGCCTAGTCTCTAGTTTTGACAGATGGATGCTGAGCAAAATGTTTGTTTTTGTGTTTTTTCCCCCAGATGGCAGAAAGCTGAAGATCCACGGAGACAAAGGAGGAGCTGTCCTGATTTTTCCAAGAGTGAAGCACCATTGTTTCTCTTACATTTTTAAATATCTCAGTATTTCACCGTCATGTTTGCTGCCATCATACTGTACATCAGTAGTGTTTCTTTACATCTGGAAATCAGACCTATGTTTTTTATTTTTTTTTCTAACTATTCATTTTCTATGTCCATTTGACAAAAAAAAAAGGCGAGCGTGTGTGAAGATAGAAGAACGGTGCATTCAAAACAAAAATACGCAGTAGTATATTTATGTTTAATTCCAATGCAATATGGAGTGAAATCTGACTCCAGACATTGACATGACTCGGCTTGACAAGAACTTTGCAGAGCCCATAACAGTCACATGTTACTGTAATAAAATAGCTGCAAGCAGAGGTGGACTGTAAATATACGTGTATACATGATGTCCTCTTGTTTTACCCACTGTGGTACCTCGAATTTGTCTTCCTTTGTTTTTTATTTTTTGCGAATTCTAATTTTATTATGCCAGTAAATATAAATATTATTTTATCATTTCCATTCATGTTGTAAATTGCAATATTATTTAGCTGCCCCCCAAGAAAGTGCCACTTTGGGATTATTCTTTTTTTTTTCTCTCTCTCTCTTTTCTTTTTTTGTTGTTTTTGTAATGCACTGTTATGTTTCGTGTTGTCGTCAATGTTTGTCATTTTGTTTTACTTTGGTTTTAAAAGCACAATCACTAAACTTTATTTTAAACCATTCTATCTATTAACCTTTTTGTCTTACTGGAGGAAAACAGGTACGACAAGAGAGTCTAGTTAATCCTGATGATGGTGATGATAATGATGTAGGTAAAGGTTGCTGTTTACGAAGGCTGTGCTTGAAAGGAGACTCCTTTCATTTTTGATTGTCTCCCTCTCCGGTTCTGACGCTAGCTCCAGTGAAAAAAAAAACAGACAGTTAATGTGAGTCGTAGCTGCAATGTAAATATCTTTTTCGCATTGACCATAAACTCAGCTATTGCACATTAATCGAAATGGTTACGTCGTCTACTAATGCACTTAAATGAATTTCAAATACAGGAAATAAAGAGTCACTTTGGGAATCTGGAGAGGTTGTTATTGGACAAGAAGGGTCTCTTTTCTCGAGAAGGCAGGGGCAGTCGCCTCCCTGTTTTTGAGAAGAAAGGTGCTGTTGTTTATTCATAGAACATCTGCAAACATTTGTTTCGTAAAGCAAAAAAGGAAAAAGAACTACAAAAAAATGATGAATAAAAAGGTTCAAACTATCACGCTCCTCTTGTCATTTGTCAACATTTTCATTAGGAATAAAGGTTTATTCTTCTGGATTTTATTCCACTGCAAAAAATTCCAAGCTAAACCCTGCATCGTTGTTGTGATTCAATATTTGACCCTTTCTCTGCCCTGTCAGTTATGAATTCTTACTGAAGACACATCTTTTAAACAATGCGAACAAACAGGAAGTTTCAATTTTGAAAAAGTACTTTTCTTAACATCTGGGCACTAGATAGAGGGATGGATGGACAGATAGATAGATCTGATTGGTTTGTCAAGGTTCTATAACAGTGCTAGTCCAGCTATTAGCCTGTTACTATACATGTTGCAGCCATGACATGAATGTCCTGTTCCTGTGATATCTCAAATATTATAGGCCTATCATTAAACGTCAGTAATAAACAACCTAGTTTATGTTAATATTACTTATATTGACAATATATAGACATTTTACTACCGTATCCTTCTTTGTCCTATTATTTCAGATTTTGATCAAAGAATCTATTAATTCAGTGTTAAATCTAAAATGGTATTGAGCACGTACCACCACCCAGGTCCAACAGTCCCATTAAGTTCAATCAAGCTGCAAGGAATTTCACACACTCATCATTCTACTAAATACGACAGATTTATTTTAACAAGATCCATAAATTATTCCCTCGGGTAAAAATGTCAAAAAAACGCCAATTCACAGCGTTAAAGGAAGTGAAAAAGTAATCGTGGATCTGCCCCTTTGTCGGAATCAGAGTCAACATTTAATGACGTCTTTTTTAGACCATGTCCAATCCTTGTAAGTTTTGTAGAAATCTGTTTAGTATTTTTTGCGTAGTGACCAACAAACACACAAACACACAAACACACAGGGTGAAAACATCATCCCCTTGGCGGCGGTAAAAAAACAACAACCTCCATTTGTAATGATTCAGATTTGTTATCACCGCACGTGAAAAAGTACACAACACTAAAATTTGCGGGGATAAAAAATATTAATAAAAGTGATAAATTAATTCTACTGACACATTTATTACAGCTATAATTGAAAAGCATCACAATAAAGCTCAATGTCATTGCGTCTATTGCATTTTAATGTGAAACCATCGGAGTTGGCCTCACCCCCGAAAGGACAGGATGTACTTCAGCAGCAGCGTCAAGGAGGGAACTATCAATATCCTCGGCTCGGAGTCTAAACAGCTATTTCTGTTCCGTACAGTAGCTATTCAGATATATTACCTAACGCCAATTCCATTAGCGTTCTCCATTACTCCCAGTATCAGCATCCCATGTCATTCAGCAAAGGCATTTGGGGCCACGGAGGGAAGCTAAAACCGATGGTGACGGGATTATATTCGATTTGACAGGCCTAGATTGCTGCCAATTAGGCGTGAGGCGGCTTCAATGAGGTTACGTAAGGGAGCGAATACAGTGCTCATCTTATTTGTCATCACTCACTATAGCCGGCGAGATAAACTGCTGACGCGGCAAAACAAAATATCCCCAGAATCAGAAGATGACATTATTGCTGCCGCAGAGTGACTCCAGACGGCGGCTTATCCTAATAGGAGAGCGAAATACATTTGTTCCAGTTTATTACATCTAACCTGCCAACTGCTTGTCCTCACAGAGGCAATAACCCGGCCAATGGGAGTCTTTAATGTCGACCGCTGTCCGTCCCGGCTTATTCAAACACCGGTGATGAAGAAAGAGAGGTGGCTCCTCCCGTTCACTCTCCCTCCTGAGCCTCGCACAACTGGAATGGAAGTCCTGTTTTTACAAGTTAATGAAGAGTGCTGCCCAACGCGACGCGGTGGAGCCTCGAGAGGGCCGACCGCGGCGAGTCGTCAGAGCGACAAGAGAGTCCACGTACTCTGCTCACTGACTGCCCCAGTTTGAAAAGGGCCCATTTAGAGACACGTAAGATGGGTTTTGAAGGAGAAAATACAGGAATTTACACATGTAATTGGAAACAGCGTTTTTCAGCAGTGAATACGTGTCGTCAAAGAATTTGAATCATATAACATTTTTGCTGACGTTCGGTGTTGACAGAGACAAATTGGAAGCAGATCGGTGTAATTCAGTAATGTTTTAGTGATGACAACTGTGGTCTCTGAATCCCCCTCCTCCTCCTCCTCCTCCTCCTCCTCCTCCTCCTCCTCCTCCTCCTCCTCCTCCTCAGCTCTCTCAGCATTTGAGGCCCCTTCCCCCCCACCTTTCTTTCCCCCAGGTGTTCTCTAATAAGCACCTTTCTAAACAAGAACAAATTTGGAACAGGGGAGAGCATCCCCCTTATGCCTCCATCCATCATTTTAATGAGTGGAGGTGTGTCCGGGCCCCACGATGAGATGCAGGTGATTAAGGATATTAAGCGGATACACTGGCTGCCCCCACAAAGCCATGAATATGCAGGATGAAGCTGCAGGGTCTTTAGTCTGGCCCTTACAGTTACTCTACCTGTGTGCTGGGGGGGGGAGCTCCGAGGTGTAGTGGCATGTGTGCAGGATTAAAACTGGGGGAAGTAGAAATACAGAGAGTAGGTGGATTTATTACGATGTTGTATTTTGTCTCCCTCACTATTAACAATACCTAAGCTTCTGTACATATCATATACACACAGTTACATTAAAAACTAGAATGGCCACCAGTAGAGTCCATATACCAAAACCTAACAGTGAGAAAACCTGTTTGGTTTTACAAACACATATGAAACTACATTTAGATTCACTAGAGCCAGACTTTTAATTGGATCTGCACCAAATTCTGAAGTGAAATGTTTTTGCTGGGATGAAATGTAAAATGTGACAAACTATTCTAACACTGAGCTGATTGCTTCAAAAGCACAAACAACAACAACAACAGTTACAAGTACAGTTTTTTTTTTCTATTCTGATAGAATTCATTCTGATTGAAGATTGAGGATCAACTGTTTATGTTGGATGTGATTAATACAGTCTGGTGTTTACACGTGCTGACACATTTAATCAGAACAGCAGCTGGGTGTCGCCATCAGAAGTGATGAACATGTCATACATTCCTCTTCTTTAATGGCGATCTCATCTCTCATCTGTATCTCATCTCTCGTCTGTATCTCATCCCTTTGGCACGTGTTTGATCAGCTCCCAGATGACGGATCTATTGTCTGTCGTTACTATCCAGTACTTATTATCCAATACTCTTCACTTCTAGTGTGTACTAAAAGCAAACTCTCTGCAGAGAAACCAATTCATCTTTAAGTAGGAGGAATGTTGATTAATTTGAATATTTATGGATGCACAAATACTAAATGAGAAAAAGATGTTGAGTTAAATCTCAATTACAGTCAAGGAAGGAATTTTCATTCGGGGAACAAACGTCCAAATATGTAATTTTTAGAAACAGATGAATATTTAGGTGTTTAATCAGAAGAGGGACTTTTCCCTCTGCAGCTGATCAATCTGTTTCAATCTTTTAGGGCCTGTTTATTGTAACTGAGGTGTTAAAGCATTTAAAATTTGACTTGCTCTTTTATAATCAGAATATTAGGCTCCATGTAAAGATACCTTAAGTCCCACAATGATGCTTTAAGGCTAAAATAATCTGTACAACCCCAAAAGATCACACAGTCTCTACCAGTCCACTGAAGAAGCTGAAGAAACAATATTCTTTTCGGCACTAAAAATAAAACACCTTCACAAATCACGTTCACTGTTTCTGCATTAATCCAAGTTTCAAGAGAGAGAAGAAAATGAGTAATTTCTCAGAAGGAAGTACATTCACAGACATTCAGAGCCAACGTCAGCACGACACCTAATTACCCTGCACAGGGAGGGAAATGCTAAACATGTACAAATCTGTGGAGCACCCCAACCTCTCCACCTCCATCAGCTTCCTCTTTCTTTATGTCCTCAGTGTTTCACTTTATGCAATCAATGATTTCAACCGCCGCCGCTTTCAACTCTGTCCCAGCATCCAGAAACTAATTTCTTTTGTGCACATTCAGGCTGTCTCTCATTTCTGATCGCCAATCTGCTTCATTAACCTCCTTCCAAAACTAGGAGGTAATTAAGGGAACAGCTGTGCACCGTCTGACGACTCGTCTTGCCGCCGTCGCCGCCGCCGCCACTTCGCGAGAACGCCGGCGAGGAAGCCGCCAGGCACAGGTGCACGGCGTGTGGACAGCTCACCAGCACCTCTCCACAGCCATTTACACTCCAGCTGCAGGTCAGACGCCACCTCTTCACCACGATCAATCAAAATTCATTTTTTACGTTTAATGATCTCACCAACCGACTCATCGCAATTTCACATCATTACTAAAAAACTTGTTCTTAATCAATGTTAAACACTCGCGCTCGTTTTCCAAATTGTGGAAATTGAAGTGAGATGAGTTACGGTGAAAGATGGCCGTCAGTGGCGACGCTGCCAGATGTAATGAGAGAGGGAGGGTGGACGCCGGCCAAATCCACGATTTTTTTTTTTTAATAACTGGGAAGTAATCTGGGTGATTTGTTCATCCATTCGTCACTTAGCCAGTCGTTCTAACCGTCCTTATTTAGTGCCGATGGGGTCCGCACAATTAACCCAGAGGGATATGGCCTCCTCGTGCCGTCTCCTCGGATCTTTCCCACCTCAGCTTTTTTCTCTGCTGTCCTCTTTGCATCATCAGCTGAACCCACCATCAACCATTTAATATTACCAATGAGTCATGGTCTTTATGAAAGTGCTTACACTTATTAATACTGGTATAGGCCCTTTGATTCGCAGGGAAATTACAGGATTCACTGCACTTGCAGAAATCATGGAAAAGTTATGCTGATGCTACCACCTCACATGTGACACTGACATTTAAAGACATGTTTTCTATATGGATACAATAATATCTATTTAGTTTTATATTGCAAAAATCATATCTGTATCATGTGGGAATAGTTCACTTCAGTGGATATTAGGTTTACAAGATAGAAACAGTGGAAAAACCACATAAATTGAAAGAAGTACACAAAACAAACAAAAAACTAAACAGAAAAAAGTAATTCTCCTAAAATATCTCCTATTATATGCCAAATGCAATACAAACACAAACGAAGCAATCTCTATAACACTTAAGTGATAAAGTAAAAAAAACTACAAAATTACTTATGCAAATTAGAGCCAAAATGATTTATCAGCTGTCAAATAAAAATCTGTCGATATGAGCTACAGGCGTTCTCGCCTCGCTACACTGGTTTCCTGTCAGCTGCAGGATTGATTTCAAAATTCTTATGATTGTGTACAAGGCACTAAATGGTCTGATCCCACGCAGAGCGTACATTTACCGATATGCATCGAAATGAACAGCAACAACAGATCGAATGATGCAGAAAAGATGTGCATTAACATTTTCTGCCAAATTTGTTTTCCTATTTTCTAAACTTCTAAATATTTGGTAGCATTTGCATTTTCTTTTTATTCATGGTTATTAAAAATAACTGTAAAATATCAAATCTCAGTTACATTTCTGTGTCATAAGGATTTTTATCGGTCAGGCTCTAGTGCAAATTCAGCTACTTTAACAAAAGTTCAACTGTAATTGACACATATATGAAGTTATTACATGTAAATGTTTGGTATTTTGACTTGATTAATTACTTAAAATGATAGACTATCATTATTGTTGGTTTGTAATTTGCTATTGATTAATTAGTACCGAATATTTGAGCTAAAAAACAAATTAACAACATGACCAATCAAGGTTTTTCATCTGACGGATGCTATATCATCGTGTTTGTTGATTTATAACCAGATGGTTTAATACAAGCGTTCATAATAAAGACAGATACCTCAGCTCTGTCGACTTCACGATCCTTTAGTAGTATGAACATCATTTTGTCTGCCCCCTGTGGGTTTTTAATCCATCTCCTGTGAATAAAACATTTCTCCTGTTACAGGTACAGTACAGAGCCCTAATTAAAAGACCCCTCACACCGAGAGACACTGTGTGAATCTGCCGCCCACTCACTTCCCTGTGAATCCAGAGGAAAACACTGGAAAAGCTCTTGTCTTATTCAAGGTGTTGGGTAAACGTGTAATGACAGTATTGAAATAACCTTTCACCCCACGTTGCTCCCGCCCGAGGTTTGGAATGTCCAACGCAAACACACAATCATACCGTTCAAAAGTGACGTGTTTTTACTTCAGCATTTACAACCGAGAAAGCTCAGACAGCCCCATGACACGACCAATCATGGAAAACAATGTAAATGGCGACAGACAAAAAAGGGCCTGGCGGTGCCTAATGTGCAGCGAGGCCACATAATGGGTGTAAATTAGAGTGTTTTCTTAGTCAAATGACCTGGGGAGTTGTGGTGTGATGTGAATGGCGGGTGCTCTTCAGGCGCTGATGGATGGCGGGTGAGGACGCGGGTGAGCGGGGGCTGTGGAGGTGTCGCACGTGGTGGGGTGGGGTGGGGTGGGGGGGATGATCATGGCTGTGGATTTTAAAGGGTGTCGGCACCTTTGGATTCATCTCACCTCTTCTCCGCCCTCGTCTTCCTCGTGTCGCTGGCCGGCTGCTGACTGACTGACTGAGCGAGCGGGGAGACGAGACACGGGTTCATCACGCCGCGTGTGTGGCCTTGGGGCTTTTTCTATTCCATCATAAGACGGCTGATGCGCTTGTGTTGCCGTCTGAAGCTGTTGTTTTACAGTCTGGCAATTCTTCTCTTTTATGACGGTGACCTACTTGAGAGCAACAGCTACACCCTCTCACCTCCATTTATCTTTTTTTCCCGAGGTATGTTTGTATCTTTTCATTCAAAGCAGATAAAGGGTAGCGATGGCTAACGACAGGCCGCCGTCATATGACTGGCTTCGGGTTGTATGTTATTTGACTGGTGTATATTTCTAGATCGTGTCCAGAGCTTGTTTTATCGATTCTTATTCTTCTCCCCCTCGAAAAAGACTAATGAGCTCAGAGAATTCCACTAGAAAGGTTAATACAATATTGAAATGTCAGGAGATTAATGATATTGTTCTTTCTTCCTATAGTCCTGTAGGGGCGGGTGACAAATGTCTTGCCCTTTTCGCTCCGTTCCTCCCTATTTGTGATCTTTTTCCTCTCCCCTTCTCATTCTCTTTGTCTCTGCGTCTGTTTCCCTTTAACTCACCATCTCCCATTATTTTTTTTTTCTCCTCCCTCCCTTTTGTCTCTCCCTCGTTCTCCTCCGCTGACCATGGTCTCCAGATGCCAAGGACTTATCCCTGCGACTGTGTGAAAACGCCGCAGCTATATATATATATATATATACGCGGTGACACAACACAGGAGATGGGCTGTGCTCGACACTGTGTGCGGTTGTCAGCAAATGAATAGCGTTGATCCATCTTCATTAGGACGCGATGAGATTTCAACACGGGGAGTTTGTCTTCTGTCAAGAGCAGAATCTCGTCCTTATGCACCGGACCATCAAACAGTATATTGTTACTCTTCGGGCTTCAAACCCAGAAACCCTCAGCCGGTCAATGTGGTGCAGATGTTAACCGCTCTTATGTGTTCAGCGATTCTGCCGTGAACATCTTGACTCCTCCTATGCTCCCGCAGAAGCCTGGCATGGGGTCCAAGTTTTAATCAACTCTGCATAATTGGAGTGATTCCCTGTCTTGCTGTATATTTCAACCCATCTGTATAATTACGGTGAATTAAAGTCTTTGTCAGAAGGAATGGGGAGGGAGCAGCCTCACAGAGACCCTCCCCTGCCAGTCCCCCCAACCGCCACCAGCCCCCTTCACACTGTAGCTCACACAATTACACACCATCTTGAGAGAAAGAGGAAATTACCTCTTTTGTCATCTCATTTTTTCACTGGTTGGAGGCCAAACACACGCGAAGGAGCGTAAACGATAATTAATGCATCACAACAACCTGTGTGCAGAATATCGTCCATATCTATTTCAATATCACAGATCAACCAATTAGCGTTGCACCTTTACAGAGCATCCCTGTTGGTCTTTGTGCTGTTTGCTGCTTGAGGACCAGCAGCAGGGAACTGGGATCTCGCTCCTTGCTTTGGGGGCTTCTGGCCAAGCCATGCCTCAGTGCAGTAATTGCATCGATGAGAAGAAAAGCAGTAGCTTGCAGGCGAGCACGGGTCGTCATTACTCTGCGTGACGCTCGCAGCCCTCAGGTAGGCCATTACTGCGGCGTGTCAATAGCTGATGCTGTTCTATGATAGAGGCCAAACGTTAGCCCTCCCAGGGTCATGTGATCACATCCTGCCTGCAGGTTAAAGGTTCAGGCAATTACTGGGACGCCAATTTATCTTCTGTCTATTGTAGGTGAAGATCCTCTAAATGGTTTCAAATATGATCTCACACAAGGAGAAGAAATGGAGATGCAACCATTGTGTCTTTCTTCTGCTCAATGTTCTTGGCATTGCTCTTTTGATACTGTCACTGGCGTCCCGGTCATAGTTTGATCCCCGGGCCCACGTCTCATTTCCTCACGTCTTCCGTCCTGCGGCAGACGACTCCTATCTCTCCTTCTCTGTGAGGCGGACGTCTGCAGAGCGCGGCCACATCACTGCTACGATCCTACAGGGGGAACACTCCTCCAATAACTCTGACCTCCGTCCAGGAAGTCCTGCATTATCCATGAAGCTACTTTGCCAAGTCATAAGGTTTCATTCATTTTATCAGACCTGCCAAAACCTTTGAATAATTGCTCCTCTACAGTGTGGCTCTTTCCTTTATTGTTCTGAGTTGAGGCCAGTCACCGTTCAGCTCCAACGCAGCCTTTATTAAGTAATTCACAGGGGATGCGCTCTGTGAGTAAAGTCTAGCGGCACTAGAAACAACAGCAGTCATTATGAATGTGATAATGATGGCATTTCTTGCTTTTATACCCGTTTGTTGCTGACTGCGCTGTAGATTGACTCCACAACAGAAATCAAATATCCCTGCTCTGTGCTTTCTTCGTCCATAATTGAATCTAAAACGTCTCTGTCTTCATTTATTGTTCCGCTGGTCGTCTATCCTGAAACGGTTGTCTCGCAATCTCATTCAACACTGACCTTGGCCCTCTCCCAATTTTCACCTCACTACCTCCCTCCCTTTTGACCCTCGCATCATCCTCCCCTCCTTTTTCATCTCTCCATCATTGTCAATTCGCCGCTAACTTCCCGGCAATTGCAGCTTTTCCTCACACAATGTTTCCGACAGCCAATTTATACGGTGGCAGGACGCATCTATCTCCTGGAAGGCTGAGGAGTGCCTCCGTCTCGATAGCCGTTCCCTGACTCGCTCAGGGTCTGTGTGTCTTCATCTGTACGTTTGTGTCTCTGGAAAGTTTGCTCTGAGTTTGGCTGGTGTGAACTCAGCAGCATAAAATGACACACACTTAACTTTGTGGTGCTAAAACTTGTGTCTACATGCTGTATCAGTCTGTTTCATTGATTGTAATGACTGGTTATAAACAGACAAAGGTGCAATTAATGGGGAATGAATGGAACTGGAAGTAAAAATGTCAAAAGATTTAATAAATCCATAAAATTAACTTGTTGACGTGTTAATTACCTCCTTTAAGGCCATTTTTCAAGAAGAAGAAAATTCAAAACCCAGTAAGATCCGCCTGTAAACTTTTAATGTGCTCATCATAATTCTTTATCTGTGACCCACTTAACCTCCCATCAAGTCTCCTGTGTCACAGTCTCAGCGTCTGTAGGTTGGACCCGTCCCTCAGCTTGACTCAGCGTTAAGAGCAAAGCCCCCCGATGGATGTGACTCCGAGTTCACATGCATTAACGTTCCCACTCGACGCCACTGGTTCTCTCCGCAGTTGCACCGCGATCGGCCCTGACGTCCTCACCGCTCGTGTCCTCTGCGAGTCCCCGGCACGAGATGTGTGCAGCCAGCAGGAAGAAGCGAAGCTGCACCGAGCTCATGCAACAGCAATAAAGAGCAAAACAAGCTGTAAGTGCAGCGCCACCGTCAGTTTATGGAGTTCTGGTGCTTTTTAAAGAACTCACACAGCTCTTCACAACACTATATTGTATTTGATAACCTCATATTCTGTCTTTCTTCCTTATATCCTCTTAATCAGTCGTGTAATGAACTACGCTGGTACTGCTGTTAAGATTAATTAAACCCAATTACACAGCACATCCACGCTACAGCTTTATCTGATTACAAGACCAATAGAAAGATCAGAGACTCATCACATTTTTACATAAGGAGCTCCTCCACGTAATCTGATTGAGGACACAGAGACAAAGTAAATTAGCGCAAATATTTTTCTTGGGAAGAGGACAAATCACATGCTGCATACTTTGTCACAAGTTGCGTTTTTCCAATTTGTGTTTGTAATTAGGGTGTGCAGCACCCAGACATCCAGCGGATAATCTGGCCTTTCTGTATTAGACGGGAAGTGGACCGTGAAAGTAATTGGTGAGTGTAGCACAAATTGGATCTAAGCGTGATGCGGTTTTTATTCCTCTGAGGCAATATTTGCAAAACGATTAGAACAATGCTGCTCGGGCACATTTAAAAAAAAAAAAGAAGCTTTATTACATATGCGTAGTGTTTATGATCAAATGTTAACAGGTCCAGTAATCAACCTGGAGGTGGGAGGAAGAACTCAACGTCAGCTCATAGGAGAGAAGACACCGAAGTTTACAGCCGAGGCTCAGGCTGCTTTCAATGAGGGGTAAATAAATAATGAAAATAAAATCCTAATGGTTTTCATCATTCAACTGTTTCAAAACTGTTCCAATTAGGATTCCTATTTAGATGCCTTGGAAATAAACTGCCAAATCAACCACAAAAAATATGGATTGAAGAGTTGTCTTCCACAGAGGGGCATTAACTTCTGCTCCTGCTGGGACAACTGTAGCGTGTTTTACCCGAAGTTGTGTGAGACTCATACAAATAAGATCATTAGAAACAAATTCATTAGCAAGTAACACCACTTGGTAATGAGATCTCGAGCTTGAGCGCGTAGCCACTGGGGGTTAGGTAAGCCTGCCAGAATCATACTGGTGTGACACCAGCATCAAAAGCACAGAGATGGGAAATATCTGCAGTCTGCAGACACTGCAGCTGATAAATGGTGTTTTATCACTTTGGCAGAATCCTGACCAATATGCCCGGCTGAATACTGAACAGGATTATTGTGTGGATGGGGAGGAGGCACTTTTCCTCTGAGGACAGGGAGGTCTGGGAGAGCTGGTCTCATTTGAAGCATGTAGGTATTGTGGCGACACACAGATGGATATGAGCTCCCTCACAGACATAAAGCAGAGGAGCGGTTTCAGGAATACACTGCAGGGTTAGAATCAACAAGTTTCAGGTAATAGGGAGTATGAGAAAAATCAACACGATAACTCATTGACTATGGAAATATTACACATTAGAGACCAATTGTATTTTGTGTCGATTACTTTGTTTTCATAATCATTCGAAGCCATAATCGTAATTGAAGTTCAATTAATCGTCCAGCCCTAATAGGGAGTGTACAATAAGCTGGATGTGATATCTGTGATTTATTACTATTCATCTGATCAATCTTTTGAAGCTAGGGTTGGTGATCCTGGAAAAGTTAGCAAGAGCAGGCTACACTTGGAAACTATACAAACCAATACATCTCACCCCTCCCAACTGACTTTTCTGTGACTCGCTTACCTATTTTTAGATAATGGGCACGTTTTCCTTTGGCGTAAGCTTAAAAACTACATGGTTAGGTTTAAGAAAAGAAAAAAAGACTGGTTTGGCTTAAAGTAAGTACTTTCTTAAGGTCAGAGGAACTTTGTCGCCATGGTTACAATGATAAAAATACTATGTTATCTGTTTCCAATGGGAAATTAATGACAGTCTCCTGTGTCAGAGTCATCCTATCACATACTGCAAACACCATCTAGCTTCCTCCTTTTCTCTCGTCCTGATTTGGCTGCTAAAGGTCGTCTAACAATATTGAGCAATTGTATTTTTATCTCTGACGTAAAAAATGTACTTTCAATCTCAATTTGTACGCAGACATGTGGAAGAAGTCTCAATCTCAGTTATGTAAATCGGATGGAAAACAAAAAGTTAGGATTATATCCTTTGTGGAGTTGTGACTGTTGTGTTAAGACTAGTTTTAGCTCAGAGGACTTAGTGGACAACTTTGTGTTGCTGATGTTTCAGTTGGTCTTTCAGTTACATGATCAACAATTAGCACCTGCACCTCTGTTTGCCACCTTCTCTTCGTCTAATTGTCGGGTTCCCTCCCAGTTTGCTCTGCACGCCCGTGGCAGTAGACCCCCCCATTGATTACCTGCTACACTCTGTTTCATGGTGAGCATGAAGGAACATGTCAACACCTCTGCACACACATGAAAGCCTGGCCATCCACACGGAGGAAAACCCCTGACAGCATAAATTACTGGGTGGAAGAAGGTGAAGGCATGTGCATGTACCAAGCCTTGTCTGCTGTCAGAGGCGGGAGACAGGGAAACAAAGGGCGGCACAGGGGCTGAGCGACGAGAGGGAAGAAGGAAGCGGGATGTGAGGTGAACATCGCAGAGGGAGGAGGAGAACAGGACATTAGAGATAGAGAGAGGTCGAGAAGCTGGTCGGAAAACAGGCAGAACAATCCTCCGGTGTGTTCCAGGGGACTGTCAGCTCCCATGAGAACAACAAGGTTCATAAGGAAGCAGAAATAGCTTTGAGTCGTCAGCGGTGGCAAGACAAACAACCACTGGCACAACTGCAGTGTGCTTGTTACGTAGCTGGTGGAAGAGGAGCTGCGGAGCTGTGTGATGAGGGACACGTCTGGGCGCCTCTGCCATTGTTCGGCACAGTTGAGAATCATTTATCACAATGGGAGCACCTGGTGTTCACAGGAAGCTTCAGCAGAGCAGGAGCTGGTTCACCACGAGCCGAACGCCGCCGCCAACAAAGAGGGTGAAAATAGCAACATCTTTGTGCACGTCTACCCCCGGTTCCCCTTCACATCCACCCATCTCCGCCTCGCCCTCCCTTCCTCCGCTGCTTTCAACGTGCCTCCATCTCCTCATGTTAATTTGCTGCTTCAGTGACACGCATCATTGGGGGAGTCATTTTTCTAATAACCCCGCCAGCCCCCGTACGAGTGCCTGTGAGTCACGCACTGAGATGTCATTCAAATTATTAAGCATAATGGCAACAATGATGCATCTCCAAAGCCTTGCTTCCTTCCTGACACGACTGCAGTTAGCTCGAACACGGGCCCAGCCAATCCACCGACGTCCTCCTGCCCCCTTTCCCCGGCGCAGATGAACCCCCCGTGTCCCCGTCTCATCTTTGTGAGAAAGAGCACGTACCGAGCTGCTGGGATGAATCATTTCATTTCCCCAAGCATTTTGCCACAAGAAAAATCTTTTTCTTTCTGAAGCATCTCAGCATGTCACAGCCTCCTCGGCGGCGGCGTCCTGTCACACGTCATGATGCAGGGCTTCTCAGCTGAAAGAGGGTGAGGGTGGGTGTCTTTACCTTCGTCTCCCTGACCTGAGTCAAAGTCGCAGTAATTATTCATTCATGCAGGGCCGTCGAGGATGATGCGCCAGTGACATTTTCCCTCAGCTGCTTTGTTGTCGCAGATCCAAGGCACAGAGGATTGTCGGAGCCCAACATCTGCTGGTTTTTTTCTCCCACAGCCTCAGCTTGATACAACTCATCTCAGTAGCTAAGAAAATAACCGAACAGAGCCACAGGGATTCTCCTTCTCTCGTTTACAGACTTTAGGGTGTAGGCGTCACATGCAAGGCAGATGGCAAGAGGAAAACATAGCCAGACAATAACGTTTAATATTATTTTGGTCGTGCTTTTACACTGGAGATGTAAGAGGTTACTGCGGTGCTGTTCTGCCCGAAAGTACAGACAAAGTACTGTAATTTGCTGAGAGCCGGTGTTACCGCAGTCGTCAGAAACTCATTTTCTTTGTCCGTGTGTGTTTTCTGATTCCACAAACATGGCCTCCACTGCCTGGGTGATGCCACAGTGTTGTGGGTTTAAAAAAGCAGAAAGCAGATGCCTTGGTAATGAAGACAATTAAACCAGCAGCTGCACCATCTGCTATTGACCGTGACCGAAGTAATGAGTGGAAAAAAAGAGTGGAAAAGGAATTCTGAGAGCGGAGCAGCGTGCAGGTACATCTTCATCCTCGTCACCAGATAACTGCAGAGCCACAACGGCTACGACAGGTCAAATAAAAACGTATACAACAAGGTTCTTTTTTAAGAAGTTAAGCAATAAATCATGAGACCCAAAACATTTTCTAGATGCAGGATAATACGACATATTCCTTTAACGTATGCGTTATCCCCTCCTCAGCCTCCTTTCCATTTCCAGCCTGTGTGGCCCGAGCTGGAGAAGATAGATGTTGGGGCAGCGTGTGAACCCAACACCGTTCTTGACTGGAAGAGATTAACTGATCATGGATCAGTGAGCGGTGACGTTCAGGCTTGGAGGCCTTTCTCCTTGCTGGACACATAACTTCTTAACATGCAGCACATGAATAATGATAATAATAAAGTTTATTTATGCGGCACTTTTCAAAATTAAGTTACAGAGTTATTAACATGTATAAACAAGGATTAGGACATTTCAAGACTAAGGCAAATAAAAGATACAGAAAATATGATGGAAGAAACCAACAAACAGTAAAAAACTAAAACAATAGATAAGAAACAAAGAGGAAAGGAAAAGGAAGAAAGAACCCAACAGTAAATGATGATAAAATGTTGGCAATTCTCTTATGCAAGAATTAATTAAAGGCTCTTTTAAAAATATATGTTTTAAGAAGTGATTTAAAGGATTTCACTGATTCTATAAGTCTCAGATCCTCGGGCAGTGAGTTCCAGAGCTGAGGGGCCCTGACTGTAAAAGACCTTTAGTCTTGAGTCACAACGTAGGAACAGGCAGCAGAGAACAAATCATCTTCACCAGAGAACCAGTGGACTCTGTATTAAATGCTGCAGGAGAACCCTAACCCCAACCCCAACCCCAACCCCAACCCTTACACATTACGAAAGTTCATCAATTATGAGCTACAGAAATAATGGTATCAATGTGTATGTTTGCAGATTTTAAATACTAATATTAACAGAATAACCAATGAAGAAAACATGTTCTTTTTATAAACAGTTCTTCATAAGACAGTTGATGGTTAAACTGTAAAACATTAACTCTTAATTATATATTTATTTATTTGATAACAACATTTCATTTTCGAATCATTGCCATTTTTTGAAAATATACATTGGCCGATATCTTGGTATAATAATATTTTAGACTCTAACAATAAGTGTATGATGAATGAGTCATTTTACATAGAATGTACATAACTGAATTGTTAAGTAATGTGTGCAGCTCACTCTGAAAAAACTGATTAGACTAAATCATGTTTTTCATTATAAAATCTAAATTTTACTATATAAAAATACAGCTCTTAAGTGGCAGCGCTGATGAAACCTAGTGTGTCGCAGCCTTGAAACTTTCAAAGTCCTTGGCGAAGACTCGTATCTGCAAAACCTTTGCCCATCACATGTGTTGAAGTGCCACTGCATGAAAAGCATGAGCAAGCTTCCACAAAAGTTAGACATGAATGAAGAAAACCTCTCAGTCTGTTTTATCTGAGCATGTGTGTGTGTGTGTGTGTGTGTGTGTGTGTGTGTGTGTGTGTGTGTGTGTGTGTGTGTGTGTGTGTGTGTGTGTGTGTGTGTGTGTGTGTGTGTGTGTGTGTGTGTGTGTGTGTGTGTGTGTGTGTGTGTGTGTGTGGCAGGAAAGGATGGTTTTGCATATTTTCTCCCCACTTCATACGACCAGAGCCAAAACCAGGCCGTGGCAGAGCTGCTTCTTTATTCCTCCGTGTGGTTTTCAAACACACGGCCGAGTGCAGGGTTTTTATAAAAGCCTTGATTTCATGGACAAGATTTAAAGGACGAGGGACATGTGTAGTTTGGACTCACGGTCAAAGAAAACATCTCTCTACTCTTTGATTCTCTCACATATAAACCACGGTGCATGTGCAGTAAAAAAACCATATGTTCTATAAAATAAGATGATTTACGGAACGTGCAGAAAACCTCTGAAGAGAACGTTATGTTAACATTAAATCTATCACAGCTCCACGACCGGCATCAGTCAGCTGAGGGGGGTTATGTTTCCACTTCCATTACGTTATGCGGCGTGTTCCAGCCTCAGACAGTGTTGGGGCCCAGCCTTTAATTAACGAGAGTCGGACAAGGTTTTGGGGTGTCTCCCACTGTGTTCGTTAACACACATCATTAATCAAGGGGGTTCCATTAAGCAGGTCACTCAGGATCATGCTAAACAATTAGGCTTTGATTAAGAGATTGTTCATCAAGTCGTCCCACCAGCCGCCAGTGGCAGATTAAAAGCCCACAGGAGCAAGATGCCGAGCACCCACGGCTCCGTACTCACAAACACTTGTGCTCTCTGTCAGTATACGACAAGTATACTTAGATACAAACATCCAGTGGCAACACAAACACACACACACACACACACGTCAGAAAATTTAAATCATGCAAACACTGCTTTCTTTTCTCCAGCGTCCAACAATGTACGGCAATCAATTACTGTTTATTTCTGCCAACACGGTTTTCCTGTTGAATTCACCCTCTCAGCTTTCACGAACGTCCCTGCTCTCAGCCTGAATAGTCCCACGTTTGAAAAGACTGCAAGGTGAAACGTAAGGCCACCTCCCACTCCACACCTGAACACAACTCAACTGCAGATCTCAAGGAGAGCAAGATGAGTGGAGAGAAAGGAAAACGTGTGGGCAGGCAAGGATGTCGGTGAATGTGAAAAGAATATAGTGGGATGAAAAATGTGCCAGAAGAGCCGTGCAGAGAGATAACCTTCATGTTACTATCGCAGAGAAGAGCACAGACATTCATGTGTCTGTCAGAGGAGCCGGAGAAATCTAAACATGTCATGGAAATGTACGAATTATAAACACTTTAAAACTTTCTGTGAGGCTGATTCTCCGTCAGCAGCATGTAAACTATGAAATGTTGCGTAACCTGCTCTCTTTAAACCTCGTGAAAAACAAGAGGTCAACACATCTGGGCCCGGGACACAAGTGCATCCTTTTACTGCTTATTATGTCAAACGCATGATCACATGTGTCAAACACACACGAGCTGCAGAGCTTCACAAGTTTCTAACTGATATGAAGCAGCAGGGATATTCTGATAGACACAGTTCACACTCTGGTAATTTGGTTTCCTCTAACAGAGAATAATGTGCCTGTGCTCAGTCCAATGAAAGTATCACATTTATTCAATACTAACGTGTTGTGAGTAAATGTGTTGAACTCTGTTTTCGCATGTCACCGCATTTGTCTTGTTAGAAAACACAGGGTTACTTTCAATAAGGAGGGTGTGAAATGTAATAAATCAGATTCTGCAAGTAAATGTTCAAAATCTGTGGGTGAGAGACAGGATTCTGTCCAAGAAAAGTTCTGATTTCTAGTTTGAGGTTTCATATGCAGAAAGCTGTTAACAGAGATTAGCCAGAATATTATCTGGACCTAAAACACCTAGAAAAAGTTTCACTGGTTTTATTTCAAGAGGAGAAACATTTGATATATTGTCTGTTGCCCTCAGAGGTTAATTTAGCCTCAGACAATTTGCAGATGGGCTCTGAGATTAAAGTGTTTGTTCGGTGACCTGTCGCCGATGCATTTAAAGTGAAGTACCTGTTAAGGTAAAGTTGTGTGTTGTACTTGTTGTGTTGTGTAGAGGGATTTGCAGGATATATATAGAACACAGTGTTTGCTGAAAAAGCTGAATATTTATGTAAGATTAGCACTAAAACTGTTATTCATTTTCGCTCTTAATTGATTTCATAACATTTTGATAGTAATTTTTTTTTCAGCCTTTTACCAATTTGACAGAATAGAGGATTAATGTAATAATTATTTACATATTAATCACTGCCAATAACTCAGGGATGTTCCCCCTTGTGTTAACATGAACCAGAAACAAGAGTCACTCTCATTCCAACACACTAAGTACAACCAGTCCTCCGACCCGGTGACTACACTGCCCATCATTCTGATTCTTAATGAAGACCCACAGGAGACCAGGCTGCTCTGGGACTCAAAGCTCAATACATGGAAAACGTGTTGGTCAATAAAGCAACGTTCTCGTCCTAACAGCTGGAAAATCATGTGGCTTCAGGAGTCGTTTATCAAATCTGGAGCTATGATGGAAATATATAAAGGATGAGAGAGAGAGGGAGAGAGGGAGGGAGGAGGGAGGGAGGGAGGGAGGGAGAGGGATGAAATGCAAATCCATGCCGCCTGCCCCCAGCAGCTGGTTTAGCTGTTTGACATGTGTGATGAATGGTGTTGCATTGGTAGTGCTGCCCTCTCACCTCCACTCTGTGTCACCAGCAAAGAGACAAAGAGGAGGAGGAAAGAAACGCAGCACGAGTAGAAGATGCTTCCTTTCATCAAAACACACACACACAGACAGACACACACACACACACACACACACACACACACACACACACACACACACACACACACACACACACACACACACACACACACAGACAGACACACACAGTCTTCCGTTACTTGTGAGGACACATAATGCATTCCCCTACAGACTCGCACATTAACCATCACAGGCACTTAACCTTATCCTCAACCTCTTCTAACCTTAATCCTAAAACAGACCTCTGAAGCTGTCAATGTCCAACATTGAGGACAATGCTGAGGACACTTTGGTCTGTCCTTGCAACTTCAAAATGTCAGACACTTTTAAAAACACACACACTGAGATGTTATGCCAAATTCACCGGAAGAAGGATGAAGGCTACAGAAAGGAAAGGAAAGAAATGTAGTGGGAATTTATGAAGCTATCATGTGTTGTGATTTGCCCCAAAGTCCCATCAGCCCACATAAAAGTATTATTTTGTATAAACATAATTGGTCCTCGGCAGAACCCACTAATTTCTGCTGCCACTTAAAGTTAGAATGTGTTTTACAGACGATACATGTATCTATAATGTCAGGGTATTGAATTCTGCCCAGAATACTTTGTAAATGCATTTAAATACTATTATTTTAAGAATATTAAATATGTATCTTGTATGACCCTCTGGTACTCTGCTTCACATTGAAGGTTTCAAACCAAAAAATATCCACACAAGTCATAGACACACACATATGCACAAACACAACAGCTCCCCTCTCCCAGTACAAACACTCATCTAACATCCAAACATCCAAATGCACACTCACTCTCACCCTGATAACTTGTATCTCTGCACTATGTATTTGCTGAGCAAAGCTCGTTTCCCTCTGCCTGGCTAACCAGTTTTTTTCTCCCTCCGCAGACAATCTCCACCGATGTCTGATGCAACAATTACATGCTCGTATGAAAGCAGAGAAACAGGTAACGTCACAAACTGCAGATCTGCTGCACATTCGGAGCAATGTGAGAAATGAGGAAGAGGTGGAAGAGTGCACACTGGTAAACAGCTGGAAACAAGAGATGGGAGATGAGAGCGAGAAAGTTGCTTTGTTGGCAAAGAGCAGAGCAGTCATTACCACACACACACACACACACACACACACACACACACACAGACAGAGGAAGAGGTGTGAAATAGGAGTCAGATCCTGCAGACCATATACTGATGTGTTTGTTTAAAGGGTCGGGATGGACTGCTGAACCTTTTCCAAATAGGAAATCAAAAAACGGTTAACCGTCTCAAACCGTTTTTTACTCTGTGTGGGGTTATTTCATGTTTTTTTGCAGTAATGGCTCTGCTTTTTTAAAAGAAAATGTTCAATCTTGCAGTAATATGGGCTCGAACACGTGTGAGGGCCTGACAGTCACTTCAGACAGATTAAGAATCACTGTGTCATCAGAGCGAAGGAAAAACAGGATCACTTTAAGCAGGTAATCACTCTAAATGCAAAACTTAAACAGCAGAACAGGAGGCAATTTTTAAAACTCAGTCATGAACACATGAGGATAAACTGAGGGGAGGATGTTCTCCCACCGCAGCGTCAGTCATTAACAGATAAACAGCCAAATAAACAAGAAGCACTTTTCTGTCTTTTTGCATAAATATACTCGGCTGAGATAAAAACCCAAAAAACTGAAAACTATTGACGTTTACAAGAAACACAGTAAGAAAGTTGAATCTAAATTCATTCAAAAACACCAGATAATAATCACTTAATCAAATTAGATTCTAATGAGTTACATTTTCATCATGGAGAGAAATTATAGGAGAACTTCAAAATCACTCCATATACCATATATTCAACGTAAGGACAGAATAAATAAAGTAGTTCAGACTGTAGAGAGGATCTAAGCCTGATTTCTACTCCAGTCATCATACGATATAAATTCTATGTCAACACAGTATATATCTATTTTTTTTAGCCGTAGGAGATCATTTAAAAAATACCTCAGACCGGTGAGTCACTTATATTTTACATTTCCTTCAGACGCCTGCAGCTGCCACCAAACTGAAAATGGCTCGACTCCAACAGAAAACCACACCAGTAAATAAACAGCCTGCAAAACCGTCTCTCTTCCCATTAAACCAGTTAATAACACATTTCTCTCTGTGTCCGGGAACAGTTCACCAGATGTGGGCAGGTGCAGCCGCAGCTTTACCCGTCATCTTTCTACAGGACTCTGCTCATAGACCTTTAATGTTTTATAATTCTTTGTCTGAAAAGATTAGAGGTAACGACATTTAACCTTTGGACACTATTATTTCTTCACAAAATTTAGAAAAAAACGAGGCAGAAAAACAGAAAAAGAGTCAATGTTGGTAGAGAGATCGATTAAATTATCACTTTCAGAGCTGTAAGGAATCACTGCAGCAGGATGTCAATTGCAAATTGAAACGTGATTTTATACATAAACATTATATTGCCTGAGATAGTTATGTCATTACTAGTAACTGAGCTCTCTTGTTGCCGGGCAGATGCCACCTTGTCCAAATGGTTGAGTCTCCACCTGGTGCTTTGACCTTGAGATCAAGATCAAACCCCACAAAGGGATGTGATATCATGGTTCCAGTGTATATTTTGAGCATTATGATTAAACCTGTGAGGGGAGAGATGATGCTATAACGATGTCAGTGTAATATTGGACCAAACAACAATGATTTTCTCGTTTCAAAATAACAACGTTGCCATCTCCAAACACAAAACACCAGTGTTTTACTGTCTGAATGTGCAGGATCGTGAAGTGAACTCTAATCTCTGATCTGAGAAAAAAACTAAACTGCACCCTTGAATTTGTCATTTACACCAAACATCTGGCCTCAAACCACACACAGGCAGGAGCATCCCACGCCGTAAGGCCCATTAGTTCCACGTAGCATTCAGACAGCAGACTACCCTCTGGAGCTGGCGCTCGAACATGTGAAGGGGCTGAAACGGCTCCAGCTGCAGAGTTTCCATCACCACGTCCAAATCCTGCAGGGAGAGCGCAGCCCCTCTGCGGTCAGGATAACGGCACCAGAGAAGAAACAACTTCTTCTTCTTCTTCATTCTCCTCATTCACATCATTTGGGAGGTCGGACAGCGTCGTTAACATTCCCTGAAGAAACGAATGATGATGATCGTCAGACACCAGCAGATTGAACCTCGTGTCCTCCACCAGCCCAGAATCAATGAGATGACGGTGAACACTGTTCTTTCTGAGGTCATCTCACACATCACACTGCTCATTGAACAATTCACCACAGCAGCTACACACACGTTTCACTGCTCGCCTGGGAAACGGGGAAACACGTGTGTGGTCTGTACTGGGATCAGTAGAAAGACTGATCCTACAACGATAATATGGTTTAGTGGGGAGATGAGGAACAACAACTCATTTACATTTGCTCATAGTTCTGATCACAACGGTTGTTTCTTATTTTAAACAGTTTTGCATAATTTCTTCCATGAGTCATTTTCCCCTTTGAGCTTCACGGGAGGAAGCTTGAAAGTGTGAGAGTGATTTAGCAGATTTAAGTTTGTGTTTGATGCTGCTCCTCTGCAAGGATCAAGGTACGGACTCGGTTTGACATGAAAAGCACAGCTGAGTCAGGAGCTCTTTTACCAACACACACACACACACACACACAGTCAGCTACACGTCTTTAGTGCAGATGTACACACAAACACACACATCACAAAATAGCTGCACACGTTTTTGCAGAGTCAGACACTATAAAGACGAGAGGGGTCATGTTTTCGGAGAAACAGGCAAACTTGCCAGATTTCATTGTAGCTATAACATAGTAGGCTGCAAACACTTCAGTTACAGGTAAATGTGATTCCTTATATTTACTTTTACTTTCAGTTTAGATAACTTTTGGAAATGTGTAAGACATAACACTGGTGGCCATCTGCAGTATGAGTCATAATCCCACCTTCTCCAGGTTAGTGAATTGGGCAGAGACCAAAATAGAACGTCAAAGCACACGTTAAATAATTTTATTTCTTGAAGATGGTTGATGTCATTTTCAGTTCTCATCACTCCATTTGTTTAAGAGACACGTCGTCCATCTTTATTTACACTCAATGGATTGGATCTGTTAATTACGCTGCAGCAGAACATTTCTATCAGATACAAATCATTTCAGGCATTTTTTCATTTTTCAAAAATATTTTATTTGATATTGATCCAGGTACAAGGAAATAAAGGAACATGGATTTATCTTACAGGACATGGGGATGAGACTGTAAAAGTTTTTATTTTCTTGATCCACTCTCTTCTTGGACAAGGACATGCAAGTGAATAAAGAAGGTGGTTTACAGAAAAAGAAAAGAAGGCAGAATGTACTGTACTGTAGAAATGGCGTCGGACTGAGGTGTCGCCTCACCCCCGTACTGTACAGAAAGACTTCACCCAACAACTTGATCTTTTTGTCATTTTTAATCTTGTTTTATAGCAAAAAGGCAACACACAGATAGGCTACAAAGAACCAACGATATTGAGAAAATGAAAAGAGAGGGAAAGCCAAAGTACTTTCATCCTTCCAAAAAAGACCTTTTTTTCCTCAATTGTCTTGACAAGCAAATTGTGAGCCATAGTTTTTGGCTCATGTGTTCAGAAAGGTTTTTAGTTTCTTTAGTTTTGACATGAGAGGAGCAGTGTGGTGAACATGCAGGACGAAGAGTGACTCAGACGACCACTGAGCCGGCACCTCACCGTGCTCCGAGCCCAGCGTGCCGATCATCTCCTCGCTGCTCGGCTCTGACAGCAAAAACTTTACAAGGAACAAAAAAAAAAACACATTTTATATCCCACGAATCTTTATGCATATTTTCACAATATACTTTTTATTATCATTTTAATAAATACAAAACGACACTGTGATTCAAAAGAAAACAATGAGTATTAAAGAGACACTAAAACGCATTAGACATTAGAAATATCAATCTTAATTTGGTATGTTCTTTAACTGACATCTTGTCTTTAGGTGGCTGAGCCAGCACATTATACTCAGAATCAAAATCCACAGCAGGAAAGAAAAAGAGGGGATGAAAGAATCAGACGTGAGAGGGACGTTTCTGTCAATGACAATGGAATGGCATAATCAAGTGGAGATGTATATGGATATATACACATATATACACATACATAAACACCACCAGAATGTAAAATAACCTGAGATACTCTTTGCACCTCATTTCCAGAACACTGGCCACTGGGCGGAGGATATAAAATGACGATGGCATGACAACAACAGTACAACAGCATCTGACGGCCTTTAGTTTCCACCCCCCGGTTTATCAACATTAGCAGTACAAAAAAAGACAAAAAACAAACAGTCATCGAACCACAAAAATCCTGAAACAGTAATATTAAAAACGTTGTTGTAATCAGAGTTTCTGAGTCTTTAGAAGGCATACGAAGAAACAAGCTTTTCATCAATAAAAGGACAACCGATAAAAAAATTGGAGAATCAGAGGTTGAGGAGTCGGGCAGACGTGCGTGAGAGAGAAAGTGTTCTGCTCCACACTGTGACTGGAGACATGAAGCAGCCGACCTGCTCGTTAATGTACAAGGCTTTTCTCCGCCATCGCTCCACCGTCGGGGAATCAAACACCAACTCAAAAGCTACAATCCTACACACACACCAATTTCTCCCTCAAAGTTACTGACACGTGACTGTGCTGATCATCGGGTTTTGGTAACTCAGGCACCGAACTTTAACTGCTTTTAACGGATCGTCTGAATTTAACAGCCCTCAGCTGAACTGAACAGGTCGATGTGTTGTTTCCTTTAAACGACCGTGTACAGTGTCATATAATGAACAATAAACGGTAAGTGCTCTAAAAAGCAAACAACATTAAAAATGGATGGAAATTAAAGACAAAAAAAAAATCCAAAACGTAAAAAAGATGTAAACAAATGATATTGCTCCACTGATATTTTTAGGTAAGTCTGGCAGTATAATCGATACTGATCACAGTAAATCCTCCCTCTGCCTGCGATGTGTGTTCACCTATTAAGGCCTGAGAAGAATCATAAATCTGTCTGTAAGTGCTATGACTGAGCTACAGCGACAGATCCCAGCGGCTCCTCCCTCCCTGTGACTGTTTTATGGTGAGTGCGCCGTTATGCCGAACGAGGAGCGTAAACTTTGTGCGGCTAAAAAATTATTTAGGCAGTAAATCACAAGAGAAAAAAAAATAAAACTTGAAATGCTTGGAGACCATTTAACAAAAAAAAAAAAAGAAAAGAAAAGAACACAACATTCTCTCGGAAAAAGCCTGGGGGCCGCCCCCAAAGCACTGAACTCTAAATGTTTCTGATAAACAATTATTATCAGACAGCAAAATTAGGAATTACATGATCAACTCGGTTACCATCAGTAATAAATACAGTATCGTCTGCATATAGTTCTTCCAGCCTCGTATCTGTTCCTCAGACCCTCAGGAACCTTGTGTCTGCCACCCGATTAGTCTAGACTATGGAAATGGGCACGTTATCTGTTGCTGTGCGTCAGCAAAGCCTTACTCTTTAATATCTCTCTGTACATTAGTATATAATTTTCTTCTCTTTACAGTACAGAAACTCCTCTTCACATATTCTTCCGGTTCTTCATGTCAGCAGGAGCTATGTTTTTGTGCTTATCACCAAAAAATTGCAGTGCAAAAACAATAATTAATAATAATAATAATAATAATGATAATAATAATTAATGGTAGCTATTAACAAACAATGGATTATAAAACAATTATTTTTATGGCACGGCAGCCACGCAATTCACATATAATACAAATAACCAGATAAAACCAACTGTTCCTGTATATGGAAATAAAAAGCTCAAACTGAATTAGGCTTGCATAGCAATGCAACAACAAGTGACAGGTTATATTTACAGGAAACAGAATTCCCTCTTTCACGAGGGCAGTTATCAGAAAAATTTGTTCTCATATATGTTTTCTTTTTTTTTTTTGTTAAACTTGCCTTTTTCTAACAAAAAGAAAAATCAAAGTAAGGTAGGAGGTGGAAAATATTTTTCTTGAGGACGAAAACATAGTGAGATGTACAGTATGTCTGTGTCTATACATCACATTTACAGTTCTGTGACACTGCTGCTCTCCGTCGTGCCCTCGGCTGCACTCCTTCCCTCTGAGAACTCACAGCTGAGGACAAAGTTCGTTGCCCCAACAACGAGGGCGTCATTCTTTCGTGGACAGACTGAGTTTCCTCCAGTTCACATCCCGGGCGGATCACTCTGTGAGAAACATGACATGAAAATTAGTTGAGAAGAACGATATCAGTTTTATATTTGTGCGCGTAATGCAGAGCTGGAGCAGGGAGCTGATTGACTTAGCTTAGCAGAAATAAACCTTTTAGGCAAAATATGCCAAATTCAAGGAATTTATTTTTATAATAGCCTATAATAGCTGTCATTACACTGAAAGAAAAGGCACGGGATTCATTTACAGCTAAACAATGATACTTTATCAAGTTTAACAAATATTAGCAAACAGCTAAAAGACTAGAAAACAGCTACAAAGCAAGAGCAACACCTCTAAAGCATTAATTAGCATATTGTGTCTTGTTTATTAATCGTTATTGTCATATTATGATTAGAATATGATCAGAGGATTAGAGTACTCAGACCTTTTTGACAGTATCTCATAAAAAACAGTGCTCTAAAACATCAAATGACTGAATTACTCACATAACTCCCCCGAGTACTGTCCCTGTCCGTTGGCCCCCAGGAATTCAGCGTGCTCTGTGGCGGTCCACTGTTGTGGCTGTCGTGGACCCTCGGCCTTCCGTGGCCCCGTCGAGCCCTTGGAGGAGGCAGTGCCGGAGGAGCTCTGCCCACCAGGGGAGGGGAACGATGGTTTACTGTATGGCAGGCACCCTTCCTCTGAAAACACACGCAGGAGGGACCAGAAGGCACAGTTTGAGTTTGAAAAGAAAAGACATCACGTGACTTTTATTGTTGTGGCGGAACAACATCTAACATCTGATGCATGGGGACAAAGAGCACTTTGGACAGCCCCTCTCCTCCGGACATCTGCAGAGTGGCGCTGCCAAGAGGCGCAGCCAGGGTGTGCCACGGAAAGTACTCTCTGCCTCACACATGGCCTTGCAGCTACCAGCCTTATGAGGGGGTAAATACAATAACAGAGGGACCACTGGCTGCCGAGGCACCCCCCGCTGCAGGGCAGCATAACATTGACCCTCAGCAGTCTCCGTCATTGCATGAAATCTCATCAAACTGCTCCCCACTGCTCTGCTAATGACTGTAATGGAGCCTGCCCCGACCTCAGTAGATGCCACTGTGAATCAGTCAGCAATATGACACTTATGGGAATTTACCTATGGGTTTTTTAGCAAAGATGCTGATTGTGGCACCTGTCTCTGTCTCACAGTCTCAGATGAACTGTGCGAGGAAGTCCTGGCTCAGAGAGAACAGGGTGCACAGCATGGAGATCTTTAATGGTTACAAACGCACATGCATATTCACATGAACACACAGATGGGGTGTAGAGTGGCTCCTGTTTGTGTGAAAAATGAAAGCTGAAGCGATTAGAGTGCATTTCAGTGGCTGGGGCCTCCTGCCTTACTTGGAGCAGAGCGAGCCAATATTGGCAACAGTTACAGGGGCATTGGGGAGGCTGGGGGGCTGAGGGTGGGGGCATTCTGGAAACCAGAGCAAGTGGCAGACAGTGCAATCTGTTCATGGGAGCCTGGTCTCAACGCAGCATGGAAGCTCACTCCAACACAAGAACTCAGAGAGAAACGGCTCACTACAAAAGGCTCAGCCGCAGAAAAACTCTGCCGTCCTGCTTTAATGAAACAAATGATCTCTTTACTCAAATAAAGTCTCAAGTCTAAACAAGAAAATGTCCACTTCAGATCTTCTGTATTGTTTAGAATGTTCAGCAGAATGGTTTTTATTTCCTTGGCCATGGTAAGTTTTAAGCCAAATTATTTGATTATTGATAGTGTTTGGTTGGAATACGAATACGTTTGGTGATCTCCAGACTTTTCCTCCTTCACAGAATGCTAACATGCTAATGCTAAAACGCTGATTCAGCAAGAGAAACATAAGACGATCGCAACTACAACCATGTTAACGTACAAGTTAACAGGTTAATGAGCATGTGTGTTTTGGACGGCTGCAGGCTTCAGTCTAGTTTCACATGTACCTGTTATCTGTCCCCTGCGTCCATCCTCAGCCCGGTCCACGGAGCCCAGCCTGTCTTGACCCTGGCGATAATGTTCCAGAGAAGTGCGTGTCTGTCTGTCGATGGAGCTCTTCATGTCCTCCGGCCCAGACAGGGGTCCTGATAATGGCGGACGCTCCAGAGAAGAAGCCTTCCGCTCTGTAGGGGGCGCCACGCTGGTTGCGCTGCGGGCCCCCTGGGTACGGCTCTGCCCCTGGCTGGGAGGAGGCTCAGGTGGAGGAGGTAGGTCTGTGTCGATGCAAGTAAATCAAATTAATTCATAAGTTATTCAGAAATTGTAACTTTGTCCACACGACACAAAACCTCAAGAACTTTCCACATAAACTATTTCAAATGTATTTTCAGTCGCTGCCTCACCGTCTGCAGCAGCCTCTCTCCGGTGGGGTGCTGTGCCCTGGCTTCGGGGCTTGCGTGTGGGTCTGGGGGCCCTCTGGTGGCCCAAGCTGTGTGTGCCGACTGTGCTGCCATCTGTCGAGAATGGACTGCTGGGCCGGGGCCGGTGGGACAAGCCTTTACCTGCAAGAAAGATAATGGACCACAAAGCCTGCTAGTTAATAAAGACATAAAGGAGCCAACACACAGTGGAGCTGAGGCTGTCATCAAAGAGAAGATTTTATTAATCAAGATCCAAAAACCTTTTAGAAAAACAAAGATGAAGGTTTTCATTAAAAGAGAAAGCACTCTGGTAGCAGCCGATAAGAATGTAGCAAGAACAAAGTCAGAGTCCGAGTCAGAAGAGCACAGGGGCTGAGTCAGGGGAAAGGATAGAGAGATACCCGCAGTCTAGCCATAAACAGCAGGTCCCATGCACAACCTGGGCACAGCGTCCACAAGCAGCAGAGGAAATCACAAGCCAGCACAATGTGGGAAACACCAGCCAGTGTCTGACAGGGGGGAACAATTAGAGCAGAAAAGAACAAATCATCTGCCGCTGGAAGAAGTTCCAGTCCAGCAGTGGGAAGCTGGCCGCCGCACACCAACCTCTCTTGCTGAGGCTAGTGCCCTCCAGGCGGTAGCCTGCCTTGTCTGCAGCGGCCACTAGGGCCTGGGCAAAGCTGCAGTGGGTATAGATGGAGCCATCGGATGAACTGCCCATACTGGACCTATGGCTGGAGTAATAACGGTCATCCTCCGAGGCTGAGCCCCACCCATTCACCATGGACCCTGGGGAACACCACAGGTTACAGGCTTTTTGGATTTGTATTGTATTGTGTATTATGTTATTTCAGAATGCTTCCATCAGTGGATAAATTATATGATAATTACACCTGTGCTGTGATTTAGATGAATGGAAGTTTTGATAGATCTTACAGATGTTAGAGATGAGATAAATATCTAGACTTGAATGAATTCAGATTTGCTGCAGGGCATTTCTCTCTTCTTGCAGGTGGGTAGTTTTGTGCACTCACTCTGTTCTGGCCTGCCCTTATTCATCTATTACAACCACATGCAAAACATATATTGCATGAGTACACACACACACACACACACACCCACCCACAACATAACGTAAATAAACACACACCAGAGTTTACAAGGGAAGCAGCAGCAAATCAACTGACTCCTCTTTTTTATTGAGAACAATGAGCACACCTGTGCGGAGCCGTGTGAGCTCGACAACAGCCTCAGGTGACACAGATGAAGCTTCTCACAGAACAGTGTATTGACTCCAACACCTGGTGGAGTTTGTTTTATTGCTGTTTCAAATGCACAGCCACCACTGACTGAAAGGTTCATTAAGGTGTGTCACTTACAAGCTGCTGTAGTTACACAGACCTCTGCTCACATGCTACTTCAAAGATGGTGAAAATGGAAGATTGAATCAACTTTATATTAGAACACAAACATAATCCGCTCTTTGATGGGGCTGACAGAACACACATGAGGGAGAAGTATATATATTGTACAACTTTTGACCGTTGGCTTGTATATCTGCGCTACTGTAATTATTTCTTCATGCTCTGATTTATTTGATTTTTTTTCCACCAACACAAAAAAAAAAGGCCAGGCCAGCACTTCAAATATAAAACTATCAGCCTGCCAATAAAAATATGGCACTTTAGCAAAGCAAAAACACAGAACAGTCGGCTAATGTGACAGCTTTCAGTGGGACTGGTTTGGCAGACTTTGCTGAAGTGGCATGAACCCAAGTGCTCCGCTCACTCACACACACACACACACACACACACACACACACACACACACACACACACACACACACACACACACACACACACACCACACACACACACAGGAGTGATGTGATACAACAGGCTGGTGTAACAGAGAACAGGGGGGGGGTATAGGTTGTTGAGACAGAGCGATCGGGACAAAAAGTTAGCAGCAGGATTAATTAAAAGGTGAGTGTGATATAAAGGGATTCAAATGAACACAACCAGACACTCAGCTGC
Organism: Hippoglossus stenolepis; assembly: GCF_022539355.2. Classification (NCBI taxonomy): domain Eukaryota; kingdom Metazoa; phylum Chordata; class Actinopteri; order Pleuronectiformes; family Pleuronectidae; genus Hippoglossus; species Hippoglossus stenolepis. Next base: position 6,815,182 of record NC_061486.1, on the reverse strand, counting down.
AGAGTTTGCTCTCAGACGACACTCTTCCACCTCTTGGAAAAACAACATTTAAACTCTGACATGGAACGTGTGGTTTCTTTTTTGAGATACACTCGGACGTCCCTTTCAAAGAGTTTTTTTTTCCAATTTTCCATCTGTGAATCTCTTCCGCTTCAATCGCATGTTTCAGAGAGGCGGGTACTCAGTCACTTGAAGTGACTCCAGGCAGTTGCACCTTCAACAGCTGAAGTTGCAACAGATTTTCACACCTAATGCAGTGAAATACTCTCAGATTATTGGAACCTTCTATAAAATATAAGATTACATAAGGTAGAAAAGCTCCTTACACAATCCATTTTCACTGCACTAACTGAACTCCACGGCTGTAACTACCTTGAGCCCTCCATCTAGTCTGGCAATTTTCTTTGAAATTCTTTTTTTTTTTTTCTTCAAGAAAGAAAGACAGCAATTCCACTGGGTCCAATCCTCCCACAAAGAATAGAGCAGATAATGAAGTATGGGCCGTGTGAGCCAAAGCACTGAAGCTTCCAACTCCTCCGGCTCAGCTAAGGAACACTGCCTCAGCAAATCACATCACAGAATGACTTTTCTGTCGTACTACCTGCCACTTTCTGCTGCTGAACCTCTGGAGCACTTCTATGCTCAGAATGAGAGTCCATCAAACGCTGATCATTGGATTCTAATTTGATAAAAATACAATCCATTTTTCTTTTTTGCCACAGAAATGTGATTTTTCTCCAGATGCTCCAGACCTAGGTTCAGCCCCTGATAGTCAGTTCATCATGTCTTGAACCTCAGCAATGGGCCAAACCGTGTTTTCTAAAAACCCCAGGCTGGTCCCTGACGTGCTCCACACACTGACAGAGCAAGGCCAGTAAACGGGAGATGGTTGGGGGGCAGTAAAAACCTCAGCTCAGGTCCCTGCTGCCACTAAAACTGATTTATAGGGACGGAAACCCTAATCTGCATGTCATTAAGCAGGAGAATCATTCCCTGTGATGAGCAGGCGTCTCTACCTGCCGCCAGGAGACGTGACCCCGCTCCTCACAAACCTGGTACGGCTTTATGGGAGAGTAATCGCCCAGAACAGCTCCGCTTTCAGCCCATTGTCGCTGTAACAGCTTCCCTGCCACCACATCTCAGCTTTACATGACCAGCACCTCCTACGCAGGGAGCCGGGTATCACCGACCTGCTCCCTTCATCTCTGACTCAGGTCAGAGTGCAGCACCCACCAATATCAGCATTTACATTTATCTGCAAAAAAAGTCTGTTGTATAATTTCCCGTCGGCCTGTGCAGACGATCTGTGAGGAAAAATGGCCCCAGAGGACGAAGCTGCTTCTGTTTTCTGGAGCATCGGTGAAAATGTTTGATTTACCGGCCTTTGGTGTAACATTACGAAAACAGACCTATTTCCATATTATTAAAACAATGACAAATCTATCGAGCAGGGCTTGACAGGAGTCTCACTCCAACCCTCCCCTATTTGTACAGTCTACAAAATGGTGGCTGCAATAAATCTCCCCGGGTTCCCCCTATCCCCCCTCTCTTCCTGCTGCTCGCCCCGGAGCTGGGACCGTGTCTGTGTTGTCAAACGATGGGGTGCGAGGCAGACTTTCAGGGAGATAAGAAGAAATAGTGCTGTCTTCAGAGTAATACAGTGGCGGAGAGATGCAGTAGATTAGGGCCCAGCTGCTGCTTTATATTCCTCTAAATACATCAGCAGTAGTATGTGTCAGCGCTACCCAAACCGCTGTTCCATCATCCCATGGAAAACTACTTTTTAGGTCTGCTGCTGACAGGGAAGACCTAGAAGAAGCACCGCCAACCAGTTGTGTTCTCAACTCCCTCCACCTTCAGCCTTACTGTCTCCTCACTTTCTTTCCACACATACATTTCCCCGTTACAGATTTGTATTTCTCAGTACTCACAGCCACTGATGGAAGAGCTGACAGATACTCACTGGAATACACTTCACCAGTACTTTGTATCAAAACCTGTCCCTAAAATACATGATGGCCACATGTCACACATTTTTACAGCCACCGCTAACCTCCAGTAAACAGATGGACAGTGTGGCCTGGTCAGTGTGAGGGAACAGCAGCACCAGAGCCCCGGCTCTGCTGCTGCCGTGCCCTTCATGTGTCCCCCCCCCCCCACCTGACAGACGGCTGTAAAAGTTTTCAGTGAGTTGTAAAAATGGAAATGGGGCCTCTATATGCCGCACGTGAAATTTATTTCAAATCTCCTCAGGAGGATGGGGGTGCCTCTGGTTCAATCACACTCACTCTCCCCTGCTTGCTTTGCTTCTCCCTCCTCTTAATTTCCCGCTCACTATCCTGTTTAAAATTCATGGACTTTCTTATCTCTTTTTTTGGTGGAATGATAATTATAATTCTCCAGAGTCTCCCAAAAGGGCTTTAAAAAACTGATTGAGGGGCACTCAGTAGGCATGTAGGCATCGGAAATTAATATGTAGCAGTCTCATGGAAAACATGTCATGAACAACTGTCCATTTACTGTATAAACAACAATAGAAACAGTCGAAGTGATTAGAATTAATTTGTATTTGATCAAAAATGTGTAACACTGATAAAAAGGTAATAACAATAATAGTAATAAACCACATCGCAATAGTCACAATTCATTATCCAGTACACCTTACCTGTTAAAGAGCTGTCCAGGTTGTCCATGCTCGACCCCGGTGTGTGCTCAATCCCGCGGGGATGCCTGGCTCCGTAGCCTTCATCCTCCTCCTCCTCCTCTTCCTCCTCCTCCTCATCTGGCAGGTCAGTCTCCTGGTCAGAAACCATTGTGCTCGACACGTAGCCCACTGGAGGAGCGGGAGCCTGAGGAGGAAGGGAGCTTCCCTGCATGTGCCTGGGAAGAGAACGAGAGAACATGTTATCCTGCTGGTGTGCACTCAGTACACATCAAGGCATGTGCAGGGGAGTTGAATATAGAGAATACGGGGGTTATTCAGTAGTTATGATGCCGGAAGGTGAGGTACATATATACGAGGGTGTACGTGGCGATGTAGAGCTCATTTTAGAGACGGCTTTCACACGTGAAGTGCTGAATAAATCTACAAAATTCCACTTCTTCTTCAGCGCCACTTACGAACATGCTAACACAATGACCTGTTAATTGCTGCTGTAGATGGCACAAAGACACGCTCCCCCGGCCTGTCGACACATGGCAGTCACCTCTTGCGGCGGCCGACTCTGCTGACAGCCACGTTTGTTCGGAGAGTGCAGCGTCTCTGGCGCAGTTTGCAGTGGGAATTGGTTGTAATTACCGGGCCTCTGGTGTTGTCAGAGATGCTCTCTAACCAACATAGTCATTACTGGGTAACATGACAACCCTTCCTCACAAACCCCCCCCACCACCACCACCACCACCACCACCACCACCAGCACCGCTTCACTGTTATGAATGAATGCCATAATTCGGGATGCTGCGGTCCCGACAGAATGAAGAATGGTCTTCATCTGACTTGCATGAGCGCAACAACAATGGAAATTCGCCGTATAGGTGTAAGAGGAGTAAACAACTGGTTGGGAAATTGTTTCTCTTAGAGTGAGTAAAACACAGCAGCCACCTAAGTGGTAGCACGGGCCCATTAAAATGGTATGATAAATGGGTTTATATCTCCACTGCACACACAGCTGACACACAGCTGACACACAGCTGACACACTGCAGGGCCCAAATAAATCCAGGCAGCAATACACACAGGGCGGAATGTACAGTAAGCATTTTAAAATGACAGCAATGCATTTATTATCAACCATGACAATAAATCCTTCAGCACAGAGGGACTGATGGATGGATGCACAGATTGATTGATAGATAGACACAATCGGTCCACCTTCTTTTAACATCACAGTCTTTACCATGTCTGTTTTGCCATGTCCAGTTGGTAAACTCTGGTCAGCTCGTCCAGATGGGCCTGGAGCATGGGCTGCATCTCGTCCCGAGGAGAAGGGGTGAGAGTGGCCGTGGACTGCTGCCCGAAGGACACAGCAGCCGGGGAGGAGGCGACTCCTCGGATGGGTGGGGTGGGGACCCTCTCCTCCTCCTCCTCCAGCTCGTCCTCCAGGCCCTGATGAAGATAGGTCTGCACGGGCATGGGGGGGCCCCAACCGTCACTCTCATACCTGGGGTGAGAAGAGATGTTTACTGCACACATTCTCACAGTCAATGTGTGAAATTGTGTGAGCAATCAGCCTGATCCATTACCTTTATACAAATATTTTATACAGCCCACGCTGAGCTTTGAAAGTTAATAAAAGAATCATCTACGTGATGTGAGACGTACAGTTGGTTTTAGTTAAAATGCGAGCAGCAGTAATACAGAAACCAAACAACAATAAGATGTGTGATATTATCAAGGTCTCCAAATGTAACTGAAGGAAGTTGGAAATAAAAAAAATAATGGACATAGAAACATTAATATTTTAAGAGGGATTTTTACACATTAACAGATCTTTGTGACCTTGTCCAACCTTTTCAAGAATTTGTTATACGAGTGTCCTGAGTGGGATTGCAGAGCTAATCAGGCTTCACTTCCTCATAGCCGTGCTTATACATGCTGAGATAATACTGGCCATAAAGAAAATGTTCATTAAAAGAATTTGTCACCGCACACTCCCTAGGACATTAACTGTTTTAATCTGGTGCCATTAAGAGCAGCCGCAGATTTACAGTGCACTGGACTCTTCATTTGCCAGATAGACTATTAAAGCAGATGACTCTCCCAGATTGGAAATGGGACAGAAGAGGACACGGTAGCTGCTGGACCAAAGACACATGACGGCACTTGAATAAGCTGCTGCTACTAGTGGGATCTTGGCTGTTCTTGAAAAAGTCATGTAAATAGTCTGTATAGTAGACAAAGTAAGGAAGCACATTCAAACATGTATATACGCACTCTGATAGCTTACTGTCTATTTCAATCTCAGTTGGTGGATAAAACCGTGTTGGTGTAAATCCTCCTCTCTGTCTGACACTTTTCTCTCTATGAAACAATGCAACTGCAATTGTGGAATTCAGCAGATAGACTTATCTGAAACCATCTGTGTGTCTACACGCTAGCAGCAGCAGGAGTCTGCTCCAACATGGCTTTTTTTCCCCATTTATTTTCCAGTCAGGAAGTCATCCCATAGACTGAAGACAGGATTAGCAAATAGTTTGATCTGCAGCCATCTGTATATGAGTTTTTCCGCGAAAGAGTGTGTAAGTGAGGATGTGTTTGTGTGTATGTGGCTACACGCAAACACACAAACAAACACGTTGATCCTTCACTCTTCTCCAGATGTACAGTAGTACAGTAATTAGCAGCAGAGAAAACAGAGCTGAACCCTGTTATTACACACAACAAAGTGTAGTGTTGTGCACGTTGGCAAGCATTGTCTTTTTCATTCCAGAGAGAAAAACACTACATTCTCCTCGTCCTCAGAGGAAATGCGCAATAACGGCGCAGAAATCTAATCATTACTGCTTCATGTTATGTTTTCACTTCTCATTTGCCCTCATTCGTTTATGTACAAGTTTATCTGAAAACAAAATATGCAAAATGTCTATAAAATAATTTATATTGTTAATAATAAAATCATTTAACACGGCCCCTTCATTCAATTTCAGGCTATGCAACGTCCCAGGTTTCAATATCAGACCATGATGAATAACTAAAACGAATATATATCTTCAGTCACTTGTATAATTGTGACTGTTTAAATCACATTTATCGGTTCACATGTGTATCAGAACTCATCACTAGTAGACCTACCCTCCTCCCTCATGGTGCTCATTGGGATAATGGTCCATCTCAGTGCCAGGAAGCGGGTGTATAGGGGGAGGGGGCAGGGGAACATTGGCCCAGCTCGAGCCGTTGGCTTTGGTGGGTTTGGAGCCAGCCTTGGTTTTCTTCTTCTTTCCTCCCTTACCGCCTACAAAAGGAAAGGATGTATTTGAGAGAAACAGTCATTGAAACATAAATTGTAAAAGACGAATATAACAGTGGGTTCAAACAAAAAAAAAAACACTAGATGTGTAAATGTGTATTCTAAAGAAACTCAATTTAGTCCAAACACCTTACTTACGGATCCATTTGGACTCAATTTCAACATACTCTCAGAAAGTCATACACAATTTCAAACACAGGGTTTTATGGGCTCCTGGCCTGTCACAGTGTTTCCACAGAAAAGTTCAAGGTTTCCTGATGAAAAGCGTGCCTCTATTGATTGATTGGCTGAAAAGCCTCAAATCTCCATAGAAACAGGAGAGAGCGGCAGTAAACGCAGTTGAGGCGGACCTTTGTGCTCCACCCATTCCTCAGTGTCCCCTTTTCACACCAGGCTTTGGGCTCCACAATGAAATATCTCACTTCACAGCATCATCATAATGAATGGCTTGTGTAGTGTCAGTGTGTCCCTAATGGAATTCACTGAGAGTCTATTACTACTTTCATTTCTTTTATTACACCAGAGCGCTGCTAACCCCATCCATTTCCACTCATATCCCTCCAACACCCGATTCTCCCCTGTCCCATCCATCTTTATAAATCTGCCAGCCAGGTCAATACTGGGTTTTATACGATTTGGTCACTGTGGAAGAAACCTTTTTTTTCCTCTTTAAAACACATTTGGCTTCAGGCCGTAATCCGTTTTCAACTTAAGAGGAATATATAGTATTCGTAATTTCCTGAAGACACACCGGAGCAAAATAAACTCAAACTCGGTTTAGATTTAAAAGCATATTAACAGTAACTTTAACAACATTTTAGAGCCTCAGTGTCCTTTGTTCTGATCTATTTGGCAATTTATTTATCATGAAAAGAATATTGCAATATCTCTTATTTTATATAATGTACTTCTAAGAATTTACTGAGAATCGTAAGTAGATGTAACAGCAGCCAACTCTCACCATCCATAAAATTGTTGGATTTGCACATTAAGGTTAAACACTGGACTAGTACATTATTTCAAAGTCGGCAACCCTATACCACACAAATTGTTCTGAGCGCAAAGTTATAATTATTTTTTCTATATATGCATTATGTCGTTCTTCCTCTGTGCATATGGGTAAAGTAAGGATACATAGCGTTTGCATATATATATATATAAATACATTTGTGGCTGAAACACCTCACATCTCAATCCAGAAAATACCTCAAGCTGACGTCAGCGGCCACACAGACGAGCGAAAGCCATCATTGGGAAACTCTGCTGAACACATTTGTATCTGTCATCTGCTGGTTAGGCTTCCCTGCCAAAGGCCTGTAATCACTTCCCCCAGCGCCACAAAAACGCTGCCAATATTGCATCTTGTGCAATGTAACGTGATGCACTGAGATGTAATTTGATAAACGGACTTGACTCAGGCGCAGTATACAAAAGTACATCACTGTCATCAAAAGAAACTTACAGGAGCAATGAGGTACATGTCCATTGATTTTTCACGGAGGCCAGATGGCAGAGAAGTCATGAACACTGTATGTTTCAAGTTCAGATAATTCTCATCATATTACATTTGAAAAAATCTATTCCCAGCAAGAAAAACAAAAGTACTTCTAAGATGAGCACGGAGGAGAGAGAGGGAAATCTCAGGCAGGGGGAGATACAAGAGGAGTCGAAATGAGATTAATAAAGAATGGAAGTGATAAAAGAAACAACTGTAAGCCCAAGGCAGGCGGCACCAGTGTAGGTATAGTCTGAAAGTAATTGGGTTTCCTAATTGTACCTCTGGGCGACGCTTGACTTTTCCCAATAAATGGTGAGCTGACGTGATTGTTCAATCATCCTTAGTCTCTCCACACAAGACCGGCCATCAATATTGTAAATGAGCCTCTTCTAGGGAAGGCTGGACTGGCACTGGAATTATAACAGCTCACCCCAAATATGAAAAATACAGAGAGAGAGAGGCTGTGGCTAGGAGCTATACAGGAATTACACAGCGAAGCCATCCCCTATGACAAAACTGGGCCTCTCTTCAAAGGGGAACTCGCACTAAATATAGATTCAGCTTTGGGTATTTATACCCAAGGTTTGGGCGGCCCCAGCCTATAACTGTAGGGCTGCAAAGCCTTGAGCTTGCTTTGTTTTCATTGGGTGCGTCAGTGCTGAGGGGGAAGCCACAGAGCAGAGACTTGGAATATGCAGCCAGTAACTTACATATTTAAAAAAGAGGACGAATCAACGGGTAGTCATCTATCATCATGTTTCATCTTAATTTCCAAAAAACAAGTTACACGATGAGGTGAGATGCAACACATACAGGAGGTGCAGGACAGTTCACACACACAAACCACGGACTTCACCACATGATCGTGGACTTTGCAGCCTCACAGACAGATAAGTGAGAGTGGAGGGGAACGGGGAGTCTTCGGGGTCTCGAACAGACACAGAAAACAGAGAAAACACCAGCTACATCTTCTCCCTTACACTATGAAAGGTTTTAATGAGCAGCTCCATGCCCCCAGTGGAGATCCACGCTGCTATAAAAGCCGCTCTATTTCAGTTCCTTTTCATCCCGCTCCCCTCCTTCAGACCTGACATTCATTATTCTTTCCATCTCCTCGGAGGGAGCGCAAGACACTGCAACTTCTACTTTTCCCCCCTTTCAAATGGTGAGTTTACTTTGGCTGAGGTCTGAATCAAAGCTCAGCTTGTGCTGATTCAAATTTCCATCACTGTATATAACACGCACTGTATTATATAGAAGATATATAGTCAGAAACTCAGTTTGATGCTCATCCCTTATTCTTTATAGAGAAGAATATCATAGCCTATGTTAATCCATTCACTTTTATGGCGTTATTAATACATATTTGAATTATTATTTCACTCTGGGCTACCTTTTGCCTGATGTCAGCTTGGATCGGCTCCAGCCCCCCGTCCACCCTCAACAGGAGAGGTATAAATAATGGATGGTTATTTCAATCTCATGTAGATATTTATCTCTTACCATCACTGGCTGAGTAATTCCTTAAAAGAAGTTATGAGGTTGTAGAAGCCTGTATGTTATACACTATACATTTTACTATAGGAGACCATGTCTGAGTATAAGTGAAAATGAATAAACCAAAAATAATTCTTTAAGAAAACTGAGAATATCCACATACTGGAAGCAAGATTAATCCCACTCTCATATCTGTTTATTGACAATAACCAGGAAACTGTTTCTGCTTCTTAAAAGCAGTTATTTTAAAGCACATTAGTTTTTTCCATGTTTCTTTTCAATCCATGAATCAAAATACAGCATGTGTTGAGCCCAGTTAGAGATTTCCTTATGGGAAGGATCTGCCTGTGAGGCACGGCCACTTCACATCTCTCTCTCCAGCTGACTGTGTGCCGGAGCACTGAATTAGAGACCAGTTAAGGCAGTGGCTTGTAACTAGATAAAAGAGGAGAGTAGAGGGGAGGCAGGCAGAGGGCTGCCTTGTCCTATAAATGACATTGTAATTCTCTGAACATAGGTTTTAGTGTAGTCGGTGACCATTAGTAGAAGAGGGAAAAAGGGAGGTATTTTTGCCACTTTACCCAGCCAAGCATCTCTAATGGCGCGTGTGTGTGTATATAGTCCACTCTGTCTGAAAGACTCCCTCTGCCCCAATTCCCGTCTTCTCAGTCGCACAGTGAGAGACAAAGCCTTAACAAAGAGCGGCAGTGATGGCAGAAACCCAGGATTAGCACTTGCAGCAATATTCTGTCAGGAGCTCGTAGCACTATTCTACTCGCTCTTATTTAAAAGTCCTGCTTCTTTATGCTCCAGTAACTGATGTCCAGCTCCCATATCACAACATCACTAAATACAGTGATCGCCTATATACTCAGTAACCCATATTAGTTGAAAAATAACCACATAGCATTCAGATGTATTGCACTGTGAGCAGGGGGAGCTGAGTGAGAAAAGCATCTCTGGTGAAGGAAAGGGACGAGGTGAAGAAACAAATCTTAGATGTCAGGTTTGTACATGCAGATAACTGATCAATGAAGCAATTAAGACACCCATCAATCATAAAGTCAAGCGGCAGAGCCCCAGAGAGTTTCCCAGTTCACTTTGACTTAAACCCACCTGAGAGACTGCCGCTTCGCTCTGAGCTGTTGTGAGAGCTGGTGGTGCTGAAATCTTGTGATTGGTTGTGTGGTATTCTATTAGACAATCCATCGGCCAATCGGTAGTCAGGAATGAAAAGGAGGGCTACAGTGGGGGTTAAAGGGCAAAAACCACAGTGGCGTCAGGTGATTGGCTCTTAGCACAAGCACATGCAAACATGCAGTTAGAGCATCAAGCAAGCAGGATATATTCAGGAGTCACACATTTAACAGGCTGGACTGATTCAACACTTCGTGGGATTTGTAGGCAACAGACTGAACATTTGCTGGACATACATAATTTGTCATTGATCTAAAAAAATTGATAAATGAGTGAATGCTAGAGATTTTAATTCAATATATGTACCTTCTAGAGAGAGAATCATACCAAATAATTTGGGATCATATTTCTGAAAATGATGCCAGGAAGATTTAGAAAATTAGTTCTTAAAGATCCATTGCATTAGGAGTGGGGACTATGTAAAAACCATAAATAATCAATTTTAGACTTTAGAAAATGTGATCATAAATATGTATCAGAATACAGTCAAGGAATGCTCATCACACCTTAAGTGTGAAGCTCCGGTCTGCTTTAAAAGTCCCATAATTAATTCTCTGTAATTAATTTGGATCCTTTTCCAAAATATTACTCAAAGTTAAAACAGATTGGCAATTACTCTGAAACCCAGGGAGGAGCGGTAATATCGTGAAAACCCAGCAAGAAAAAAGGGATGGATGACTAAACTGTACTTCTCCTTCAAAATATGTTTATTCAACCTTGGAGAGTGACCAAGTTGATGTCTGCTGGAGGAGAAATGAGTCTTTTTAAGGAAGCCTCCCACCACCGCAGCCGGGTTAAAAAGGCTTCAGAGTCTTTGGGTAGAAAAGTTTAAATACCAAATGACCATGTTTTTTTCAACCGTAAACTTTGTAGTGTGAGAACGTGGTTAAACGGCTTTGTTTTTGATGTCACCGGACGACAATAATGACTCTATAGCTGACTCACAATCGTATAAAACTTGCTAAACCTCCCACACACGAGGGAACCAATGTCCCCGAAAAACCTCACACTGGCACGCTCGCGTTCTCAGTATAACTTACTGTTGTTGCAGGAATTCTTGTCGGGCAGGGAGTAGCCCAGGTTGGCCATCTCCTGCTTGGCCTGGAGCGAGGCCTTCCACTGGGCCTCGGGCAGGTCCACAGCCAGCTCGTGGATGCTGCTGGAGTGGAGAATCTGAGTGGTGGCATAGGGCGTGGCCTGGGATGTTTGGCCAGCGCTGTTGTAGTTGGCTTTGGTGGTGAAGTCTATGCTGCTGTAGATGGCTCCATCAGAGAGCATGGTGCCCGTCTTATCCCCTTGACCATTGGGGATATCTGCAAAGACAAAGGAGGGGGGGAAAAATAAGAAAGCTGCCATTTCATTTCACCTTTATCCCTTCAGTACTTAATCAAAAGCTTTTTGTTTTTATGGCAGATAGACAGAACAGGACTATCCAAGTGCATGTCCGGCAAAGGCTCCTTGACACTTATGAAATTACAGTCTGCGTCCTGGTGCTTTCAGGTCCGCGAACATCTTAAGAAACAGCACTTAACAGCTAAATCTCATTGAAAGAAAACATCCCCATTATTTATGTATTTCACGGAGCCCTGTTCCCCTCCACATGTGTGGATATCTCACTCCCCTCCCTTCTCTGTTTGTATACATCAGGGACAATGCTGCTGCTCTGCATGTGTGTGCGATGACAGAGGAAGGGAGGGAGAGAGCGAGCAGACTCTCTCCGTAGTGCCTGGTTTGCATGCCCAGTGAAGGGGAGATGATGTAGAGCCATGGCGGAAGTGTCCGCATCTGCGCCAGTCAAGCTGCGCCTGTCCTTCACGACTGGCTGCTCAACACCATCCTTTCAAACACCCATCCACCCCCTGCTCCTCTTCCTGTCTCTCCCCTCGCATTCTCTTGCTCTGAGGTATGGGCTATGACACCAAGCCGGACTATTTGCCATTACTCAGCCTGGTGACAGTGGAGGCCCCCAATGTTAATGCTCTAGCTGTCCCCTATGTGATATATAAATGTATATCCAAACATGCATGCAATACGCATATACTCTAGGTATCCATCTCGCATGCATATATGTACATGATGAACAACAGGAGCTCGTGGTAGAACAGAAAGGAAAGCAGGTCATCATCTTTTATCTCTGTCAGTCTTTTCACAAACCGCCTGGGACGGCACCAGGGCACTTACCTCCTCGCCCAAAGTTACTCAGGTCATTGGGTCCCCCAGAGCCGCTGTTGACAGGCAGGCTGGTGGCTGGCCAGGAGTCCGCTAACCAGGGGTAGCCGGGGTCACCGGCAGTCAACAGTCCCGGCCGGCTGAGCAGAAACACAAGATAAAACACAGGATTAAACACAGCCTGTGAAATGACACTACTATCAGAGTTTATTGCACTAACAACATCCCTTATTCCTTATTATGCATGGTTGAATTTGGCATTATGTTACCGGATTTAGAAATAAAAGATGAAAAACATGACAGCAATCAGCAGAGAGGCAATATGAAGACAAAGAAATATCAAACATATGTTTCAATGTTAGTTGTGCACAGGAATGTGTGTTTGTGTGAGATAAGCTTGCCATAAGCCTCTGAAGCTAATGAAACACATCTGAGATACGGGTAAGAACTGTATGGATACATTTCTTTTCTCACAGAGTTGGAATTCCTTCAGGCACACGCAGCCCTTTATCTCTGTGTTTCTCCTGCTGTGTCTTTGTCACATTCCCAGAGTTATTAATGCAAAAGCACACCGTGGAGACACTAATGCATACATTCGCTCTGTGCACACATGTGCAGCAATGCACGTCCACACCCACATGCATACGTTCCCTCATTCGTTAATATCTGGGGCATTCTGCTGTGTTTTCCCATCAACCCCTTGTGGTGATGTCCAGACAGTCTCAATCTTATTTGATGAGACGTCAAACCTCAGCCGTCGCCCCACCGTGATGCCCCCGACCCACTTGTGGGATGCCTGCATATGGGTGAGGGCAGCTCCATTGAACAGGTGTTGCGTCCCTCCTGAGGGGGTGAGGTCCATAAAAAGCAGCCATTAAGACTTTAACCTGTCATGGGTGACTGCTGGGAGGCCATTAGGGCCACTTTACTGTACAATCACGTCTGAGGCTCGTTACCATGGGAAATACAGATGGAGTTGAGTTAAATGCTGTTGTTTATGTTCAATTGATGAATCATACTCCACTTGTTTTTAATTACCTAGCATTGAAATCAATTAAAATATGTATAACCACTAGTTTGCGAAGCGGAGGAAGGATACAAACAGACAAAAGACCCACAGACATTTTCTCAGATAAATTAAACCCTGCAACGGTCAGACAAGCAGCACGTGCAATGAAGCGGATGGCACCGCCTTCTCAGAAACACAGCACACCCCGCTGTCAGTGCCCGGCAGTGCTGTATGTAGCAGACTACAGACAGACTGGTGCATTCTGAAAGACTGTGTAACACAGTAGTTAGCAGTCTGGCTGCCTGATGGGGCTTTTCGTCTCAGCTCCACTGGGGTGATGTGTTGGCTCCGAGGGACTGGGACAGAGTCAAGCCCCGAGGACAAGGGCAGGTAATGGGCGCGCTGCAGTCAGTTTCTCCCTCAGCCACAGGTTCGAAATGAGAAGAGCTTCTACAGCGGGGGGAGTCCAAATGAACTGCAGCCCTGGCAAGCTAAGAACCCTCGCTGTGGTTCCTGAATGCCAAAACAGGCCCTCGGGGGAGACAAGTCATTCAAATTGATGGCTGTGCATCAGACACATGCACTTTTATAGGGTAATACATCTCTCCCCATCCTTCTCCCTCTGTTTCTGGCTGCAATGTTTCCAAACTGCCATCATTCTCTCTCTCTCTCTCCCTCTCTCTCGCCATACCATCTTTCCCTAACCCTTTTTTCCCTTTATCACCCCCCCCAACATACACCTCCATCTCCTCTTTTTATCCCTCCTGCACCACTCCTGTGCGCTCAGCATCTGTCAGCCCAAAAGCAGATCAAAAAGAGAGGACACTGTCTCTCTTGCAGACTCCAGCAAGGCTGCACCACAAACGTACACGGTCTAAAATAAAAGACCATGACCTTGTCTTATCGCCGCTCTCACTTGCCCCTGTGTGCTCCAGCAAGTCCTCCCCCCAGCCCCACTACAGAAAGACCATTTGAAAGACAAGGAGCTGACAGTGGAAATGGCTGCATCGTCCTTGCATTCATCACACAGCAGAATTCCTGCTCAGGGATAATTAGAATAAGACTGATTCCTTCTGGGGATATATGTGTGTGTGTGTGTGTGTGTGTGTGTGTGTGTGTGTGTGTGTGTGTGTGTGTGTGTGTGTGTGTGTGTGTGTGTGTGTGAGATGGTGCTGGAATGGGGGAACGGGCGGGAGGTGGACACTGGGTCATATGTCTAATGAAAAGTAGACACCTAGCTTGGATGGATAGCAACCTTGGCAGATAAAATTTGATTTGGAGCGCTTCCTCTTAGACGTTTCAGTTCCTTGTGATGGGTAGGAAACCATAAATACAGCCTCAGACCCCGACACTGAGCTTCCCATAAATAAGCCAAGTGAGAGGCATTAATTCCAAAGCAACTTCATAAATCAGGTGTTTATGGTCCCGCGGACTAGTGAATGGAACTTGGATTAAAAGTCTAGACATTAGCTAACACTAAAAGCAATGAGAAACCTGGATTAGTTTTCTAGATGAACTCTCAGGCAACGTGCTGTCATTTAGCATTCGGAGCCCGGATTGTAAAAGAAATCTCCATAGCAACAGTGTCAGTGAAACCTGTTCACTCTGCCTATATGAGCGAATGTGCTTTGCTAAAATATTGATCAGTGCCGAGATAGGAAGTTATTACTACCTCCTAATTACCATCTCCCTATTGGCAGGGGGATAACGAATGAGCCCATATCGGCTTTTATCAATTTCAATTGAGCAGCCAAAATCAAATGGTCCAGACCTACCGATCTGCAGCCTATTCATCTTCCATGAATCATTTATTTTGTGATCGATTAAGTGTAATTGTTCAGTCAGGGCAATTTGGCAAGAGCCAATGAGAAACTGGAAACAGACGCAGCTTCATTTGCTATTGTCTAATTAATGCAATGAACATTTCATGTAACAAATGAACACATTTTGCCTCTGATACTGTGCTACATATTTTCACTCTCAGGGCAGATGGGGAAGTTGCAACATCTGGGATTCGATGGCACTAGAGTGACTAACGGATCAGACGCTCGCGTTGGAATAAGTGCTCCAGACTGCATCCTATTCCGGGGCTGTGAAAAATTGTGGCAGTCGCTGCTGCTGACTAAAGATATGACAAATACAGAGCAGCGCAAATACAGACATTTCAAATCCTATTCGCTGGACTAAGAATCAGAAGCACTTATGTGGAAAATTGAAGGAAAAAAACACTGCAGCAGAACGTAGATGAGAAAAAGGCAACGACGAGTGGCGTGGCTAATTCATTGAGAGCTTGCTGGCAGCTCGCAGAACAATACAGGCAAAAATTGTCCATTGTGGCATCCAGTCATATGCACGGAGTAAAAGGGGGGTTAAAAATAAAAAGCATGAATACAGAAATGCCGCAGCCAGACTGCAGAGCGCACACATTCCCAGAAGCCCAGAGACACACGGGGTCAGATTTAGTCGGCGGTGTCTCGTCGAGGGTTCGAGTCCAGCAGGTTTTACCTAGTCAGGTGTGATGAGCAGTAGATAGGCGGAAGCACAAGATTCTCAAGGGAGTCTCTTGAATACCCACAAAGGCTCAGTAACTGGTGTCATTGAGATGTGCCCCTCTCTCTCTTTCACTAACACACACTGAGATGGAACAGGCTATACGGGGGTGCAAGTGGGGTACCTGCACACGCACCTCTCCCCTGGGTAATTATTTTTACATTATTACATGTGCTCAGATCCCAGCCGCCCACGCAAGGTGACAGGCAAATTTATCACTCCAGAGGGCTCCTGGGCTGCCTGTAGCCGGCAGCCGAAGATAAATGACAAAATAAAAACACTCTCTGCTTAAATTGTTTCTGTTAATTCTGTGGAGGAGATTTACGAGTTCATCCGTCGATGCATGGATGGAGATGTGGTAGAAACGTAGATTTGCACGCCGGTTTGCGTGGTCGGCACACAAACAGGTATCGGTTATCTATCAATCTATCAGTCGTTTATCAGCGTTAGGATCGAGAGCAGCTCGCGGTGGACGTGATGCATGACTGTGGAGGAAGTGCGTAAAGGCATGTAAAGATGGTAATGATGGGAAGATTTGTTTTTGCTCAAATATTGATGGTCTGGTTTGGTGTTGTGGTTTTTGTTTCTGGATGGACACTCACCTTCCATTGCTCATCAGGCCGCCATCGACTCTCTGGAAGGTCACTGATGACAGAACGGAAAGAAAGAAAGAAAGGGGGGAAGGGGGGAAAAAAAGACAACACCAGATATTAAGTTTTCTAGTATTCACAATAAACAAGCAGGATTTATTTCCATAAGTAAGACACATGGCACTTTCAGTATTGTCCTGTTTCCCATGTGTTTCAGCAGCTATGTATTCATCTGTTCACTTTTCTAACACAGCTGGAGAGATAATGCTTTCACTAAGGGCTGCGGTTGTCCCTCTGCATCCAATGCCTTTCATGAAAATTAAAAAAAAGAAAGTGCAAAGATGAGGACTGCATATTGCTTTGCATTAAGTGGAGACGTCATGTGTTCCTCAAGGACAAGATGCCTGATGAGAGGGAAAACTCATTTCATCTTTCTTGTTTTGCTGCTGAGTTATTATCAGATTTGAGATTAAATTCTCAGCCAAAAAATGATTAGAAAAGGCAGAGGGCTCATTAATCACGTTGGATTTTCTATCTGGAAGTGCGATGGCTGAGTTGCTGATGCTCCAGCTTGCAGGGGCTCCCCAGAATCCATGCACGTGACCTGCTCCATTACAGCGATGTACTGATAACAAGGGCCGCTCTTTGACGGCGGTTTGCGAAACTCCGTGGCTCAAAGTGAGCGACGGCATTTGAAAGATCCATTTTATCTCCGTTCAACAAACACGATGACAAAGCAGCACCGAGAGTTCTGAGCGTGTTAAGAACTTCAATGGATCACAGGGAACACGGAGGAGCAGCAAGAGTTTTGGAAACCACCTCATACCGATGAGAGGGAAAGAGAGGGTTGGGGGGGGGGGTTACTCAAGAGAGAGACGGAGAGCTGTTAGTAATTTGGCTCATGTGCTCCACAGATGGAGATTAAAGAGAGGAGGCGGCATTCCTCCTCCCTTTTCTGTTTCATTCAGGTTGATTCCACAACAAGCCCGGGCACGGGCGAGAGAGAGGGGGCTTTTCTGTGGGTGACGCTGTAATGCGGATGACAGGGAGAGGAAACTCCCACAATAGATTACAGAGGCTGCTAACAGGACATTTTAATGCATCATCAACACAACCTAGGCTTATTTAATCCAATTTCCTCCGAGTTCTAAGCAAGGAAAACACAATTCAAAATTTGTCTAACAAGCATGTCAAAACAGTTTAGGGGTTTATTTACTGCATTCAGATTTAAGCAACTGCATACAAGCAACCGGAATTAAAATGCTTACTGCTAACAATAGTTTTACTGAGATAAAACAAACATTGCAAGTTTGTGTGAATACAACGCAGCTTTGACAGCTTGAGGCAGACTTGGGTTTCTTTATTTAGTCATCGCTAAAGCCATTCGTCTTTGTTCCACCACCAACAAACTTGCGTTGGAGAATTCTCCGTCGCCTCAGAGAGGACTGACAGGAGAAGGAGGTGGCGGCGAGGGGAGACTCGGCAGCGGGGAGGCCTCTGAAGTCCCTATCTGCGCTCAGGCACATTTCTAGGCTGCTGTGGAATACTTTTATGTTAGCCAGAGTGACATGGCGGCACAGCTGTGCTTCTCGCCTCTGTCTTCCAGATAAGCACTTTCTCCAATATGAATACAGATTAATCCCCTTTAATAAGCATTAAGGGGGGGGTGGACATAATCAGCGTATAAAAATTCCATCAAATCTCTTTCCTGCTGGCTGCGCGCCACAACAGTGTCGTGATTTACCTCTCCTGCACTGACAGGAGGCTCAAACAGGACACTCTCGATATATCAACTAATTGTCAATATAGAGAAGAGCAGCACTGAGCGACTCCTCAGCCGTGCTGTGGCTCAGGTTCTAAATATCACCTTGACAACTGTTTTATCTCTTATACTTTAGTGAGTTAACGTGAAGTTTATCTCACATTTTAATGTTCAAATATCTGTTGTTATAGTGTTAGAAAGGCTAGAATCATTTCCATGGGGACTACATAACACAAACGTCAACAAACATGTCATTTGTTAGTGATGGTTAGAAAGTCCAGGGAACAGAAGGAAGAATGTGCTGACCCCTGACCCTGTGTACTGCGGTTCCACTAATATTATACAGAACAAAGGAATCATTTGAATTTAATCCTCAATGTCTTGTATTTTGTTAAACTCAATGCACTTGAAAACACATTATCTTTGATCGGGAGCCATTGACTTGATCCACAGATAGAATGATTTGTGCATTGTAGGTGCTACTTCATTAAGCTTAGAACAGCTGGTGACAGGACATCGTTCAGAGTGGCTGTTCTTTGCCATTACGTTCAGTAGTAGGTGACATTCCTTTGTCACAAGATCACAAGTAAACAGAGGGGAAACAATCAAATCGACCACCGAGCTGCCTAAATGACACCTACAGAAATAGATCTGTTAGATGGACAATGATTCGATGATTCTAGAGGGGAAAAAAAGGAAGATGCACTAGACAAGATGACACTTCATTCATAAGCAAACATACACACAAATACAACACAACATGTAAATCAGGCGGAAAGTTGGGCGGGGATAAGAATTGAAGTTTGCGGGGCCCTGGTCATGGCCAATAACAAATGTGGATTCATTTGACTGAAATTTGTTTCTCTGCCGGGTTTAAAAATCCTTCATTAGTATATGGTTTGGATTTTTTTGCATTAGCCATGACCATCAGTCTGACAATCCAAGCACATATACTATAAGCGGGCGGAAGATGGATCTGGGGTGAGGAGACGGGACAAATGAACAGTACCTGCAGGGGTGAAGGTGAAGGACTGAACTGCAAAACAAGAAGACAGAGAAGTTGTGCGTTAAAAGCCTGCAGAGATAAGCAGAGCTTTAGGGGTTGTCTGCACACCGGGGCCGGGGCCAAGTCGAGAGGCCCCGGGGGGGTCAGACAGTGGAAGACCACATTGTCACCCCGTGTGCAGAGCGTCAGGCAGGAAAGCAGCCAGCTCAGAGGCTAAAGAGGTGTAGAGATGGTGGCACAAACCAAAGAAAACACACATGTAACAAACAGAAATGAAAAAAACAAATTAACCAAGCAAACTCCGACACTGGACATACTCTTTCATTGTTAGTAAAAAAAATAGAGACATAAATGTGTGCTTCTATGGAAGTTCTGCTTGTTAATAAGAGAAGAACTAATGTTAGAATATTATGCTGCACAGACACATACACACACAACATAAATGCGTCAGCTCATTACCATTTTCTGTTCTCTAATTAAATCTTGAACCCTTGGCAGTGCATGTGGACTTGGTGGTTGCTAGTATTGACTGGGGGGTCGCTCAAGTAAGATGTCAGGGTCAGTGTGTGGGAGGAGAGCTGGACGACCTCCGGCTTCAGCGACCAGCAGAGAGTCCAGTCTGCCCACTCAGCTCGACCACCCTGGGCTATTAACCAACACCGTGGGTGGATTTGTCAAGAAGTGTAGCCCTGTGGATATGATTCACGCTGACATATGTCTCCCTGTTGAGCTTTCACACACCACAGCCATCTCAACCTCACCGCTAGCAGCTTCTACATTATTCCATTATATCTGCGCTGATTAAGACTGCGAGATGTTAATGTGGTGGTAAAATATTCATGCTTTGATAGAGAAAAACATAATTATTTGTTGAGTGGTGGACCAATTTCCCATTGTTTGCTGAGGCAGGAGAGCAGAATGTCGGCGGCAATTTGCATAGGTGACTATGATCAGTCTGACCTGCGTAGTTGCTCAGGCCCTTCCTCTTCTTTCTCCTCCAGTACAGCCAGATGCTGAAGCCCATGAGGATGACCCAGCAGGCCCCGCCGATACCCGCGATAAAAGCAGGCTGCTTCACCACATCAGTGATCTGCTCCGTGATGCTGTTGTTCCGGTTTCCGTGTATAATCACGTCCCGAAACTCCTTACCTGAGGGCACAGGGGAAAAACAGGAGGCGTTAATGTGATGCTGGGCGGATAGCTACTGGAGGGAAACAGGAAATAACAATGCTGCTGTGCATGAGCTGCTGCTCCAAGGTGAAAGTTAAGACAGCTGCCCGTATAATGCCGAAAGGCCCTGAGAGTGTTGCACTTTTTCACTCCGTGGAAAATAACACCTACAGATGCATCAAGGCAGGGTTAGGGCTAGATTAAGCTCAAAGGAAGTAGGTCTGATGAATTTCAGCAAGAGATATTGACAAAGGGAGCAGGACAGGATCTACAGGATGTGCAGTGAAATATAATGTGCAGACTGAAAAAGACAAAGCCTAAAAGCTTATAACAAACCCCCAGATGAGCAGGTTGTTTGCTTAGCTCAGCCCCTAATTCACTCTATTGCCGGTAAAACACACCATGTGAAATGAGAAGAGAGGATCCTGGTCTGTATTGATCTCCAATCGCAAGCTCACCCTGACTTGTCTGCTTGACACTATGTCTTGGAGCCCGGTGAGACACAGAGCACAAACAAATGTTCCCTCATAACAGGAACAAAAACACACTCGTGACAAAAAAACCTAAATATTAAATGTGCACGCGTGTAAAGATGCACAAAAGCTCTTTATCGTATTACTGTGTGACCACATGAACACTACCCAATCGCAAACACACAACATATTCTAACTGCAGACTTGGGGCTCTGCTCTGGGAGATGGATTATGTGAGTGACACTGGGGAAATAAGAACATGCTGCAGGCCAAGCCATCAGTTATGGGTCAAATCAGGCACAATCTGCCCCGGCTCCACATAAATCACACGTGGTCACGCCACATTTCAAAATAGTGGTATTATAAGAATAATATCAATTTGGTAATTCCTGGTGTTAGATGAAAATATTAAGACCGTCTTCTCTTCTGTTGAACTCCTCCTGTCACACTGGAATACAGTGTTGTTTTATGTGCACACTGATGGCATCATGGGGAAAAACAGATCGGAAGTTAAAAAGTTTTGAATGCTTTATAACAATCAGTCTTACCGATGATGATAGACTGAGGTTCGCTCTTCACTCCAACCCCCGCGCTTGTGCTGGCAGCCACTTCCACTCGGTACACCACTCCCACCTGCAGCCCACCCACCACCACAGAGCGAATGGCTGCGTCCACGGTCTTATTTACATGGAAACGTGTCTCGTTGCCCAAACACCAGATCTAGAGCGGAGAGGGAGAAAACAGATTTGCAGTTGATTCCATTTGGCTCTGTGTGATTGAAATGAAAAAGTCCACGCTGACTTGCTAGGGGGACAAACCTTGTACTCTTGTATGAGGCCGTTCTGGTGGTCTGATGGAGGGGGGTCCCAGGAGATGCTAATGGAAGTGCTGTTCTGGTTTCCCACAGTCAGGACTGTTACCTGCTGAGGAGGAGCACTGGGAGCTAAAAGTGGAAACACAAGATAACCAGGTCAACCATCAAATGTACTATTTTACAGTTCAGGCAGCGGAGTATTTAATTGGGATGCACAGTAGTATTTTACATCTGAATATGTTAGAGCTCAGAAATATGCACAGACATACAATCAGACACACGCACAAGCGCACACACACTTTTCCAAGGAATGTTATTCTTTGGGGATGGCCCAGGTGCCTGAAGGCTGTCAAGACGTCTCATTAAAAGAGGGATTTGCATGAGGACCAGGGCAGGTCTGACATGGCTGCAGCCGATCCTTAACGTTTCACTATGATTTAATATCTCACCCTCTGCTCTGGGGTGGTGGAGCTGCACAAAGAATACTGGTATTGATTTGTGGAATGACATCCTGGCACAGTCAGGCAAGAGCTCTCAGAAAGGCTAAGACTCCAGTATTAACCGAGCCATGGTAGCACGTAGGTCAACGGGCTTATAGGATGAAGCGCAGACAAGAGGGGAATATGGAAAAAAAACATTTTAGGGGAAGGAAACATGGTCTCAGTAAACATATTGACAGATTCCATCGATCAGCCAGAGGAAACTAAAGCCAGTAGGTAAGGATAAGACAGACGCTTCACAGCGGGGCTCATCTAAATGAATCAGTTCTATCCACAGACAAACGGAGAGCGTATAGAAACAAGACAAGTCCAAGCTTTCATAAACCTCACTCTGTTGTTATTCTGATGGCAACAATCTTCTGACCCCACAAGGGGTGACGGAGGAAAAAATAAATAACAGTTGGCCCAACTGGAAATAACGTTTTAAAAATAATGTTTTCTCATTTCCGCAGTGGCTGGCAGGGGAGCGGCACCACAGCAGAATACTGACAGGTCAATTACTCCTGAGCTGCCTCTCCCTCACCTCGCCTCCATCCAAAATGGCACGTGTCACCCTGTAAATCTGTGCTCATCCCTCAGTGCGATTGGCCACACAGTCCCCCAGAGAGCCAGAGAGCCCTGGCACGGCGGAAGACGAATGGGTCCAATGATGAACCCAGCACCTTGGCCAGATTAGAAACAATCTACCAAGGGAGCATCTGATCAACCGTCGTGCTCAGGGCTCTCCACCGCTGAATTACATCCAGGTGACAAAGTGGTGGAATGGTGCGTGGCAGCCATCAGCGACAATGTCGTTCAAAGTTAATGCTATGAATGATTTAGCAGCTTATTATCGTGCATATTTGCACTAAACAATACACATTTTTCATTAGCGTCCTCAGAGGCTGTGCTAATAGAGCCATTAGTGGTGTGATGTATGGCAGGCAGGAATGTGACCCCCTGTCTCTCATGCACACACAGTGCTATGCTGCATGAAGGAAGGAATAACTTCATACCATAACCAGACAGAGAAGCCAACAGCTAATGTAAAACAGTGGGTAGTGTGGGAGGAAAGATGTGGACCTTCCATCATTATGGATTAGCCCACTAGAAATTACAATATGTGAAAAATGTGATTTTTCTTTGACGTAAATACGCATCATCTTGCATATTTGATGGGAATCTAAAGTAAATTCTTAGACAATCATTCAGTCGGAATCCGAGGGAAGACAGAGTTCATCTAAAGCATCAGTCACGACAGGACTGTCCAGAGGGGAAGTGAGACATTGGGTGAAAAAGAATGAGAGAGACGCCTTGGACGGGCACAGCATTTGAGCCCTGAGAATCCGCCTGGACCCGTTCTGGGGATTCTCTAATTGCGTTAGGTATCGAACAAGTTTTAATCACCCTCTGAACTAGACTTCTCCTCTTATCCGTCTAACTTCCCTTCTCAGTAGTCCCAAGGTCTCCGAGGAGCCAAAAGCCTCGCTGCTGACGCTGTATCAGCTATCTCAGCTGACCGGGTGCAGCAGCAGGCCTGTGACAGAAATAGAAAGTGGCCGAGCTCTCTGGGGGACTGGGATGCAGATAGAGCATGAGCGCAGAGTGTTATCAGCATTGGTAATAGCTGTGACGTGCAGGTTCTGGAGGCCTCGGGGAGAGGAGGTGTGTCGGTATGTATGGGTTTACTGTATACATGTCTTAGTGTGGGCGTGTGTGTTGGGGACAGTTGTAATGTGATGGCAGTTCCACTACAGTAGCGGGTACACTGGCTGGCCACAGGAGATAGGGTCTCTTTGAGAAGTGGAAAATAAATGGGTCTGTCACCCCGACAGGATGTGAACTGTCTCTTGTACACGCACGCCTGGATACGTTGTGGCAAGAGGGGCTTTGTCTCCAGCACAAGGAGCCTGTGTTTGTGCGGTAGTGGGACAGTGCGTCTTTACTTCAGATCAAATCCCAGATTTAATTTCATTAGACTTGAAGGTTGAGGAAAGGTAATGGTGCAATGCCAATGGCTGCATTTCCGCTTTGACAGAGATAATTCATTCAAATACTGACCAGTTTGTGTGAGCGTTTTTTGTGCCCACACTGTTCTGTGGCCTTGTCAGAGTCTGTATGAATCAAGCTTTGGGGCGACAGATCATCTTCGCGAGAGGAAGTGTGTGTTGTGTCCAATCACAGCTCAGCCCGTGGCTGCTGGGTGATGGATTAGAGGAAGGTTGGCACTAACACCACCAATCATTAGAAAAAAGCACAGCAGGAAGGTCAGACAGACAAGCAGGAACATCCACACACATGCATCCTCACATATACCATCCACCCTCAGTTCTCAGAATCGAATGTGATATCATGAGACACATTAAAGCAACCTGTTGGGTCATTACCCCCCCACCCTGTATTTGTGCAGACACACCACAGTTTGACTGCTCAGCAAGTTCTCTCTCTTCGTACCTTCTTCAGTCGTCCGTGCCGTCCTGGATTCACTGTCCATGCCTTGAAACTCGTTGAAATAAGGCCGAACCTTGATCTCGTACACGATTCCTTTTTTGAGTGCGGAGAGGATGACGCTGCGCTCAGAAGGGACCTTCACATCCTGGGTCTGCCAGGGTCCTGGCGAAGGCAGTCCTGATGTTTGCCTGTACAGAACTCTGTAACCCTGGATAAACTGGGACTGACGATCCACCTGAGAAAGTGAACGGTAAAACATTAGGTCTGTATTCCATTGCAAAAAGAAAAGAGCTGATTGGAGGAGATTGGTTGACATTACCTGAGACCGCCACTAGATTAAACAATAGGATATTTTGCTCACTGGATCACATTCACGACTCTTAAGAGGCTGTTACTGGTTTAATGGGCCTTTTATCACCAGCTATGACACATTTAGCTCAATTAACACCCTGCCACTACCTCGTACACACAGCTCCTACCCCAAAGCAAGGGTTCCCTCCTCCATTACAAAGACTTTCTGTAATTCCGCCTTAAAGGACATATTCATGTCTCACGTGTAATATAAACACTAACTGGTGACACTGGAAATCAGGCTTCACCACATCTAATAAGGGCTGTGAGTACGCGAATGTCATGCAGCAGCAAATACAGACACCCCGGGGACATGAGGGGAATACGCAGCAGAGGTGATAACAAAAGATCTGTCCCATAGAAAAGATGGAGGGACTGGAAGTGTGATAGCCCCCCTGCAATCCGCAGAGGACCCCTCCCCTAAAACTTGGGCCATTTAGCTAGACAGAAAATTTGAATTTATGCAGAAGAGGAGTGGGTGCACAACTCATTGTAATGGCTTGTTAACAGTAGAAAAAGTGAGCAGGGCTTTCAAGTGGGATATTAAGCAGCTGTTTTTTTTCCGCAAGTGTAGCCTGAGTAAATCAGCAAAATGGATTCCCTGCTTAGTGCAGGACTTTTATTAATGGAATGATTTGGGAATATAAAAGCTCTCTGAGAGTGGCCCCTCTGTTTGCAGAAAGGGCCCCTGATTGATTATGTAGCCATGTTTCGTGTTGATTGTACATTACAATCATAAAGAAATGCTTCAGCATTAAATTTGTCACCAAGTCCAGGGGGGAGACTTATTACAGGGGTCAATAAACATGTCTCCAGGAAAAGTGCTAATGTGGTTCATTTGAAAATGGAATCCGGCTCCCCGTGCCACTAAGTGAGGGCTGTGCACTGTAAACACCTGCATCTGAGTGATTTATCAGAACAAACAAGCACGTAGTTTGTATGAATGCCTGAGCTTTGAGGAATATAAATAGCCTTTTTATCCTCATTACCATACAATTAAATAAAAAAAATTAGACGAGGCTGTAGCTGTTCATTTTTCACATTTAATAAACCTGCCAAATTTTGAGACATTGCTGATTCTTGTGTATATGTGTGCATGTATGGTGGAACAGCAGATGTGTGTTTGTATTGTTTTTGAAAAGAAGATTAATGCGTCGCTTCAAGGCGGGAAAAAAAAACACTTCCACAAAATACAGTTGAATTACAATTTCAAGCTAATTTATCTGTGCAAGTCTTTGATTTAAGAGGGAAGCAGATGAAGACACATGGAAGATTGATGAACAACCAGATGTCTCTGACATTTCTTTTAATGTTCCCTGTGGTTCAAAGAAACTATTTTCAACCATTTGATGTTCGGTTTACTTTTAAGTCGCCAATTACAATATTTCAAAGCTTCGGGGGAACAACCTGACTAGAATGTTGCCTCAAGGAGAAGATTCTTGGTTTTAAAGAGGAATTCTGATGTTAACATCAACTACCTTGACTTTATGACTCAGTTTGGAAAAATCAAAGATGTAAAGTAGAGCAGAGACAAGAAACCCAGAGAAAGCGAATGATTTCATGTATCTATTGTAGGTTCTTCCAGTGGGAAGACTCGAGCTTGAACAGAGGAATGATGTTCTTGGTGTAGCATCAGTTGAATAGAGTTATATTCACAAAATGAGAACTTGCACTTACCGTCCATGTGACCTGAATGGTTGTGGGACTCAGAACGACCGGGTTGTGCAACCGAACTATGACTTCGCCAAGTTCTTTCTGCACGTGCCTGTGGTCGACACCCTGAGCTGGAGGACTTATGTCTGTGAGAAAGCGAGACAGAAATGCACACAAAAGAAAATAAATGGTTCACTCAGTTCCTCATTTGAAAAGGAGCAACTTCATCTGCATTAAAATAGCCTCATTACATTTTGTATTAAGGAACTTGTCTGGTTTGGAGAAAAAGAAAACGGACCAGGGTCCATGAAGTTACTTAGATGTGTGACCTTTCTGTAAACAACTATATCAATGAACAAACTCTGAAATCGAGACTCCCACACATTTTGGATGGAAAATGGAAAATAAAACACTATTTTCCAGCTCATTTCCCATTTCCCATTTCAAAATACTCCAGCGCATGAGATACTGAGTGCAGCTGAAGGAAACCACATTTTGAGTTATTTACTGAAGGAAAGCAACAACAAAAAAATTCCCAAGAGGAAATTATATTTCCAAAAAAAGCTCCATTGAAACAACCCAACACTGTCATGAATCACAGGCCCCACTAACTGGGTGAGACAGGCCAAACACAGTTAGAAAGAAGTGAAAAATCAATTTGTCATCAATGCACGCCATCGCCAATAAACACGTCTATATATCAACTCAAAACCTTCACCGCAGCATGAGAGAGATATTCAGCAATTCACACTGACTCCACTTTCCTTTTTTTTAAACACACCCTTGGCTTGTATTTGACAGAGCTTGGCCACGGGTTGCTTTTTTTATTATATTATATCTTTTGCAGGGGGACTTATCATATCAGTGTAATCTGGAGACTGTGGTCTGTCCGGTGCAGTAATCAAATCGTCTTTGGGTTTGCAGGCAGTCATATTTCCCTGTTATGATCATTAACATAGCAGGGATAGCACTAACTCAGTTAGGCCTTGCAGAAGTAGACATGGTTATTTTACATAATTGCTAAAGTGTAGCCTTAATGAGCTGGCCTCAGATGGAGAATTTGACCTCTGCAAAATTGTCCGGTGATTCAGTGGAGCTATTCACAGCAAATTGCTGAGAGGGGCTGATAAGTATCACACTTTGAAGAGGTGCACAATGACCTTACCCCATCAGTGGAAACAGAAATTACACTCAGGAAAAAGAGAGCCACATACCAACAGTCAAAGTGATTACTACAGGTCCTGAAACAACTATACATGTGTTCCATAAACACGACAATCACCACAGTTCATCACTACTACTTTCCATATTCATGCCAGTGTAAGCTACCTTGTGTTCTGACAGGATCCGACATGGGGCTGGGATCACTGAGGCCCTGGCTGTTGACGGCTCGGACCATGAACAGGTAGATGGTGTTGGGACGGAGACCTTTGACAGTGAACTGGGTGGTTTTGATGTGATCTGCTACCGTTTGCCAGCTGTTGCTCACTGATTGACTGTAATCAAACAGAAGAGGAGGGGGGTTATTCCACACTATTTTCCAAGGCATTCAGGTGGTACATTGTAGTGCATTTACTAATTAAAGTGAGCAAACCTGAATGCTTCAATGACATAGGAGGAGACGGGTGAAGCCCCAGTCAGCCCAGGCTGCCAGGACAAGGACACACTGTTCTTGGTGACGTCAGTGACCTGAGGTTTAGATGGTGGACCTGGAAGCTCATTCTCATCATGGTTCTTCACGACAATCACTCCACCGGATTCTGAATGGACGGAGAGGAGGAGACAGATAAATAACCCACTTTCTCTCATAAAAAGTACCAGGTGACGAGTTGTAAAAAAAAATCTATTTGTTCTGTATTTAAATACATGGAATCATGAAGCCGTCTTG
This sequence comes from Hippoglossus stenolepis, assembly GCF_022539355.2. Taxonomy (NCBI): domain Eukaryota; kingdom Metazoa; phylum Chordata; class Actinopteri; order Pleuronectiformes; family Pleuronectidae; genus Hippoglossus; species Hippoglossus stenolepis. The sequence continues at coordinate 6,786,660 of NC_061486.1, read as the reverse complement.
TACCTTTGACTTCCAGGAAAGCACTCCATGATGTTTCACCGCTGGAGCTGGTGGCCACACACGTGTAAATCCCAGAGTCGGAGAGCTGATGCACAGAATACACATACATATATGAATAAAACCAACATATACACACACACACACAAAAAAACGTAATGATTCATCTAATGACACTTTGCAGCGAAAGGACAATTTCATTTCACACACTCTGAGAGCAGGATCAATGACTGCATATATGGGATCTTCCGCAGAAACGCTTAAAGTGATGGGGCGACTTCACGAGCTCGCCTTGTGCCGGCCAAATTGTGTGTCATATGTGAGTGCCTCAAAGTGCTGACACTAATTTCCTAATGAATTCCATTTTCCACTCACCACCCTTCCATCACTTTTCCACTCCCCCTCCTTGTTTCTCCACTGTCCTGCCGACCACAACAAAGCCAGGCTAATTAATTTAGGGTGGGCTGCTGGAACCCCCTGGACCGATGACAGCTGGCTTGACTCTCCATCCCTCTTAGGGAACTTTGGTTGTTTGTTGGTTTTTTGTCCCTGTGCCTTGCTTCCATTTATTAAATAACATGTCAGTGGTCGGCAGCTTTATCAAGCGTAATAGATATTCCACCGAGGCCTCAGAGTGCGGAAAAGAAGATGTGAGCCTTTTAAATCTAATCTGGTCCAAGTGTGTACGTGTATACACACATGTGTATATCTCTCTAAGTGCATTTATGTTTCTATGCTACAGCTGGAGTCCGTCCCACCCTGCCCAGCTGAGCCCTTCTGTAGCTGTCGTGCCATTAAGTGACTCTGTCAAACAATTAACAAAAAAATCAATGCTGCCAATTCATCTTTGAGGTATTGTGATACCTCTTGTTCATCAAAGTTGCACTTAAACCTATAAACGTTGCATACATTAGTGTTGGAAGATCACACAAACATCTTAAATTAAGATACATACACGCTATTGACCACTAAGGGAAAATAGAGTGGTAATTAACATCTGCATCAAAACAAGAACCAAGAGAACGATGGAGTCCTCTACCTTAATGTTTTTGATCTGCAGGCTGCCCAGCTCCTGCAGAGACATGCGCGGGTCCTTTCCCAGCAGACTGACCCCGTCCTTCAGCCAGCTGATAGAGGGGATGGGGTCTCCCGATGCCTGGCACTTCAAAAGTGCCACATTGTCCACCGCGAGCGTCTGATTGGACGGGCCTTGGCGAATAATGGGCGGCGGTCTGTCTGTGAGCACTGGGGAACAAAGACAAAAATGTGAGCACGCGCTTGTATCTCTGTGAAGTTGAATGACGTGTTAACATAAGGCGTCTGACTATAGAATAAACTGAGTGACAGCACTGCTCATAAAATGCACCGGGGGTGGATGTGGTTATCTATCGTAAAGTGGACTATTTTCTCTGCAGGTCTTGTAATTGCACCACAGAACAATGACCATATCCTGTATTTCCAGGAAGCAGGGAAAGAAAAGCTGAGCAGCGTTTTCTCGTTCCATTGATGTGGCGGAGGGATGCTAAGCAGTTTCCAGTTACTGCCTTATTTTTATACACTTCTCTAGACTCTGTGGTGCAGTTTGGCGGTGAGACTCTTGCCCATTGACTCAGTGTGGTTCAGATAAATACTTCATTATGTGCAGTGTGGGGCACAATAAAAGGTCAATTTCAACTACGTGTTACTAAAAAAACCCTTGTGATATTCATATAAGCACCACCTCAATCTTAACATCAAATAATCAGAGCGCAGGAACCTTCTATATTTCGCTCTCGCTCAGTTCTAGTCGGATGAATGCTAATGCTGTGATGAATTCCATTGCATGAGAAATTTCATTTGTTACAACGTGACACAAAAAGCCGGTGGGGTCCGCCTGTGAAATACTGGAGGTGTCAGAGGTGATCACGGAGAGATTTGGCACCGGGGCACACCGGCAGTTTATATATTTAGAGTTGAATAATGTGGAGTCCCCCTGGCATCCCAGAACCCACATTAATTAGAAGGTATGGATTAATGATGTCAGACCTGCAGGGGCTAATTACCGAGTCTACCTTCGTAACCTTTCAACACATTACTACACCCTCAGCTCCACCCCTATTTTCTCTCTCGCAGCCACATCTGACAAAAGGAAGTGATTTCGGATGATGCATTAATGCTGTGGTATGATCGCCCCCTTCCTTTGGGTCAGCTGCGGCAGAAAGAGAAAAGCTACGCAGAAAGAAACCAGACACCAGTTTCAATAATGATATTTCACTTATTTTCAACTTATCAGTATATTAGGGGGCAAATACAATGATTTGAATATGAAGTTTTTTGTTTCATGACTCCATAGTTTACATCATGAGGTGCATCCGTGTTTAAGGGATGATGTTGGTGCTTTTCCATATTAAGGGAAGACAGGAAGCTAATTTTGACAGATGCCAGTGCTTGGCCGGATGCGTCGCTCGGACTCGATGTGTCTGATGCATGTGCGGGGGGGGGCGTGCAGGAGTGACAGAGGGAGGAGGCGAGGCTCGACTGAAGCCTTCGCTCCCTGGATCTGGAATTTCTCATTACAGATCTCCTTGAACTCCACAGACTGTTGTCAGGGCTCGGGGTAGTAAATCACATAAAGACTGCAGCAGGTGTGGCCGTGACCTCACCCTGGCCCTGACGTACTCTTTCCTCCTCTCCCTGTTTTCCTCTTCGACCTGCCGAGCACCTGTCTTTGCTAACACGGCTTTTGTTACTCTGCCCTCGTGAAGAAAAACATTTTGAATCCAAAAACTTAGAGTAAATACAAATAAAAGGGCTTAGCCGTCGGTTGTGTAGTTACCGAACGTGTGTGAAATGTGATGTTGAATTTGAACGACACACCAATTTTGTTCCAAAAAGAGCTCCTGTGGTGCTTTTTAATCTTTCTGCGAGCGAGTACTTCAGTAGACATATGGCCGTCGATCTCGCCATCACAACTCCCACAGCTCGCAGGACAACATTATTCATTCCACAGAAGACCGTTGTCAGTCACCAACACAATCACATGCCTCCTCTTTCTCTGTGTCTCTTTCTGTGGCTGATTCCCTCATACACATACTTGCACCTCGCCCACTCATCCAAGCTCTCATCATTCAACCTGAGGGAACTCAAGGGCAATGCTTTATTTCCTTTCCGAAAGGAAAAGTAAGACATTTTTAATTAAATTGTGTCAGGTAAAAAAACGAAACAAATACCTGAGAGCAAAAACCCAGCAACTAAAAGTCATGGGCACACTCGAGTTTCTTTAACCACAGCTGAATTTAATCTTTTACATGGAATACGAAAAAAAATATTTGTACTTCTTTGTACCTACTGAAAACCTTCAAACTAAAACCATACGTCAGTTAAAATAATCTATTTGTTGAGGGATAAATGATGAAATGCATGTGGAAGAGAATCAAACGTGCAAAGATGATATACATCTGTGTTTATATCCACATCATGCACCAGCGTCACCACAGTGCAGTGGTGTTAAATCATGTCTTAATATGCTGTAGTGTTCTGGCGCTGTAGAAGTTATACATCGTTTTTTCCCCTCACCATCTGTGACCTCCAGTTGAGCCTTGGCGAGGATGCTGCCTGCAACGGTCAGGGCCTGGCAGATATAGTAACCAGCATCTGTCCGCTGCACAGACGTGATGGTGAGGTCTCCGCTGGGCGACACTGAGAAGCGACTGTTGGGCTGCTGGGGTTGGTTTGGAAAGAGCAAATTCTGCAGGAAGACGAACAAACAGCCAATTAGTGAGAACATGGAGCCAGTACAACCTGGAAAAAAGACAAAACACTAACACTCTCTTCGCCTGCACACTCACACACACACACACACACACACACACACACACACACACACACACACACACACACACACACACACATCAGACTCTTAGAGCTATAATCTGAGCAACTGAATCACTCGCTTGGTTAACCAAGCTCACAAACTCCACAACCTGTCCACAGTTTGATGATTTGGTTTCATAATTATTCTCGGGCCAAGCCAGAGGCTCCACTGTGTTATGAAAGCTTATTTTTCCTCGTCATGACTTCTTTCATTTTTGCTTCCAGTCCACAGCGGTTAACTCACACTCACCCCACACACGTTGAACTTACGCTGAATATTGTACAGTTTATCTTGAGAACACATAAACCTAGCCAAATAACTAACTTTTTCAATATTCTAAATAAGGTTTATATTCTCCTAATTTCCATTTTAGTGTTTTATAATGCTTCTCTTTCTTTTTCGTGTTGTTTTCATGCATTATGTAAAGCACTTTCAACTGCTTTCATCAATCTCACATATTTGAGGGTAAATATAGAGGATCAGAGGAATCGATGACACTGAAAATCATCACCTCTACTTTTTATTATCTTTTATTATTGACCTGTTCTGTCACCTTATTCAAGCTCTTTCTTTTAGTATTCCCTTTTTCCTCATAATCACTCCCAAATGTAACCCAGCAAATACATTAGCTGTATTCAATTTCCCCCTAATCGCTCTAATGCAACAAATTATGTTGATGTTTTTTTTAATTACGCACTACGCATCTCCAGCGCATGAGATATACAGTCCATTATCCTCAAGAGTGAGAAAAGGGCTGTTCTGTCATTTAATTACTTTACTTAATTAGCTTTAATTTGTTCTCTCAACAAATGCCTTTGTACATTATATACGTCCGTGTGACGGAGGCAGAGGAGACCTCAGCGAACACAGACACAAGTGGGGAGACGGACGTGCAACTGCTTGTACCAAAGTGTTTGTGGTGCGTTCATTTCAAAAGGCTCATCTTTAATGACAATGTGAGACACGAGCTGGATATGAATCCGTTCACAACATTACTCAGCAGTGAGTCCCACGTTAAGGTCACCCACTGGTGAGGCGTAAAGTGGGTAAGTATCCCACTAAACGTTTGTGAGAACATGTAACCGTGTGTGTCTCGCTGCTCTTTACTCTTTCGGGAGGACTTTGCTGTAATTGTTGGCCTCTGTGTGTGTGTTTATGTGTGTTTGAACCTTAGCCAGAGCTGAATCATATCTCTGGCTCATCTACAAGCCTCTACAGGCTCCTAATTGGCACTGTTGTTGAGTGGTGTGAGGACACCCAGGTATTTGAATGGCTTATCTGCTCGACTGAGGGATAGGATCGTTCTTATCAGTGCAGGGTCACGGGGAAACCGATTAGCACTTCGCCAGGCACACTGTCGTTTGACTGCTCCCGAGAACAAAGGTGCATGTGTGTGTCTGTAGTACAGATACTGATGACAGATAGTGTAGTTTGAAGTGCTGCCTATACTGTATGTGTGTGTGTGTGTAGGTGCGTTCAGGGCAGCAGAATCATAGGTACTGAGCAATAAGACTTGATGGCCAGTAAACATAAAAGCTGCCGACCAAGAGAGCTGATGTTTCCACATTTTTTGTCATTTTTTTCTACACACTGTTCGTTTGCTCTTACCTGACTTCCCTCCTTCTGCCAGAAGACAGCAGGCTGAGGGTTTCCTTTGGTTTCACACGGGAAGCTGGCAGTGCGGCCTTGAGCCACAATTTGGTCCCTTGGACGGATGACAAACTGGGGTGCAGCTGGAGTCAAAGGGCACAAGCAGCAGTGTTAGTAGAGCAGCGATCCACAGGGAGGTCAAACATCAGGGCTGGAGATTATCAGGGCTTGGGGGATTACAGGCACAAAAACAAGCAATATACCATATGGTCAAATCAAAATGGGAGTGCTGTACAGAGCTTCCATGCAGCTTTGTATCTGTCTGTTTGCTCTCTAATGGCTCTGGACAGAGGGGGGGGGGAGACACCAATCACTATCGTGTCCATGGTAACCAGGTTGGCCATTCATCCAGGTGAGACAGAGGCTGAATGAATGACAGCCACATTGGCATTCACATGTGGAAGCTCCTTGGTCACTACGGCGTTTAGATCTGAGACAAAACAAAGGCACAGCCATGCCCTGGAAACATCTACGAACAGGTAAAGACATACAGGGCTAATCGTGACTTTTCATATGCAGGATCTCATATAAAAGTCAAGATCTGAGGTGGCTGATCAAAGTTGTGTCAGAAGGGGGAGTGTGAGACAGAAACTCTCCATCGAAGAGAGAAGTGGTTTGAAACGCTATCAAACTATTCAAAAACAGAGTGTGAAGCTTTCTCGGTCAATATTTACGACTCCATCAGGAGCCAGAGCAGTTGTCACACACTCTCAGTCACAGACAGAGTGAGACATTTCTGACCGACAGACGCAGCTCACTAATAGAGAGTGAAGAGTGTAGAGATAAGATACCAGCTCGTTTGGTGTGCACCGTCGTCTCTCTTCACTTCCTGACCAACCTGATAGCAAAGCTACTTTCAGAAACGCACTGAAGCCCAGACACTTAGTACTGTTGTGTAAAGATGATGAAGAATCCAGCACAGCACAGAAATTAAATGTAACATTCTTCATATTCTCAATATCAGCTACTGTATACAGCCAAATGCTCATCAGACGTGCAACTCTAGGATACTATCACAATTACTGCAGCTATAAAATTAGAACTCTGAACATGTCTGAACTTTGACCTGAGGTAATTTACTGCATGACCCAAGACCTCTACTTGTTTATTCTACTTGTCACTGAGGGGGGTTCTCTGTTGACAAGTGTTTGCCAAGATAAGACATCAATCACATAAAGGAGGAAACATGGTTCCTGCAGAGATAATGAGAGTCAACAAATTAAAAAGTTCCTGCCGTAACCTGTGCAGACAATGGGTCGTTAAAGGCATTTTCTATAGACAGACATAAAGTAAATTCTACAGATTGTTGTAAAATTGTGAGAAATCTGAATTGTTGCAAAGCAACATCTTGCACTCTTTGTTTCTTTAGATTTCTTTGTAAGTCCTTTCACTGACAAGCCAGCTGGTTCCAGTAAGGCCAAGCTCTTCCCATTTGGCTGGTTTCTCCGTGTAATTCCTTTTTGGGGGATGTGTATTTGTCAAAGATACACACAGTTGGGAATGGTACAGATGGCTACAGATTTACTGCCTTTCCGTTTGGCCTTCTGCAGCTTGGATATCTTGTGGCTCTCACAATGCTGGGCCTGATACAGAGCTCCTAAATCATGCTCTGGCAAGGACTCAGTTCCCTCCCCTCTCTTCTGTTCTATCCCACATATATACACTCCTGACTAAAAGTAAGGTCTAACACCTTACAGAGTGGGTCCTGTCACCGTGCGGGCCAGAACCATCCTTTCTCACGCTCTCCTCATTAGTATTTCCTCCCTTCCTTACCTCTGAATTTACGACACTCAGCGCTGTCGAGCAGAATTGCGTATGTGGATGTTTTTAAGGTTTATAATTGGGTTTTGCTTGTATGGATGATTGTCTATAGCTGGGTGTCAAAAAAAAAGTCTCAAGTGTTGTTCAGTTAGATCTCAGACAATCTACTAGAAATAAATATTATCATTCATGTAAGTTAAGGAGGGTCTTTCGTAACTGAGATTTGAATGAAATGAAGATGTTTCATATGGTGCTGGACTCTGTTAACCTTACGTATTTTGCTTAGTTTTTCCTGGTGGCCTGAGTTTCATCTTGAGCTTATTCTATACCTGCGGCGCTACTTTCAATCTTCCATTCTACCTTTTGAATTAACTTTAAAAAATAATTAAATACTGACGGGGAATGCTTTAAGAGGCGAAGGCCCACAGAGAAGCATAGATCAAAAACGCAGACAAATCAAGAGGAAGTCAGTGTGTGACAGTTTCACAGCTTGGCTCAGGGCTAACTCACACTGGCCCAGTTTTGATTCACAGGCCCTTAATGACATGTGAGAGGCTTCTTCCTGTCCCCTCCTAAGGAAACACATGATCAGGCACCCATATTTAATTCATGACAAGTCACATCTGCCTGGTTCGGCTAGATCTCGGCATAAAACAGCAGTCAGGGTGAAGAGAACAAATGGTCAGCGAGAAAGACATCCATTCAGTGCAACCCACTCAGAGGCAATTCTACCTCCTCCTTTAAAAATCCCACGTTCAATCATATTTTATTCAGGAGTCGACAGCAATTACTGTCTCTTCCCACAGGCAGGGTAACTGTGTAATTTCCTCCATCTTCTTCCAAGCTGAAAGTTTGACAATCGTATAACAGCCACTGCTGTTTTGGCAACCAAAGTCCTGCCAGTAAGGCTGTGTCTGGGTTTTTCTGCCAGCCAAGTCTGTCTTGACGGACACTTCTGTCAGTCTTCTCCTCGTCCTTCTTTGTCCTGGCGTATGCGGCGTGTTCCTCTATTTCTTTTGTTTCTAGATTTCTGCACTCGAAAAAACCCACCTTTCTGTACACACGCCTATTTCCACTCACTTCTTCTGACGATATTTTATTTCTTAAGTGTATCAGATTCGGTTCTGCCTTGACCTTTTCCCCCATCTATGGGGAAATCAAATGAGATTCTCTGCTCAGTGTTGCGGGGCTCAAAAGGATAGAAGCTCGTCCAAATCAAACAGATCTCTGCTTTGTGTTCCAACAATCCACAGATGGCCTCAAGACTTGCGAGTTAAACACGTTCTGGACCATATGAGATGACAATGTCGGAGACTATCACGCTGCCAGCCCACTCACTCATTGTAAAGGACGTGGTCTAGAATCTAAAGAGCCTTCAGTTCAGAGCTGCTCTAGTAACTGAACCTTTGAGTCATTACACTTGATAAATCTGCGCTGTAGAAAGTTGTTACTGAAACCTGCAGCGGTAATGTCAGCTGCCGGTTGAGATCAAGTGGAAAGTCATAACTAGAGCATCTTGAGACAGCACAACAGCTGCGACACCCCCCAACACTACCAACACCCCTCAGTAGTGATAACTCAGGAGTCAATCCTGTGATACTCATGGGTAGGACCACACGTCTCCGAGCATGGCCTTCATTTTGATCTCAATTGCACACCTGCAAAGTTTCATGACAGCAGCCAACTGAAAACCGCTTCTGTTTTCAGCAGAGTAGGTGCCTCCAAACACACACACACACAGATAAACACAGATAAACACAGATAAACACACAAAATATCACCATCGCAGCTTCAAATATAAAAAAAAACCTACAAAAAAACGTAATGCACTTGGCAAAGACGATTATTTTGTGGCTGGCGTTTATATTGTGGGATTCACATACTGAAGGACATACTAACTAATGCTTACCTGATGTTATAAAATATCCTTTTAATATGTGCTTCATATTAAAGTCGTGTTTTTGTGTGTTAGTAAACTAAGTAGAACTACACATAGAACCACAAAGTAGAACTACTAGACTTCAAAAACAAGGAACACAATTTGCAAACAATACTTTTAAGGCTAGACAATGTAATGTAACACCAGCTCTAATCGAACACAGTGATGTTAAGCAATGGTGATTGATTGTCAAGCAGTCGGGTGCAGTAACGTGTATGAGGGCATGCGGGATGGGATCAAATCAGAAGGATGGGTACTTACCGACAGGGCGAGCTGGAGACACAACAATGAAGGAGTGGATACACAAAGGAAACAAAATAGGACACAAACACACACACAAACAAACAGACACACACACACACACACACAGAGAGAACGACAGAAGAGGAACAGAACAAACAAAGTAAAATAAGACACAAAAAAAAGAAATCAAAGTCAGAACGAATGACATGTTGTGTTGGGGTCAACACATTTCTGGCAAAGGGAAACATGACAGAGAGGATTCAGTAGCTTTTGTCCACTGTCCACTGGACAGTTTTCTTTTGTTGTTTAGGTCAAAGCTTCTGTTTCTCACGACCCACAGTGATTACGGGGTTGTGGAATGAGCGCCCACTACAGGTCAACCATGTTCAATTGTATAGAAATCACTGTGGGGCAGTCGCTTTGCTTTTTAGAGACAAATGTGCTACTGGATCTTCTCTGCTTGCATTAATGAAATCTAAAATTCTACGGGTGGAGTGTATTTGTAATCGTAAGGCGAAGATGTGTTTGTCACTGGTGCTGATGTACAGGGCAGAAAAAAGAGAGGAAGAGGAGGTAAGGAAGAGAAAAAGCTTAAAGACAACATGTGGGTTGAATTCAGGGCTTCTGAAACCCCCATACTGTATCCAGAAGAGCTGATGTAGGTAGTTTATTCTCTCTGTTACTGTATCTGTCTTCGCTGTCAAATAAAACACAAAGATGCCTCAAAAAAGGGTAAAAAAGAAAAAATGAACCCAGACTTTGTTTTACCTCCCTGTGGCCCCCTGTGTCGCTCTAAAGCGCTCCACTGGGACCTTAAACACTTGGATTTAATGGGAAGAAGAGTGGTGAAAAGAGGGAAAATTATGGTTAGAATGTTTTTATTAACCTTGCAAACCCCAGGTGTGAGGCTGGCGGTGTGCACCAGTAATCTGTGAAATGGCTTTGCTGACTTGGTGGTTGCAGCATGAAGGGTGGCGTGGCCAGCAGACCACCTCGAAAGGGGGAGGGTCGCGGAGTGTGTCGACACCGCACTTGGAAACGTAAATAATTAAACAGATTCATAGACTGTCTACATCTCTCTCGGCTGTGGGAGTCAGCATTCTGGAGTTCCATTTGTGTAGAGGTAGACCCTACGGAGCAAACTGTCAATCCAACTCTCGTATTGGTAACCACTGCGGTCCACGGCTTCTCTAAGTGCTGCTATGTGCTGGCTAATGTGAAAAAATAACAGAACACAATACCTCTGACTGTGAGAGTGGCCGAGGCCTCCAGCTTTCCCACGCGGTTCTCTGCCACACAGGTGAACATGCCCTCGTCGTTGACGGAAGCCTTCTTCACTCTCAGCACATAGTCCTCCTTGTCATACTTGATCTCATACCTGTCAACGAAAAAAATGTTGCATCATGAAATTCAAGTTGCCCTTTCAGCATTGCATGCAAAAAAAAAATACAAATTCAGTTAAAACATTAACCCAGAGACAAATAAGATGTGATCCTAGACTTCAACCACGACAGCTGGACTGTCTGGCAGTGGTTGTGAAAAGTGTATCTCTCTCCTTGGAGAGGTGCACACAAGTACAACTGTTCATTATGACAAATGGAGACTGCAGGGAGGAGGATCAATTATTCAACAATGACACACAGTACACGGAGCTGTGCATTCAGATGGAACGCACTAAACTTGTTCAATATTCATGAAATGGTTCACTGTGTGTGTCTGTGTGTGTATATATTTTCAGGCCATATTCAGAGGTTTGTGTTTGTGTGTGTGTGTGTGTGTGTGTGTGTGTGTGTGTGTGTGTGTGTGTGTGTGTGTGTGTGTGTGTGTGTGTGTGTGTGTGTGAGGTAAATAACTGTGCCTTTTTCACGAATGTACATTTGCAATGAATCTATACACAGCAACACCTGGTTATTATTATGAGGGACTGAATCAATACAACAACAACACCGAGGCAAAGTTGGTCCTGATTTCAATTCGACTGCAGTTTCCTCCTGTTTGTGTTTCTGTGTGTTTACACGTGGTTGTACCCCTGGACCTATATAAATTGTATGGCAGTTGACAGGGGGGGGTGATGCTGGTCTGGGTTTGTAGCTCTGGTCTTGTTTGTTCTGTAATTGAAGGGGGTGCCGGCCTGGCAGTGAGTAAGTAGTGTGGTGGTGGCGGGCGTGGTGGGGGTGGTGGGGGCTGTGTGATGGTGGTCTGTCAGCCTGACAGCCTTCTGCTGTCCACAGTCTGTCACTCACAGACACTGAGAGCAGAGTTGAGATGAAGAGATAAAGGGCCACTCCGTTCGAGCGTGACACCATGATGACCCTTTACAGCCATCCTGCTAATTTCTATTTGATTATAGAATATGTAGAAAGATTAGTGCATGTGTTACTTTTCTTCTTTCCTGCAGAGTAAGCACTGCAGTCTGCCACGGTGTCTTTTTTTTTATCCTACCACTTATAATCCCACAAGTCACAATTCACACAAGGTTTTTAAATATCTTTTTTTTTTTATTACAGTGTAGGCCTCTGAGCCTCAAAACCCCAAACTTGTACTATAACAACTGTTAAAAACACATAAAAGAGCAGCGATATCTGCCCAACGCAGAGGTAACCGCTCAGAGATTGAAAGTGCAGCCACACAGCGGTTCGAGAACAAACTACACAGTCCATGTTGATCATAATGAAGAAATATTCCACCCTGCGCTCCAGCATGACTCTTTTATGAGCTTTTAATAGCTTCTGGATGACAACGGTGCGCTAAAGGAAAAAAAACTGCACCAGTTTCGGTCACACAGATATATAGGGGCAAGATAGGGATTAATGAAAAAGATAAAGACATTTATTATAGTTGGTTTTTGAACATAAAATAAAAAAAGGTTTACTCTGGATAATACATTGGATAGTTAGATGTGGCAATAAACTACAAAGCAATACTTTCTGAAGCGACTTTAGAGTAACAGTTCGCTACGGTCCATTTCCCCTCAGAGCGGAGAAAGACCCCTCTGGTCGACCATCAGGTGTATTGATGGCTGCTTGCCACTGGCAGCTGCAAAACTAATCTGTGCTGTCTATCCATGTCTTATTTTTTCCCTCTCCTGTTATGACATTTCCTGAGCAACCATTCAAAGGCAGCTTTATTGAAGCACATTCCTCAACTCTGACTGCCAGTTCCACCTCTCCACACAGGTACTTAAAGAGCCATAATGATTATTTGACTGAGTCATGACTGAATGCTTTGTTCTAGAAAGAGGGGATGTACAGTTCAGGTAATGGTAGGGAACACGAATAAAGCATTTACTGTTGATTCTGAGTGAGTGGCATCCAAAGGAATGAGGCAACACCTTTCGGGACAAGTCTGCTCTCAGATGAAAAACAAACAAGCTAATAGAAATGTGCTTCTCCACATTCTGTGCCTTCCAGCTATAAGATGGGTAGACAACATGAAGTCCTGACTTGCAAGTAGAGAGATGAGCAAAAGAGTGACAGCAACAAGTCAGGGCTTAGGGAAAACATCATGACTCCCTAACAAACTATTATGAGAACAAGTGAACAAGTAAATAGTTCCCAGTGCTCTCAATTAAACTTCTCTTACCAACGGAACCAAAGAAGGAAGGCAATGATTCCTTTAAGACTCTGGCTGCTTCAGTCCTGACGTAGGTTTGAATTCTTTCAAATCAACAGCTGCAGATACAGAAGCTGCCCACAGAGGATCTACAGCAGCCTTCTCTTTAAAATATTGTAAAAACAAGCCATGCTAGCAGCTCTCTGAGGCTGTACAGCATTGAACTCAATGCTAACAAGCTGATCTTAAGGTTATGTTAGGTCAGACATGTTTACCGTGTTAGTTTAGCACGTCAGCATGTTAACATTTGCTGATTAGCAAGTGCAGGCAAGGCTGATAAGAACATCCTTAGTTTTGCATAGAGCCAAGATTTTAAGAGAATGAAAACCAAAAGTAAAAACTAAGATTTGTGGCCTGATGTTTAGCAAGTTTTGGGAAATTCCTACAATTAATGTCTGTACCACAATTTGTGGTAATGCAGCAAACAGCAGAACAACTACTTGCCAACCTCACAGTGGCACATAAGTAGAAATCAGAGGATCATCCAGTCACCAGAGTTCATCATCTCAGGACCACAAATATTTTCATTTTAACTGTGGCAATCCATTAAATAGTTCTTTAGATATTTCAGTTTGGAAACAAAGTGTTGGACCCATCAAATGAATGACATGGAACTGACATGCAAAGATCCATCCATGCTTTCAACTCAATTTTGATCTCTTACTTTATGACCAGGCATGAAAAGTACATATTTTGTCAATTCTTGTTGAAACACAAACAGGCTTCCAACAGCCATCATCCGACAACTGCATGACCAACTCTCTGCAGTGTGGAGAACCTGCGTGTGCACACACTGAACAACATGCTTATTGTTCCTGGTCCTGTCTCTATCAGTCTCTCAAAACAGAACCTCCTGCTGGTCCATGACATATTAGAGGGAAACACGAGCCCAATCAATCTGTAATCAGCTTCCTATATGGAATCAGCCTGGATGACAAGATGAGTGGAACTACTCAGGGATAAGAGGTAGTTGTGGCCACACACACACACACACACATGCGAGTACACAGGGCAAAGGAACAGTAGCTCTTTATTGCGAGTGGATTGTGGCAGAGCTCTGTTTTCTATTAGAGGAGGAATGTAATTGCACATGTAGAAGGGCTGTGGAAAGGATAGAAGAGCCAAGTTCGCCCGGCCAGATTCATCCTCCTTTTTAAACAGAAAAGGCACACTGTACACACACAGACACACACACACACACACACACACACACACACACACACACACACACACACACACAGAACAAAGTATACAATCATCCAACACATATCCACACATGTGCAGAGTCATTCATGCAAGCAGGAAGATGAGGAGTGATGGGAATGTAAGCAAGTGCCAAGACGAAACAGCATTTTTCTGGGTTGTCGACTCGATGTGTCTGCTGCACGCAGAAGGCTGCGGCAGAGATGAAAACTTTATTGGACACACTTTAAAAGCACTAGATTTCAAAACTCCCGCAGATCATCTTGAAGGTCCTGCCTTTGAACTGTCTGTCAGGAACACAGTCGACCATGTTAAACCTTCAGACTTGTGCAATTCACTCACATTAAGAGAGTCTTATCTCTTGGGTTGTGAATGGTTAGACTCATCCACAAAATGACTCAATCTGTGACGATCTTATCGGGCCTCTCCTCTGTGTACGTGTGAATAGGGCCAGCAGTAAGCAGAAGGGCCGTGCGCCAAACTGAGCACATGAGTCAGACTCAAGATACAGTAAAGGGCTAAATCCAGCCTGGTCTCTGGCTTGACTGCTCTGACACAAAGTCCCCTCTCTGCTCCATTTATTTCTGACAGTCTGATCCAGTCTTACACCATCTGACTGCTACTTTACCTCATCCTGATCAAAGGGGCTGGAGTCCACCTCGCCAAGCCTTGTCACCCCTTAAGAGGGAATCAATTAACAGCTATTGCTTCTCATCTTCCCTCCGCGAGGCCGTGAGCCAGAGCTCCCCTCCGCCTTGGCACCTCTAATGGCTTAGCGGGGTCAGGGCTTTCTCAACAGTCCGAGTGACGTTCATCACCTTCCCATATATCCCATATTAATCAAAGATCCGTTTGGCAAGATTTCCACCCTGTGGCCAGGTGAGGGGGTTGTGGAGAGCAGATATATCCTAAGTTTGTCTTTAGAAGAGTTCCTTCTTTCCATAACCACAGCAACAGTTGCAGCAGTGCAGTCTTTACTTTGCCAAAGTGGTTTGGAGCAGATGGAATGGTTGTGTGCAACAGATATGTCGGGGAAAAAGGAAAGTACAGCTCACTGACCGATGCCTGAAAATCGCCCTCACTTGCAATCTAATGAATGACAGAAAACTGGGCCTATGGTTATTTTTAGTTAAAGCTCGGCCATTTATCAGTGTGGATGTGAGCAGGAGCTACGGATACAACTCACGTCAGCATGTGTGTTTTTGCATCGATGTGGACTTCACTGCAGCAGAGTTTATCAGGCTGAGTCAGAGAACTGATATTAGACCATACTGTGTATTAAGACTGGAGTATAAGCATTCACCTAAAAATATGTTTCATATGGCACAATATTATATGTCCTAGTGTCTTTTTCTTAACCTAAATGTAAATAATTGAGATATAAGCTATAATAGAGAAGTTTGTCCCCTTGCATCAGTTGCTCATATCCATGTCGTACACTCTAGGGGTAAAGTCTATAAATCAAGAAGCGAGATATTCAAATGACAATTGTTTTCAGCTGCCACATTTATCAAAGACCAATCACTCTTATGTGTGGATAGATACCGACGTTTACAAATCACTTGTGAACCCTGCCGATATTTTTGCAGTGGCGATGCAGCGAGGCAAGAATGGGATTGAATAGCAATGAAAAGCACCGACACATAATGAATGAGTGACTGCACATTTCCTAATTAATGCTAAATCATTGTTGTCTATAGTCCTTACAACACACAATGAGGTATTATATTGCTATTGACACAATCACTGTCAATAAACCTAAAGGATAAATTACAGTTCCAATCACCCTGCTGCCGTTTCTCTTCCCCCTCCCCCCCCCGTATACAAACGCCCTCATAAATACCAGATGTATCCACTTATATATCAAGAGAAGTATTGGAGACAGGAAGCAGAGTCTGCTGTCTTTTATTCTGCTGAGTTGCAGAGGTGAGAAATCACTGAAACCGGACGGTCAGCATAACAAAAGCGCTCCTGTCACACTAGCTTTAACAGCTCCCTCAAACAGAATGACCCACACGGGCACACACACACACACACAAGCTTAGCACACACACACGCACACGCACACGCACACCACAAAGGGATTGAGTCAGAAAGGGAAGCTTTTCTGCTGAATGTTGGAGGGGCTGTGCTGTGGAGGTCAACAGGGACGGGAGGGGGGGTAGAATACAGATAGACTGCGAGACCAAAGGGCCTCTGATAAGGCTCAGGAGAGGGCACAAGGGTCCAGTGCAAATGAGACAGGAGAGGGAAACCAAAGGCGGGACAGACTTGGGCCACATACTGAGCTGGTGGGCAGTGGGAGATAACACACACTGCTGCCTTTAGTCTTTTCACCGGGATTCAGACACTACGACAGGATCTTTTCCATTTGGAGTCAGAGCTCTCTGCAGAATTGCTCTCCTGGCTGTGGGAGCAGCTACTGTGGGTTTTCACCAAGATTCGGCAGAGATGCTCGACAGGCGGATATTATTTTCTGATACTGATATTAATCCAAATGATGAAACGTTCACAAATTTAAAAAATGGTAAGAATTGAGTGAGCACCGCCAAATATGGAGGTTATCAATTTTTCCCCAAATTATGGAAAAGCATCATAGATTCAGTAGGAACTGTCTTTCAGTCTTGACAGTATTTGCGGCTGTTCAGTTGCTCGGAGACACACGCCAAAGGTTTTCCCCAGGGACGACACACAACTCCACCCTCTGAATCTAATCGTATATAAGTAAAAAAAGAGTGAATCCCTTTTCGTGCTGGACTTATTTCTCTAGGGGAGGTTGGGTGATTTTAATTTTACATGTGCTGGTCAGTGATTTTAATCCCGCCCAGAGCAGGATATATTTGATTTTCCTCCTCTTATCCTGGTGATAATAAAAGCCCCAATTTCCAACCATTGTTCAGCACACTTACTGGTGCTCTTACAATTTAGGTCCTTTCTAATAAGAGACCTGGTATTTGGTTTCTTTCAGCACATTGTCGCACAGAACTCAAAGAGTTGTGCGTGACGATGTGAGAAATTGAAAAAGGGTTTTTGTGACCTGTTGGCAACATGCAGTTCTATTTGGGAGCCCACATGATGAATATTTTAAAAAAAGAAAGAAAAAAGAAAAGCCATTAAAAAGAGCAAGAACCTACTAGCTCATAAAATGGGCTGATCTAATTTCAGCTACAGGTAATTATTCTGTCTCAGCCATTCTGCTTTCCTATAACTAATTACAGGTGTATATAACTATTGCCTCCAAGACCCTCTCCTTACTTGTAACCGGCAAAAAGAAAAATCTTTGTCTCTTAAAAAGAACAGGTCCTTTGGCTTTGGGTGGAATGACTTTTACTCCAGTCCCTCCCCATGGAATATTAATCCTGTCCGAACTGGGTTTGTATGAATTGTTCTGTAAAATTTGTCGACAAATATATAAACCACAAATAAGATTTAAGGTTAAGTACAGAGGCATTAATTTGACTGACAGTGCTTTAAAACTCATCTAAACAACTTAACCTAAATATCTTCTTAGAGTCAGTGTCAGTAATTCCTGATATCTAAATTCCAAATCCTGAATAATCCACCTGCATTTTGGCATTTTTTATTTCTGGTTTCAATGCAGATTCTTGTACGGTGGTTTTATTGGTCTCACTGGGATATCTATGGGGATTTGGATATGGAATTAACCTATTTTATGATGCTGCCGTGTCAAAGCCTGTTGATGAGTGTCCTAGAATAGATAAGGTTGTTTGGTGATTAGAGTTTTACAAACATGCTGAAACACCCAGAGTGGGGCAAAAAAAGAGCAGCACTGTTGTCTTTGTCCCCTAATTGAAACCAGTGTCGTGTTGTCTCTATCTCCTGTTCTATCCCACAGAGACTGGAGCCAGTGCCATCCTGCGTACATTATATCTGTGTGCCAGTGTGTGCCAGTGTGTGTGTGTGTGTGTGTGTGTGTGTGTGTGTGTGTGTGTGTGTGTGTGTGTGTGTGTGCGTGTGCGTGTGTTTGCCTGGGAGGCTACTGGAGCCACTGAGCATATTAAAGACCTGTTTACTCAGCTGAGGCTCCATTTGCCTTCATCCTAGTATAAAAGTGTCACTCTCACACACACAGACACACACACACACACAGAAAGACACAGGCGTGCACAATGCATGTAAAGGGACCAGCCAAGACAAGTTGAAAGTATTTGATGTTAAAGAAGAATTGGCCTCACTAAGTATCTCTCGATCTATAGCTTATCATAATAATAAGGACGGTGTAACCTTTTCGCTTTAAGAACAAACAAAGACCAGCCCCCCCCACCCACCCCACTGCATATAGGAGTGCTTGATCTTTAGTCGTCTGCTGCGCCTATGGAGACGACCGCTACAGATACAGCAACAGAAGGCCACAGTGTAAATGACACAATGGCTGCGCTACAGTAGCTGTTTTTTTATTGCTTCCTCTCCAGGGTCGCTTGCCAGTTATCATACTGGAAACTATTCTTGCGTGGAATTTTAAACAGCTCCTCTGTCAGTCAGAGCGAAGCCATGTTTGATGTTTGCTAAGAGAGGATCAGAAGCAGAGGAAGCAGGAACAGATCGTCACTTAACAATATGAAGAGTCCTCATTTTGGCACGCGGCGAAAAAAGGCGGCAGAAAATGTCAAAATTAGAATATCACAGTGTCTGTGCTTGCTGTTGTGCATCAAAGCGAAACTGGAGAATTAATGATTGCAAAGGAAAACAAAAGTTATTCCAATGTAATTACAAACACTGCAATATTTATTGTTTATTCATTTCGGCAGTATTTCTTCTTTCAGGTATTTAGTTATTTTCCCATTTCCAAATAAGGCCAAACTTCAAAGGGGGATGATACAGGCACATAACACTCATCCTACATAAGTCTGTTAATTAGTGTACAAAATGAAGTCACTTCCAGAGCCAACTCCCTATCAAAGACACGAGTGAAATACTTTTATGTGCTTTGGCACAGTGCTCGTGTCCCACTGCCCAGCGATCCAAATCCTTATCAGACACAAACAACCCGCCCACGCTCAGCTCTGCAGCTACTGCCTCGAGAGATGTCAGGTCCGCTGAGTGTATGCTTTATGAGGTGATCCAAGCAGTGTGTGACTGGCCTGCTGGCCGGGCACAGCGCGCTGGTCTCTTTGAAGTCCACTCCGGAAAATGACACTGCTGTTGACTGCGAGTCCAGTGAGTCACGGTGGAGCAACAGGCTGACGCACGGGGACCCAACAACAACAGTATCACCATATCATCAGTGGCTGTTTACTGGAAGTCAGACAGTCTAGAGCTGGCAATGGTTGAGGCATGCTTCTGTAACTTTGAGACTTTGACTGCTTTTCTCTGCCGTCTCTAGTTTGAGTGAATGCAAGTGACAAAGGGTTAAATGCATAAGTGGGGGAGTGATTATCTTCCATGCTTCCGAGGTGCCTGTGCCGAGATCCACCTGAGCAGCTGCACCTGTACGCAGACATTTAAAGCCCATGTCAGCATCTATGCTCCGTCTCTTCGAACCTCCTGTCATTCTATCTGTCTCTTTTCTCAACACTTCTTGCAACTTCCCTCCCACCTTACCTGTCACTCAGTTTTAATTGTGTAGCTCAAAATCTGTTTGTCTTCATGTAGGGCTCTTCCCTGACACGAGACACCGTCGATCCCTCCTATGACTGTGCAAGCCAGCTTTTGGAGCACCCACGGGTGGAGTCATTTTATCCAGAATGTGTAATGTGTGTAGTGTACAGCCTAATAGGGCTATTTATTGCCCTGTGGCAGCCAAGCCAGGTGAGAGCTGGCAGTGTGAGTTATCATTAGTGTGAAACAGTCACTCAGGCTGACATCAATGCCTCCACAGCTCCTTTGCATTAAGTGCAGCCTGTCACATCCGTACTACACGCACGCACGCACGCACGCACACACACACACACACACACACACACACACACACACACACACACACACACACACACACACACACACACACACACACACACACACACACACACACACACACACACACACACACACACACACACAGGCAGACACAGATGAATACACACACTGGCTGCTCAAGAAGGGAAATAATCGTATCACTGTCTTAAGAAATGTTCTCTCCTGAAATCGAGCCTATTTTAATGCTTACCGCCCACGAGGAACATCGATATCATCTTTCCTCCAGCGTACATTGGGTTGGGGATCTCCTTGTACCTGGCAGCGAAACTCCACGGTCTCCTCCTCCAGGACCACCTGGTTGATGGGCCTCCGGATGAAGGTTGGTCGCTCTGCGGGAAGAAAGTAGATCATTTCATTTCCAGTGACCATACAGTAGGCGTATTATTCTGCGCAGCCGTCTCTTCCAACAGAATCTTTCATAAATCTCTAATAATAAATTTCTAATGAGTGGTGTTCTGTTCATTAACATTCTGCGATCATTTGTAATTTTTGTTACCCCGCGGCCATTATGTGGTCGAAGAAATATAGCAACGGCACGACGACACCCATAACTGGCTCCTTTGACACTATAGGAGCTGTGGATTTTTTTTAACTCACCGTAAATTTCATTTAACTTCTTGACAGCTTAATGGTCAAACATTAAATATGATGTACAGCACATGGGTTTTTCAGAAAAGAACGGTCGTCAGGGATTAAATTTCAACTGTAAAAACACATGCCTTGAAAGTATTACCACTTTTGAGCTTGATGTACTTTGGAGACATGTTGCGGGTGGAGAATTATACCGTCACAGGGAAAATGTAGTAATATGCATGGAAGTGGCTCATCTTTATCACTGAGGAGAAACAAAGTGAAGCTCACCAAACACTGTGACTTGTGCAGTCTCGCTGTCCCTTTCTCCGACCATGTTGGTGCCCACACAGATGTACATGCCGGCGTCACTCTTTCTCGTGTTGGAGATCATTAGTTTCCCTCCTCGGATCTAAAGACAAAAAAAGAAAAATCACTTAAATACTCAGATTGTGCATTTTGATTTGTTCCCTGCGGTTTTCCAATTTTCTTCTCCTTTTCTCGTCCATGTGCAGAATTTCTTCCCTGTCAGACCATTAGCTGGGCAGCAACAAAGGAAGGATCCCTCCCAGGCTTCCAACACATGAAAACACTGTCAAATTCAAGGAGCAAGGGTTTTTTTCTACGTGCCCAGACACTACAAAAAAAAAGTTAATAGTAGACATCGACCGAAAAAGTCCTTCCTATTCAGCGGTTATCAAAACAGACGCCACTCACTGTGATCCTGTCATCCTTGTCATCAATTCGCACTTTGTCCTTCTTCCAGTAGATGGTGGGCTCCGGATGGCCTCTGGGAGGAACACACTCGAGGATCGCTGGCTCTCCTGCTGCCACCACCACGTCTGTAGGGTTTTGTCTGAAGTCATCTCGTAGCACTGAGGGGGGAAAAAGGAGGAAAGGGTTCAGGACGAGTGCAGTTATGTTGTTTCTGTCTAAATATTCACTATTTTTCAAATGTTTTCATATGTCTTAAATTGTGTGCACAGCGCAGCGTGGACAGATTCATCGTGGCTTTTCAAATGGGATGTGCAGCTTCATCTGACTAGGCAAGCACAAACAGAAACTAATTGGAGCTAATGGAAGTCCCTGTGGAGGTGGAAGAACAAACAGAGACAGAATGCCCTGAAGCCTGGTGTCATTCACATGTGAGAGCCCACAGGGTGCCACACTGGCATGTACACATGCTCCCGCTTACGCACAACCAGATATGTGCTCTCACACACACGCGCAAAAACAGTGGGTGGTCTGATGAACAACTGTGGCCCTGCATGTAATCACCCTCAGGTAAAAGCCCTGCACCATGGAGATAGCCTCTCCCCCCTGCATGGTGCTCGGTGGAACACACAATACCAGCTCATTATACAATCAGAAAAGCTGATATCACACACAAGCACACGCATGAGCACAGAGATGTAAACATGAAAGCATTAACATGTACGAAAACATACTAAAGTAACTGGAAGAAATCTAATCCTAAATTAATGGTGTATTTAGAAATTGAGCCAACATACAAAATACCTGATGGAATGAAAAAAAAAAGTTTTTAAAAGGTACAAACAGGGGGTGGCTCAGTCTCGCCTGCTGTGTGTGCTCATACTGAGCTTTCTCCATTTGATCTAGAATAAATCTTATCCTTGGTGTAGCACTATAGGAACTTCGGCTGCAGCTGCATGTCCGTCTCTGCGGCAGCGAGGGGCACGTGGTGCCTCTAATGGATGAAGCGAGCTCGTTGGAGGATGTTTGAAGATGCTTGAGGAGGGCTAAATTAAGGGCACCACCACAGGTTCTTATGTAAATTCCTCGTGGCACATGGGGACAATGGCAGGGAGGGCCAGGATTATTAGAGGGATAACTGGTCCCCGTGGTCCAGGCTCCTCTCATCTCTTCAGTCACTTGTCTTCAGCAAGCAGAGCAGCCATTGTCTTCTTATTTATTTATTTAGACGAAAGGAAGCAGGGAGGAGGAAGAGACGAAGCTTTCAACCCAATTATCCTGGGGATGCACAGGGGCACCGAGAGGGACTCCTGTGTGACGTGAATTCAAATGGAATCTTTACACAGGGGTGATAGGAGGGAATAAAACAAGGAGGTAGAGGTTTTCTCCCTCTCATGCAGGGCTGCCCTCTAATCTAAAGAGCTAAGGTAATTAGTGAGGCAGCCCCCCCCCAGGCCATGATGGGCATAACAGCCACCACCACTGGGCTCCGCGTATTTGCATTACAAACAGAAGTCCTGCTGCTTAAAATCATAGCCTGGTTTGGACCATACACTGCCTGTTGTTTTCAAGATCACATTGGATTTAATTGCTCCTTTCCATTCATTGCTGATAGCACCCGTGGGATTTTTGTCAGAATCAATTTCCTTTGAAACAGAACAGTGACAAAAGAAACACTGGTTAGGTGCATCATTACGGTGCCAGTGCCACGCTGTCTAATCTAATCTTATACTACACCGTGTGTGTGGCAGTAAACGCATCCCGACACTGGGATCTAAATAAATACAGATAAAAACAGAGTAGACACACACTGCGGCAAATAAAACACAACACACATTGTTGAGGGCAGGATAAACAGTGGGTTACAAACAGCTTTAAGCAAACAGACAGATGACACAACACTGGTCAGAGGATTATGCCCTGTGTGTTGGTTCAAGGCTCGCTGATACACACACTGTGAATAGGTACATTCACTAAGTAAATGAGGGGTGGGCTCAATCCAAATACACTTTAGTCCACTATCTAATCCTAACTACAAGGCCACAGGCATCAAGGTCACATCGACAGTTAAAGCACACACTCGGCTCAAATATTGATCCCCTCAGTAACGGTCTGCCTTACTCTATTACAGTATAAGCATGCGTTTCCCTCCACGGCTGCCCACATGCTCCTCCACAGGCTCAACTGCAACATGTCATGGGCAATCATACGGCAAGAGAAGGCTTTAATATCAGAATTAGAACATGCCAGTTTCCTCTGTTAGTCCGTGTGAGGCACATTCGATATGAGTGAATCGTTAAGTGGGTCTGTGCATGTGCTGTGTGAGGATAAACTCCGGCTCCAACTCCGAGGCCCTGTAGGCACTCAGGCCCGAATCAGCCGACAGACGTAAGGTAATTGCCTTTCTATCCCCATGAAACACGCAACTCTTCTTCCACTGAAAACATCTCACCTCCCGCGGAGTTCCAACAGGCCCCAAACTCTGCCGCCTTTGCTTACTCGCTTATTAATATTTATATATTTTTACATTTACACCTCTCTCTTGGCTAAGTGCTACATCTGCCAATCCGGCTGCGGGCTAAAAAAGAACTCATATCTGAAAAAAAGATAAAAATTAATCTGCCTTGTATTTCATTTATTTATTTATTTCCCCAAGTATCAGAGGGGTGGGCTGATTTGAATGAAGGAGCAGCAGGCAGGGGGCAGAGCATGGCACATTCGCTGCTCCATCAGCTGGCACTGTTTCAACACCTTGAACTTACAGGGGAGGGATTCGAGTTGCAACTTGCACTGTGTGAAATAGCCGAGGGGTTGAGAGTGGAGGTCTTTGCCAAAATAAAAACACAAAGGAGACACCCACACAGTAACTTTGTAAAACTGACTGTCCTACACTGGCAGGGGGGGGGGCAACTATTAGGGAGGTCTCTGTGTGTGTGTTCTAACTTAAGATAGAGTCAGCACACAAAACAAAGTCAGCCGGACGCGGATACACGACAGCACAAACACCTGACATATAGCGCGGGGGGTTGGCAGGGCAAGGGCGGGATGAGAGGAGATATTTTGTACAGTGCGCCCTCTTCTCCCGCCCAAGATATTACTCAGTGGAGGGTGACACCGCTTGTCGGTAAGATTAGTGGGGAGCCTTGACTGAAGCTTCCAGCCAGCATACTGAGATAAGTGCTGACAAACACATTCACCTACAGGAGCGAGCCCAGCTTTGGTTCACAAAGGTTGCGCTCGCTGCCACAACACCACAGACTGATGTCTAAAATCTAATTCTTTTTTTCCCCTTCCTCTCCGGTTTGACATTCACATCACTTTGATAGACATTCGACACACACACACACTGAAAAAAAAAAACACACAACCCTGACAAACTGAGAGGCATTTACAAAAGCTGCAGGGCTTTGGTATCGTTTTGTAATGCGGCAAATGTGGAGTTTTGTGTATGTTTGCGGTTGTTATTATTTTTCCCTCCCTATTTACTGCAGGAAAAGACCCTCTGTGCTTTCAGAGATATTCTCCCGGGTCAAGGGCTAAGAAACACTACGAGAGATTACAACAGCTTCAAGCCCATGGCCATAACCCAGCAGGCAGACCCACCACCTTCTACCCACACTCTGATTAGAAAATAAACCATGCACACACACACACACACACACACACACACACACACACATAAACAGGGAGAGCTGTGGAGTGGTAGCTCCAAGCTATAATATCATTTCATTCGAGTGCTTTTTGCGCTTCATCCGGCAGAGTGCTATTACAATAACGCCATTTTCAATTCCAGCCTGAGAGAAGAGAGACGATATATATGTCACTTGACAAAACATAACAAACCTACTCTATGTGCTGTCATTGGTGTTTTGTATTACTGTTGACGCTGAGGGCAGGAGAAGGATAATGCCACCCTGTGCGATGCTACGCTGTGAAAGGAGATGTGCTCCATTTGTCTGGATGCAAGACCCTTCTCCAGCTCCGACTCGCTCATTTGCCCTCCCACCGGCCAGAGCTCACCTTTGCCCCCCCATCCAGATGCAGAAATTACCCCCTCAGCAGGCAGGCAAGCAGCAGGTTCACACATATCCCCCGTATTCCTCCGCTGAGGGGTTGCAGGTCAGACCAGGAAAACAGCTGCAACAATATGGCCGTCTGGCGGTGCCTATGGCTGTACCTCCTCCGAGAACTGAGCAGAGACTCTCATCATTAGCACAACTCATCACCATCTCTCTCTCTGTCTGTCTTATTCCCTCCCACCACCATCAGGGGGCCATTCTCTCTCTTTTCTCTCTCTTTCCATTTTCTCGGTTCATCCTTTTTTCCAGCCCCCGTAGCGTTGTCCCATGTGTTGCATCTTGCCCCCTCCACTTTCCTCCACCAGCTTGTCAGCGCTCTCACTGCACTGACTGCAGATGAGGTTCTGCAGATGAAGCCGTATGCATGCACACAGATCATTCTCCACAGACCATGGCCGAGCCCGATATGATCTCCAGCGCCATTCTCCCTATCTGCAAATCCTGAGGTAAGGGATTGTAAATAACACTGTCACTTTGGCAGATAAGATGCAGGAAATATGGTAAAGAGCGTCGGTAAAGGGAATCATATGGCTGGCAGTGATACCACAGTGGAGAGAAATCACAGGTGGTGATATTGTATGAAATGTGCATCTTTAATGGAGCCTTAGAGGGAATAAAAGAGCCAGAGCATGTGGGCTGTTGTGAGAAAGCAGAAAGAGGCAAGACACAACAGCACACAACAGGGGATGAGGAGAGGATGCCTGATCAAGGTCAAACTGAGGAGGTGGTGGGAAGTACAAAGGTGCTGAATAGATGGGGCCGACTGTACATGAATGGAGTGAATTCCATCAAACTCGCTGCCACATACTGTGCCTGTACCTCCGATTCAGCTGATGAGCCTAAACAAACATCTTTATTTAAACAGCAGCCCCATTCAAAGCTCATTTTTCAAACAGAACCCGCTAATTTGGCCTAACAAGCCCCTGGGCAGCACAGTAATGACAGCAGGACCTCAGTGGGCGAGTCTGCTGCCCGATCCAGGAAAAATGTGTGCCGCCGCCGCGGCTCCTGAGAAACAATATAATTAACTCTTAATGAACCCCTTTCCTTTACACCCTCTAACAACACCAACAGACACACATACATTAACATTCACACACTGACACACAATTCAATTTAGCCTAATCCATCCTTTATGGTAATGTATAGCTCATTAAAATGTTAGTTAAAAACTCATTAAAATTCACTTGAAGAAGTAATGGCTTCATTACAGTAATATTCTGAAACGCAAAAGAAAAAGACACGTAAGGACAAGGAGAAAAAAGACGGCAGAGAGCGACAGCTTTCTAATCACTTAATTGTTTCTAAAATGGAATGCATTTACATAATAAATAGCATGTGCCGTATCCTGCTTCTATCTTTCCCCGTTCTCGTGGCACTCAGTAATTAACAGGCGCTACAATTAAAGATGCATTTTGCCCCCCAAAATATGATTTTGGTGGCCACTCCAGCTTCCATTCTGTTGTCTTGTTTACGGTCGTGAATGTGTTGCCCCGCACATTCACATTCACATTGGCAGATGCACACAGTGCCCTGAAACTGGAGCTGGCTGATACTGACAAACAATGTGCCCATGGGTCTTTGTGCCTGCTCAGATAAGGCGCGAGGTTGTGCTGATGCTCGTGCTCCGTCCAGAACGGACACTTTACAGCCGGAAGGGGGAGTAAGACGTGAGGGGAGGAGAAGAAGGCAGGGGGGGTGGTGGTGGTGGTGGGGGGGTGGAAGGGGTAGATGAGAGTGGGATTGATTTCCTGCCAATTCCAGCACAGAGACAGCACTGACAGAGGTAGCGAGGCGTCATGATAGAGCGGGTGGTTCTGCTTCCTGCGTCGGGTGAAGGAAAGAGGGAAGAGGAAGTAAAGTGAGAGGAAGGAGAGGAGAGGAGATGGTGCATCCAGGCAGACGGGGGAAATGTCTCCCGTTAATGTTTTCCCTCTGAGGAAATTATTACTCCTATTGCATCAGTGATATCTGGACATGAGCACGGGGTATTGATAATGATGCAGCTTTATGATTAATTAGTGCAAACAGTACTATGCCAGAGAACGAGTGAGTGGGGGCGTGTTGGGAGTTGAGTCGGATGACGTAGTTTGGAACATTTAAAAAGGAAAATTCTCTCCACATCTTGTTATGACTCGATGCATTGATTCTTATCGAGAATTAAAGTCTGTAAAACAAGTTGGACATGGTTTCCTTTCTTGCCCAGAAGGTAATTTTAACTCTAGTGGTCTCTGGGCCTCCAACGTCTGGGGAGACTCGGGCAGAGACACGTCACTTTGAATTAGCGCTGTGTAACACGTTGGGAGCATGGGTCTCTCATTAAGTCAGACTCTTTGGTTGTGAGTTACCAAATGGCTGGACTCTAATGGAGCCTTCAGCCTCACATTTATTATGTCTGGGAGAACCCACAGGTCTTAGAATGGAAAATTAAAAACACACTCCCTGAACTTTTTCCCTCATGAGTAAAAACTGAATGTTCTATGATACAGAACAAAATGCCAATCTGCCATTTTACAACATAATATCTCTTTCCATCCTCTGTTATAGTTAATTTGTTTAACCCCATAGTTTTTAGTTTTCTCTTTTGTAGGAGAGTTCGAGTGTAACAGAAGTCACAAATCCAGCTGTGGCACAGAGAAGAACCAGAGGAGTTACTCCATTAAAAATGGGAACAGTGTTAGAAGCCACTGGGACAGAAATTTGTCTGGATCTGAAAAAAGTCTGAAATGTGCTTTGAACCTGTGTGTGTATGAGTATGTGTGTGTGTGTGTGTTTTTCAAAGTGTGTGGGGGCCCTGGCCTAATGACATTGAGACCGTGTCCTTCCACAGGGAAATATAATCCCCTGGATGCTGCTGAACTGTGTCCAGGCTGAGAGAACAGGGCTGGATTCTCGCAGACACTGCACACACACACACACACACACACACACACACACACACACACACACACACACACACACACACACACACACACACACACACACACACACACACACACACACACACACACACACACACACACACACACACACACACACACACAGTCGTTTATCCGGTGTGGCACACTTACACAGGCATCTCTGGTGAAAATGAAACCCTTGCAGCCTGGCTCTGCGGTCCACTGTGCGAATCTTCATATAATCTTTAATAGCTTCCCCCCCACTTTTTCTGTACACCAGCCTATTTGCCGCAGCTCCTTCCCGTGTCTGTTTTATTGTTTTGGTGTATAATTGGATTGGCAGTAACGGCGGGCGGAGAGCCGTTAGGAGCTTGTAAAAGGTGTCACTCTGCGATGGCAGCCCGGTTTAATTAAGCTCTCGGCTGGAGTTGAGCAGCTTTTATCTAGCTTGGTCTGATGAGCCCCGAGTGCAAGTGTGCTGCGCAGCATACTGCAGGACAAGCGGGAGGAGGAGAGGAGGTGTTTCACAACAGCTGCAGATAGCTCCAGTTTACTGTATTCAGCTAGCCCCCTCCCCAGACACCAATCTTGCATGCCTGGACCACAAAGATACTGGGAGACATCATAAAAATGCAATGTGTTTGTGTGTGTGTGTGTGTGTGTGTGTGTGCCATAGCCGTGTCTCCTTGTGCTCATTGTGACAGTGCCCCACCCATCAGTGGTGTGCAGTCATGTGAGTATTGGTGCAGATGCGGAGGCAGCCCAACAACATGGCGGCAGCAAATGGGAGCAAACGCAAATATAAACAAACGTGAGAGCGTAGTAATCTCACAGACTGCTGCTGTAAATTCTGAACTAATCCTACTTTACTGTCTGGCTGCTGTGCGAGTGAGAGTGTGCGTGTATATCTGCGTGTGAGGCTGGTGATGTCTGCAATGTTGTACACGGCATAATGATTAGAGAGGTGTTCATCACTGTCTGTCCTTGCCTGCACCCCCCCCCACAAGCTCCTCAATCCTCCTAATGGCCTCCTCAGATCATCTTTCCTTCAATCAATACCGCCTGAAAGGAACAACCCCACACCTAAGGACACTTTGTTCCCCCCAGTAGATCACAGGTGACACTTTTTCCATACCGGGACTCATCCGGTGGCTCCGGATCAGAACCTTGTAAAGGACTTTGAACCAGTTCTGACATCCATCAAATGTTAAGGTCTGGACATTTTCAATGCGGATGGCCGGGGCAGGGGGTGATACAGTTAGATTTGTGAGCGGAGGAAGGTTGAGGTCTGTCAGTGTGGCAAACGGAAAGAAAAAAAATAAAAAACAGACAGGGCAGGTGTTAAATCACATGCAGCCGAGATGCTCAGACGTTTAAAGAGATTTATTGATCACTTTATAGATCTTAACTCTTGAGGAAGAGCAAAAAATTAAACGGGATGCAGGGATGACCTTTACAACAGCCTCGCCCGTGGAGAGGGATTTTTTTTCCCCTCCATCTCCACATCCCAGGGTGTATATCTGTGAGCTGTTTATGGCTCGGCGAGAACAAGTAATTCACCATTTAGTCAGAATGTGCATCGGAAAATTCCCCTCAGTGCAACCAGCGCCGCCATCATCCAGGAGATGTGTTATATACTTTATGTGCGTCTGCTGAAGCATGATTGAATGCTGCACATAATATCTAAATACTTGGAATAAATTGTTGCAGTGATGCTGCCTGCTCAGCAAAGCATTGCTACATTAGGCTCACCTAAGTACCACACACTCACACACGAACAAATTACAACCTCAAGTGTCTGAGCTGCAGAGTCTCTCGGCTTATTTGGAAAAGCATACGGCAGAGAAATGCACAAACAGCAGCACTAATAACAAACTGATCGCTCTATAGTGCATTGATGTGTAGTGCACAACAAATCTTTTAAGACAACAATCCTGCAAAGAACTCACCCTAAGATTTCCTGTATACCTGTTTCACGTGTTTGTGTATTTACACAGGATACAAAGGACTTCAGGGTGTGTGCTGACATGCTTTGACATTAGCTTCACGGAGCTTCCCAGTGATTTATTGGAGCCACGGCTTCACTGGCGTCATTCTGTGAAAGAGCTCTGCATCTTCACAGAAGCCCAGAGACAGTCCGGTTGCTTATTCCACAATCCAATTCGTGTTAATTGCATTACAGGGGAGTAATTGTGTTAGTTCCATCTGTAATCAGCTTACTGCCTCAGTGCGGCTGGATATACCTGTACATGAGGCTTATGTAACCCGTGTGCTAATGTGGGGGGATACTCACTCAGGTAATCTGGCCGGCATGGAACCACCAGTCTGTGTGCA
Source organism: Hippoglossus stenolepis (assembly GCF_022539355.2). NCBI lineage: Eukaryota > Metazoa > Chordata > Actinopteri > Pleuronectiformes > Pleuronectidae > Hippoglossus > Hippoglossus stenolepis. Next base: position 6,755,868 of record NC_061486.1, on the reverse strand, counting down.
ATAACCCTGCTGGACGAGTGTGTGTGTGTGTGTGAGTCAATCCATGCTCACATTATCATGCAAATGGAAAACAATCGGAAACACACCACTGGCTGCCATGTTCAGAATCAGTGTCTAAACCATTCCTGTTCTCCCTCAGCCAGCCCCCCCCCCATCTTTCTTTTTAACCTCTCCGTTTCCTCTTGATTTATCCCTCCACTTTCAAATTTCTCAGGCACCACATCAAAAAGGGCAGATTAATCAGCCCTGTTTCGTAATGCGTTCGTACCACGAAACTTGTCCGACGCATCTCTGTCGGCCGGAGATGTGAGGTTAATCATTTAGGCAAAGGAACAAAGTTAATGAGGCAACTTCTAATCCAAAGCTATTTGAAGTTCTGTCAACAGTATTGACTGCACTGCAGATGGGATAAGATATCGTTGGAGGGCACTGATGACCTACATAGCAAGGACAAGACAGTGGCTAAACAGCAGCACAGCACAGTGATCCCACAGCTCTCCAGGGCACAGATTCTGCAGCAAAGACACAACAACAAATACACACCGTATGCACGTTTGTGTGTGTTGCGTGTGAGAGAGCATTTCCACTCCCACCCACGCGGCGTCCTTTATCTTTACAGTCCCCCTGCTTTCATATCACCCTGTAGGAAAATCCAGTTTGGGATCAGCTATATACTCCCTATCGCCGCCGCCGCTGTGCAACACAGGATCAATACTGCTTTCACCTGGCAATTAGCTAATAATTCAATGAGCTATAACTACTGAGCCCGAACCTCTAAAGATAGAAGGTGGGACGGGGGTGGAGTGGGTTTTGGTTGAGGTCTGCCACATGACTGCTGTCGATTATGCTTGTGTGTGCGTGTTTGATACTGAAGCTCTGTGCAGGCGTCTGGTGAGAGTGAGGAGATAAAATCTTGTTCTCTTGTGCGTTTTATCTGCACAGAAGAACATTAGAGGCATTGAGGACATTAACAAACTCTTGCAGATAATAAGCAACACAGCTTTCTTACACTATTCAAGTTAAAATTTTGAATTTTAGACATGAAAGTAGTCATAAGAAATCTATGAGTACGGAAATACTGGTTTTAAGTGTTTAATTGGTTTAGATTCACATTATAAATTCAAATTGATTACAAAGATGTAGGCAAATGTGAATTTTCTCTATGGTCAACTGTACAACTGAATCTATATTGACAATTTAGCTCCCAATAATAATATCTTATTGAGTTTAAATTTAGCTTTTCTTTCAAATTACTGTTTTACTTTTAATTAGTAACACAATAGATAGTTAAATCATTAGGAAATAACTTTGTATGTATATTCAATTATTACTGAAATATCTCATTTTGTGTACACTGCACTACTGTGACTACTTCTCTTAAAGGTAATGACAAAACCCACAAAAGCTGATTTCTCTTCTTTAGTGTAAACGTAGACCTTGAACCATCCTAAAATCAGTTTAATTCAGAAAATGATTCCATCTCAGGCTCGGAGCAGAGGTGACTCTTTTTGCCATTTAAGATAGAAGGCACATTCCTTTCTTTGATTAATTCCAGGTCCTTGAAGGTCACTTTGATACAATGACATTTGAAATCGTCATGACTAACCCCAGAAAGCAGGACGCTGGGGAGCCATTAGGGGGGGACGTCTGTAGTTGGGGTGGACATTTAGCGTGGCAGACACCACTTGAGCTGCTTCTTGCCTCTGCCGGAATCCCTGATTGCCCACAGACACTGCACTCTCAGATCAGTGGGGGTAGTTGACACACATATCTATGATACAGGCAGACACACATACCCTACCTCACACACACACACACACACACACCGATGCTGTAAACCCCCCATATGTCTGAACACAGAAACAACCAGACACACTGTCCCCTGGGTAATGAAGGAGCATTGTGAGACTGTGGTCGCTGTAAAACCCAATTAGTGCATGTGGTTTTATCAGCGCTCTCAGTTAGTGCTACACATACAGATAACGGCCTCCACGAGATGTCTGGTGGTCTGCCCCCTCCTGGACACACACAAGCCAAGCAGGGACATGTAGAGATTTAATTAAGTATTAAGCAGTGCAAAAAAATGATCTTGATATAAGTTCAATACTTTTTTCTGTCATCACATTTAACTTTAACGTCAATGTTGGGTTAAGTTATTAATAACGATGATTTCTCACGCGAGCGGAAAATGAGTGTAGATAAACTCAATCACTGTCATTGGAGAGAATCCGTATTTTTATTGGTTTACGTTCAAACCTAAAAGTGGATATGAAGTGGATTTATTTAATCACTGGGAAACATTTGCATCAGCAAGAAAACCATTAGACGATTTACAGTCTTTTCTCACTCATACGTGGCCGTTAAAGGGAAAGAAATATGCAATGAATATGTTACTTTTACTAATTTGGAAGAGGTTTTTATGCAAAGCGACTTACAAGTAAGGCACAGCATTACAGCTTCAGTTCAGTACGAGACCATGTGAGCACTAGACCAGCACGTGGTGTAATAACATGTTAGTATAGCAGCAGCTGTGCATAAATGAGTAATTCTGCCTGTTAATAATCCTGATAAATCCTGCTGGGTGGACATTAAAAGTAAACAAAGCGGCGCCGTCTTGCTGCTACTGTGTTTTAAAATGAAGCGCTGCAGGATGATTTTGCTTCAGGTGATCGTGCACACTGTAGCTGCTGTGATGAGCCATCATCCATTTGTAAAAGCCCGGGTCTCTGTGTAAAACATCCCCACGATTTACATGATCCAGTGAAAAGGTTGCGTAACTGAACCTTGTTTTCTAAGGAATCAATGCTTTGAGCGGGTGCAGCCGTCTTTTTGCGATGTGCCGTAAATGTGTCCTTTACTGTTTCTATCTCTATTTTTGTGGAGGACTGTTCATCCCAAATACATCACAGTCGACACCGCTCAGCCTTGGGTCTTCAGGAACAGACCTGCCAAGTTTGAAGTTGACAGGATGAGTGGCTGTTGAGAAAATCGAAGACAGACAGACAGAGATCCCTGTATTTACAGTTAGATGTGGAGGGGGTCAGGTAATGTGCTTTAATGTGTTCTCCATAGGAGACTTAATCACGATAAATGAGTGTTAAATTACTGTGTGTTTGTTTTGGTAAAGGATAATTAATTACGCTATAGGTAGAAACCCCTCCCTAATAATTGACACCCACTACACAACAAGAACCACATGCTGCATGTGACTTGAAACACACAGAATCAAGCAGCGAGATCTCAGGTGATGTAAGAGAAGCACCTCCATCTGTATCACGTGTAATCAAATAAAGATTACGGCTGTTTCCCCTCCGTCTCTGAGCTTGATTTCTTGCCTTCAAATGACTGCGGCTGAGGGAACGAGGCAGCGGCTGACATTGTCACACCGAGCTTATCTGCGTCTTCAAACACCTCCATCTCCCACAGCCACATAAAAAGAGCAGAACAGAGAGGTGGCAATCGCGGCAGCCGTGCAATGCAAGCCTCTGCTGCACCACAGCCATCAAAAGAGCTACTTCTGCATTCATGTGCCGCATCACTCCCGAGTTCTTTGATGGCACAGATCACTGTCGAGATGCTGATGCTCTTACCAAATGTACTGTATGGCTGCATGGCGTAAAAACATGTAGGATTCCTCTAGAGTGTTGGAATGCACAGAGAGAGTCAGTGTGCACGTGTGCCCTGTAGACAGATTTACATTATTGGATTAGTATAGATTCGCTGATCATTTTCAATTTGCATTAGCATTATTGAATTTAAGGCATCACTTTTAATGACTTCAAATATTATTGACATCACTGGTACTGATGCCCCGTCGAGGAGTAAAAGCGTGAGTGTGGCAATCCAGTCAAGAGACAGAGGGAGAGAGAGAGAGAGAAACACAGTGAAGTGGGGTTTTTTTTTCTCCACCATCTTTCATTATTCAGCCTCAAGCCATGAATAACTGAATAACTGAATCCATGATAGCAGGGATGGAGGTAGTTTTATACAGCATGTCTGAATGTGGGGGGAAACATAACAAGCCACAAGAAAGCATCCTCCAAAAGAGGTCTTTAAATGAAGAGCTAGAAGCTCCACTCATGCATGACTGCATCTTCTGCATCCATTTCAGCATGGACCTCTGCATCCTCGCCCCCGCCCCCCCACCCCCTCCTCGACCGACTGGATGCACGAAACAAAAGATGCTTGAAATGTCTGCTACTTCTGAGATGAGTCATTGGGAGAAGCAGTGCTGTTAAGAGTGGGACCAAAATTATCAGTAGCTGCCCCGGTCCGGCCTCTGAGGAGTCACCCGCACAGAGCGACATGGTTCTCCTGCTCCCTGGACTGCTACTGAATTAAAAATGAGGGAGGAGACATGGGAGAAGAGAAAGAAAGAAGGGAGATAAGAACAGATGGGGCAAATAGCCGCTGTTTAAACGGCAGAAAGGTGACATGTGAGCACTCTGCGGAGGAAAGGGACCCCTGACCTCCCCGAGCCACGGTGACAACTAACACTTAGCGTTCTCCAAGGAGTCTGATTTCGCCGGGTAATTGTTGCATGGTTTGCATCAACACGACCCTTCGGCATTGTGCTGCTGACAAACACGCTGAAACAAATAATACATGTGTGTTTTGCTTTGTCACATCACAGTGCAAACAGTGCTCCATCTAAAAACCTGTCATTAACACAGATAATTCAGGGCAGGAGTACTCAGATGATTGAAGTCGATCAACTCATTTGAGGGTGAAAAAAAAAAAAATAGCAGTTTGAAATTGCCTTTTTTGAAAATCATCGACTGATTACCATAATCACTTCATGGCTGACAATACTTTGCAAATGTGTGTGCTATTAATGCCAGCAATTATGGAGGCTAAATGCAAATTGGATGCCAGGCTGGACGCATCCATTGATCTAAGCAGATAAAGCGCAAACATACCCAATCTTTCGCTTGCCAGAGAGCGAGTCCTCCTGCTCACTTCACCATTATCCTCTAAGAGTTTTGTCCAGGCACATTGAGGGGGGGGGGGAAACTCAACTGAAAATTTATAGAGGTGATTTTACTATGAAAATTGATTCATTCCAAGTTCCCAGTGAATGTGTTAGTGAAATGCGATGGCCGCTCCCGCTCCACACTCCAGCGTCCGCCTGCAGACCGCGCCTCAGGCTGTAGATCACTCTCCCGTGAAGCCACACTTCACTGTCAGGCCAGCGAGTTCCACCTTCATTAATAGCAACCACTCATGTCTGACTTCAATTAACGTACAAGCTATCAATTAGCTCAGGCGAGGCCAGACATATAGTGTACTCAAGGGGAAAGGAGACAGGCATCCTGGACGGAGGCTGGACATGGAAGATGGATGATACCGTGTCTCTTCTGCTATTATAACTTTTTCTTGTTTCCCTCTTTCTGCTTTGATCCACCCTCATTATTTAAAACTACTCACCTGTTCTACACAGGGATCTTCTTTGCTCTGGTTATTTACTTTTATTTTGACACAACGCAGTCCCTTCTTCCTCAAGGTGAACTAACTTTAAATCACTTAAAACAGTAGGCAGCCACTTAGCGTCTACTGAAGCAACCTGCAGGACAAAATGTCCACACACCGCATCACTCGTCACATTTTAATGAGTGTTTGTGTTCCCATACCGGTATGGATTGGTTCAGGGGTAAGGGGCTTCATTTGTATGGGTGTCACTGACCAATAATCTATTCATACGAAAACAACCTCCTCACCTTACGATGCCGAACTAAATTATTTTTTCCACATATACCCCAACATGTTTTTTTCCCCTCTTGATTATTCATGCGGCCATCCATCTTTCCATCTCCACATTTTCCTTGATGAGTTAATTTCTCTCCCATCGCCTGTTGTCTGCAGTGACCCTGACGACCCAGGAGAATCTCCTAACAGGCTGCTCTTGCCCATCACGATTGATTGGCCCACAGCACCCTGTCGTACGCGATCAATACATCATTCCTTCAGTAACGAGGCCCTGCTCGCTGGCCCCCTCCCCTGCATCGCTTTGCTTCCATTTTATTATTATTTCTCGCAGCGGATCGATGCAGGCAAACAGGCCCACTGTAAACCACACCACAATTAGAGCGGCGTCTAATCTTCTTGTTGACTCCATCTCCTTCACAACAGCCGGCGAATAAAACACAAATGATAATGAAATCTAATGGGATTGTGTGGAATTAAATCACTTAAACAATGAAGAGAGCCCAGCCACAGGTCTGAGCCAATAAAGATCCCGATAGATGTATATGCCAGTCAATATCCTACATGCACATAGGTTTAACAAGCGGGAGGAGCATCTTCTTTGCATAGTGATGGATCATGTACTGGCAGCTTTCATCAGGGGAAGGTGAAAAACGTAAAATAATTAAATTAACAATTTGCGAAACATGGAGACATGTGCACACACGTAACACACACACACACACACACACACACACACACACACACACACACACACACACACACACACACACACACACACACACACACACACACACACACACACCTGAGAAAGTGATGACACACTTGAGTTGAAATTTTAGATCTATTTTCATTCCATTAAGTGGATCTCTACAAAGTAAAATCGCATTTCTAATATCGAGCGAGAATGCTTTGTAGTGAGATAATTAAATAACCAACTCCATCCATAATTAGGTTAATTTTGTTAGGGGAAGCTCTAATGACATACTTAATGCACAGATGTCAGCATTTTCTCCAAGAACTATAATGACATCAGAGCTCTTCGCCCGCTCTCTGCAACGCGCAGGAGTTTCCAAAATTGAGGTTAAAACTGTCAGTGTCTATGAAGTAACTGGTTTCTGCAGTGTCATTGCATTAGCAGCTGGTTTACGGAGAGACAAAAATAGCCATCGAGCTAATTTAATCATTGAATTATAGATTTATCACGCCTGTGTAGCTTGGCCTGGGTTTGAGGGTAGGCCTGTCTAAGCGCGGCGCCGGTGATGCGAGAAGAGCCGTCTGCTTGGCGCAGGCGGTGTGCGGGGCAGCAGTGCGGGGCAGCAGCGTGGAACTGCCGGTGTAATTAGCGAATCGGGCCCCCAGCTCCCTGTGAAGTCCGGCCTTTGTAGGAGAGCGCTCAGACCGATCAGTGGCCCCTCTGATGTATGTTTGTGAATCTTTCAACAGAGTGAAAGCTGCTAACGAGGCCTCATCTATTACCATCTGAGATGTAATTAGCGTCGTCGGAGAAATGGAGAAGGGCCAAGAAAGAGTGGCTTAATCTGGGCTCTGTGTGTGCCTCCGTGTCCCACTGGGCAGCAACAGCAGGAGGATGAAGTGAGTGTGGAAGGAGACTCCCTGGAGAGGGGACGGGGGCCTCAGCGGTCCTGACACAGGCCAACCTGACACAGCTACAGCCACCACACTGGAGCACAAGGGAGGAAGCCTCTAAAACAACCATATGCACATGTTCCTGATTCCCAAATCTGTTAAGGTATCTGTTGTTGTGCAAACAGGTCAAAGTTTCATTTCTTTTTTTTTGAGGCACGCCAACAATATCATCCCAGAAATAGAATTACAATTGAGTGACATCTCTCTCTCTTCCTCTCTATCTCTGTCAAAACACACCCTGCACTTCCAGATGTCCGTCATGCTACTCAGAAGCACAAATTCAATATGGCTTCCTCCACTGTTACATGTGTGTGTGTGTGTCTGTGTGCTGTGCTGGACCAAAAGGAGAGGGTCCGGAGTGACAGATTAGCCGGGACTCTAAGTGGCAGCCAATCTTTGCCTCTCAGTTCACACTGGGGTCAGGTCAGGTGTGACTCTTGCTCCGTTAACTGTTTCAGTCGACCTTTAACCCCTCAGAGTTCAGTCGCCTGAGCCCCTGGGCAACTGGAGGGGCCATCCAGGTCATGATTGTTTTCACTGAACATCAAAAGTGGTTAGGTGGAAGCTAATGAGCCGTTGTTTTCGGCACAAAACGTATCGTTACAAACTGGAGGGACTGAAAATGCTAGCTCGCTATACACACCTCTCTGTTCTAAACAAGTAACTTTGAGATGACTTAAAAACCTGCTGACAGCGGGGAGTTAAGAGACCGAAACATGGGCCGGGTGTAGTGCAGTCACCTCTCTGGAGAGTGGTGGTGTAACTGTAGAGGAAGCTGTGATCCTCCTCGGCGGAGACAGTAATCTGTGTCAGGCCAAGGCACTTTTTTTTTTGTCTCTCTTCCTCATGCTCCCGCTCCTCACTAAGGTCGTTGAACTAGGGCATTAGGCATGGCTGCTTGCATCATCAGTATGCAGCATGGAGGCGGTGAATCAATGGAGCCTGGAGGACTTTCCACTCTCTCTCTCTCTCTCTCACTCTGTTGCAGACTCACTATTAATGAGCAGGAACCAGGGCCCGTCCACTCCCCTCGTGGCCACGCGCTAAATTACCAGCCGTGAATCAAGACAGCATTTATGGGCAACCGCAAAATTAAAGCGGCGAAATCTGGAAGGACGAGCAGACATTGTATAAACGAGAGGATCACAGGCCGTGAATGGGACCCGAGGAATCCAATAACCTTATAAAATACCAGAGGAATATATAAGGAAATGCAGCTTCTTCAGTTCTCAGTGGACATATCGGGTCTGGTGTTAGGATCAATGTAAGGCTCGTATACATAACAGGCCAAGTACCCAGCTAAGCACTTATTCTTATCAGAGAACATAAAGACGGTGAAAAAGAAAAACAAGCCAGACACAAAGGGAGAAAAAGAAGAGATAGACTAATATTATAAATGAGAGGCATGATAAAATAATAAACAGGTAAACAAATAGTAGAGCTGAAGAGGAAAAGGCTTTTAAACATTTAAGCGAGGCGGCGGGAGATGCCGCAGGATGACCCTTAATGGGAGGGGGAGCGGAGGAGTGGTAAAAGCCTGATAAAATAAGAGACTGTAACCTCACTCCACTTAGCCGTCAGACAAAGAGATGCTGTAGGGAGTGCATGAGCAATATCAGCAACATGCCGTGCGACTGCAGCCGTTTCAAAGCCCCCTGTCTGCTTCTCTACACACTGAAATGATTGAGTGAATTAAAAAAAAAGGAATGTTTACAGAAATAACTGTTTTGTGTGTGGGTTCCAAAGAAGAAAGGGAATAAAACGAGTGAGCTGTATATTCAATGTCTAGAGCATAAAGAGTGATGGAGAGAATGCCGGCAGTCACACAAACAGCAAAGTATGAAGATTATGTCGACGGTAATTACCAAAACTTTATAATCATGTGCTTGTGAAGAAAGGGGCCTTGAAATGCACGTGCCAACAGATGCATGTGTATGTGTAACTCATGGAAGTAGCAATATAGAGTTTCATGGGTAGATAAAGATGTTTATATCTTTATCTTTAAAATTACTGCAAGCGTAAACTCAGGGAGGCTCTTTTGGCGGTTTTGTCCACTGAAGTAATCCTTGAGGAGAGCATTGAATCAGTCTCTGGCTCAAGAATATAATAATAAAAATAAATGCCCCCACTCCAAGAATTACTGTATCTGAATAACAATAGGTATTGTCCCTACTGTGCCGGGCAATCAAATGGATTGGCTTACTGTAACTTGAGCAGCTAGTTCCAGAGCTGCTGCCAAAAAAGGTGTTTGGATAAACAGAAGGAAAGAGCCAGTGCCTGCCTGGTTTAATGGCGACATGACTTTGAGTTTGTGGCCCCATATATGCTGTAGCTCTGCCATACCTTTCTGATGGAGAGTATGGCTGTTTGTAGGTCATTGTGCTTTTGACAGTGTGTCAGTGTGTGTCAAACATTAAATGCTTCAAAATGGGCCCCCACTAACAGTGCCTTGGGACCAGACCGCTCACCCTCCTTCCATCTCAGGAGTGACAGTCCACCACTGAGGGAGAGAGAGTCTAATTTCACTGCTGGCTGACGTCCATTCAACTTGAGTGATGAGGGAGCAGGCCCTCGTGCACACGTGTGCGCAAACATGTACGGCCACATGGCCAGAAGCGCACACAGGCAAATAAAAAGATACTAAAACAGTAAACTCAAAGCAAGGTTGGCTGTGTTGACAGGGCCATTAACTGGCCTCCGTCTGCCATTACAGTCTTGTTCCACACCCTCCTGTTCCTTGGAAATATACTGGGCTGCATTGCCTTACTGTATGCTCCAGTGCACCACGGCCCCGCCAAAGCCATCATTATCCAATGTGGTGTCCTCTGTTTGCACCCGTTTCCCTCTCTTTATTATCATGGTGAAAACAAAACTGCTTTCGACGTAATAGGTTGCCATTCTACCTGCCATCACTTGCTTCTCAAGGTAAGGGTGATGAGAATATGCATGGACCTCTCAGGGAAAGTTAGAGGCAGTGAGTGAGACACAGCCAGAGATAGGGGCCCTCTGGGGCAACAGAGGCCTCCACTGTGATAGATCCTGATGAAGACAAATGGACAGGACCAATATGGCCTCCCCGCGGTGAGGTATCATCTACAGGAAAAAGAGGTTTGGGATGGCTGGCTGGATGACGGACATACAGCCTAATTGGTGACCTGCAGGGTTAGAGGTGGGGTGGGGAGGCCTCACCAATGACTGAGTGGCGTGAGCGTCAATCTATCCTGAGCAGGGGTCAGAGATCAAGTGATTTGCTGGGAAAGAGGTGAAGGGATAGGGAAGCCTGTCTGAGACATACCGTGTTTGCCACTGTCAGAAAGACTGAAATATTAAGTCTTATCTTGGGATGAAAATGTATCACTATAGCAGTGCTTTGATTTATGGTGGGCACACAGACTCATGCAGAAATGAAATTCCAGAACACTTCTGACAAGTGTTAGGGGGCCTGTGTTTGGAGAGGGGAAAACAAAGAGGAATTATTCTAACATTATTACTTTATAATAATGTTAGATTATTATTCATTATTATGAAGTAATTATGTCCGCATGAAATAATAATGTTAGCATGAAATAATAATGTTAGAGAACAGAACAATTCCTGTTACCGTGTATTGTCTGGTCAGCTTAGCAGTGAATATTGTGCCCAGAGTAAAGCAGAAAAAAAACATGTTAAACTCTAATTAAAGTTAGGGTTTTTTAGCATTGTCCACTGTGCTCAATTCTTAGGCAGCTGCTGGAGGAAAATCGATCACAAGACTGAATTAATACTTAATCATAGCACCGCAGATGCTCTTAGCTGAGGCCTTTGTCCACTGCTAAGCAAACATAGCACAAAGGACAAGGGGAAGAGAAAAGCTTGAGACCAATATATACGCCTGCTTTGAATCAACATAGGTACGGTGTCGCCGTGTACCCTACGCAGTACCCTTACGTGTAACTACCTAGAAATGTAACTACTCCAACTCCAACCTGATCTGCTCAGTTTCAGTTGCCATTGTTTGAAGTACGTGTGAATGAATAAAGCTTTACAATAGCTAAGGCCACTTGCATAGGGTCTGTGTAAATCCGATGAAGAGGTACAAACCAGGCTTTAAGCAAAATCCCCAACAGAATGAATGGCACTCAGTGAGCACCTCTGCCAAGGCCCATTCATTTAAATTCAAATGAAGCTGCTGAAAATAAGAGACTCATAGATATCAGTGCCCTAATTTAGACAATGTTTTCCCCTCAAGATTCATGCACTATTCCCTGGGAAATTGGTGAAATAACACCCATCCTTCCACTAAGGAAGTTGAAATTTGTTCATTAGTTTTTGCGTAATCTTGCTGAAAAACAAAAAAACTAAACAAAACCTCCTTTGCGGAGGTAACTTTGTGTTTCTTAACTCCCAACATGAACAAATACAGGGCAACAGCATGCATGGATGAGCACTAGCCGTCCACACCACACATATATAAAGTACAAATAAACCACCCAGACTGGGCTGAACTCAACTAGTCACATTTATCAGTGAGCTTGCCAGACTGCCTGACATTTCATCTCCTTGTCAGTTAAACCCCCCATTTCCATCCAAGAGTATCATGTAGCGAGGCTGGGTGTGTTATTATTTATAATGTGCAGCTCACCCGGACTGGACAACAAAGGGACTGACAATAATCCAGTGGAGAGGAATGTCAACATGCTTAGCCACACTGCAATATTGAAGTGACACTACAAAAAGCGGATGTGAATATGAATGGCTGCAGTGTTCAGGCTGCCACCGGAGAGTTTCCTCCCAAGTCTATTCAGACGGAAAACTGCCAAGGCCACTATGTGTGAGCGGCTTTCACCACTGACATGGCTAATCACACTGGCCTCTGATTGGAAAAGAATGAGACGGCCATTAACAGAATCCATGTGAGAAATAGTTGTACACCCTGTAATTTGCTACCAAGGCAACAGATGGAGAAATAAAATATTGGCGACTTCCACTATACACACAAGTAATGGTTGGCCAAGGTCTATGTCAGGGAAAAGAAAAGGCAAGAATGCAACACATGACAAAGCCGACGAATAGTTTCCTTTTAGAAAACAACTGTGCTTTCATGAAGTCACAATAAGAGTAAACATGCCCCGGGGTAATAATTATTTCAATTATTTCTAATCCACTGACATATCTCTTAGCCATCATTCACTCCAGAAGATAACCATCAGTTCCTCGAATCAAATTAGAGTGTGGGAAACGCTCATTTAGTTTAGTACACCAATGTTTTTTTATTGATTTGAAACAGTCATAAGTAAAGAAATGTTAGCTTTAAACCAGGGAAAACTTATTATTGCATCTATATAATGCCATGTTAAATTTAGAATTAATTATCTGTTGGCCAACCAACAAATTAATCATTTCTCAATTAATTTCCACCCTAATATATGTCCTTGCATTAACTCAGAATGAAAAGCACTGTTTAATTTCTTGCTGGAAATTATGCATTAGATAAAAAGCGGGGCTATGACAGGCTTGGCTCTGCTGGAGGAGGAGGTGTAAAATAGTACCACATTAACTGGGAATACATAGAAACAAAAGAAAAATGAGACGGACAACAGACCCGTGTGAATCAAAAAGGATTTGGGGGCTTTATCTGGTGGCACCATGTGGGAATGATAATGACCATCTTGAATCCAAAAGGACAACCATTCATCTTAACCCTCATAATCCCCGAAACACCCACGACCCACCACTCGACAGACAGCAGGGGGAAAATGGCACTTTGAAGGCAGCGGATAAGACAATACGGACCCATTTCTCCTGCTCTCCTCAGACATGATTATTTAACACTGAATGAAATGTGCTCCATCTGCTCTCCTCCATTAATTCCTTCTTTTTTTTACCAAATCTTCACCTTTACACCTTTGAGATTATGTCACACCCCCGCCCCCCCTGTCCACAGCCCCTTCTCCTCTACTCTCTTAACGGCTCCTTCAATCGGCCTAATACCTTCTTTCCCTCGTGATGAATCATTTCATTCTGGCTTCTTTTATTCCCCGCATTGGCTCTGCAGTTATACCGCCATCAACCGCTCCTTTTCTCTTTAAACATCCTCTATCCATCATAGAGGGAAGCCAGGTCTGAGTCCCAAACCCCCCCATGCTACGACTCTACTCCTCTCTAATCTAGATTTCTTCTTTTCCACCTCCCTTGCTTAAACCAGCCATCAAGATGAACGATGGTGAAGGTTAGATGGGTCCATTTTCACCCCCTCTGACTCCTGACCCCCTCCACACTAGCCCCAGGTGACATTTACTAAATGCTGCTGTCAGAGGGGAGTGAATAGTCTCTCAATTTATTTTGGAAAAATACTTTGTTTTGCTTATCCAGTGTGAAAACTATGCATGAGTTTCAGTCTGTATCATTGCCTGTGTGCCTTGTTCTGTATGTGAGAGTGTTTGCGGTCTTTTATTTGGTAAGTGGCACAATCCTGGAGACTGTTAAACATTCAAAAACCACAATGTAACTTCCAAAGTACACTATCGTTCCCTCGTTCGTGATTCTTTAAAAGTCATAACACTGGAGTCTTATAAATAACTGCAACAGCTTGAGTGAAACCGTGATCGTCAGAAACAGGATTTCCCAGTGTTTGCAAGGTCAACCTCTGCACTCTCTCAAAAAAGTGAAGAGCAATTAGCTGAGAGAGATTCCTCAGGCATCTAAAGGATCATAGAGGATCAGCGTTTATGACCCAAATGGCACCATTATGGTCAAAGAGTTACTAAGAGGAAAATGACAGGAAAAAAAAAAATAAAAGGGAGAAAGACTGACGGTTCCAAATAATAATAATAATAATAAAAAGCTAAAAACAAATCAGTAATGCCACAGAGAGCAAAAATAAAGTCTGAAACAGTACCTAAATGCGTAGTAAATCTGATTAAGCCTCAGAGCGAGGATGGCAACCAAGGCTAAGTGACTCAATGGATGAGTAAGTGAATAAATAAAGGAGAGAAGATTGTGGTGGCTGTCTGCCACAGCACCGCGTTATTTGAGCAGCCTTGTGTGTACACTAGCCAGGTTGCTACGGGCCGGGTTTCCACACTCGGCGCAATTACTTCTGTGTAGGTGAGCTAATTAGACCTTGGCGGGCTCGGAGCCGGTAGACTGGAAGAGGAGGTGAGTCAGTGGGGACGGAGATGGAGGTGATAGCCTCTGTTTTTTCACCTGAAGCCCTCTCACACGGAAGGAAGTCGCTCCCTGTTTACACCCCACGGTGTAAACTACAAATGGCCGTGAAAGGAGAGGGAGTTAATGTGGCAGGGAAAATGGTCGAGCGGCAGCTGTGCATGCTCCCAACTTCTCTCTCTCTCTCTCTCCCCCTCGCTGTCTGCCTTCTTCTGTGTTTTCCTCTCGGGCCGCCTTATGAACACATACCTAGCCCTGTCGTGTGCCACCAGAAACACCCAGCTGTCCGCTCTCTGCCCCCGTGCTAATCCGAGCCCATCGAGGCTGCTCCCACCCCCGCTGGAGTAACCCAATAATGCTGTGTGTACTTAAACAGCGGTGTTGGCAGGCCTCCTCCACTCCCAATCTCCTCTCATTGCCAACAAACACACAGAGCTCTCTTTCAACAGTCCTCCGCTGAACTCAACTCCTTCTGAGAGTCGCTGTTAAAACAAACACGAGGCAAGTCACTGTGATGTGTCTTTCAAGGAAGAAGAGAAAAGGAAATAGGGAGTGATGATTGCCATTCTCTCTCAAGGCATTATTAGGCAGTATGTTATAATTAACTGAACTGTGGTCTTGTTGGTACATGAGGGTTCTTGGCTGCTGAGCTTTCTCATTAGTTACGCAGATTCTGGCCCTAACCTAATGAACAATAATAATACTCGCTGGTTGAAATGCGTTACGGAGATGAAACCTGATGGCCTCTGCTTGTAATTGGGCTCCCTTCCACTCATTAGGGGAGGAAAGCAATAAAAAAGCAATAACACTCTTAGAGTGCCATCAGAGGAGGAATGTGGTACTTTCTTTTTGACAATTCATCAAGAGTGAAGCCCTGCGTATTAGCCGAATGAGAGCCCAGGGCCGAATAAACATCTCCCACTCTGCACCGACTGTTTGATGGGTAAACAGTCTTTGATGTGTCCGTCGCCAGACACTGACTTTCTGTGTGGACACAACCATCAGGGCAAAGACACGACCATGGGAGAACTTCAAGTGTAGTTAGTTATTACAGTAAATGTGGAAATCCAAGGTCTGCAATGTTTATTCGGACCATTTTGCTCACTCCACTTTGTGTCCTCTCCTCCCTCTGCAGGTAGGACGTGTGCAGAGTCAGTAAAAAGATCAGGTTAAATACTCGGGTCAGGGCATGATTGCATTTCCCTACAGGTAAGACAGCAAAAAAAATCCTGTCTGTTTGTACAAGGGTGTTGTATGAACTGCAGGATTTTCTGCTAAGTTTGCAGACGGGGACTTTCAGGTCCATTCATCACCGCTTCGCTCATCGTAATTTGTTTTCTGAGCAAGTGACATGGCGAAGCTGTCTTTCACTGGAATATTCAAATAAACAATTATCTCTGACTGGCTCAGGCAACAATGTTAGGAATGTTGCTCAACGCATTGGGTGTTTCAGCTCGTCTCCTCACTGGCTTTAAAGCAGTGGAGAAGAGGATATAAGCCAAGAGTGACACACAAGTCATCCTGAGGTCTCATTCCACAGGAGTCCTCTGTCTGGTCCTGACAGGGTTAGCGAACAGGCAGTTCAGAGTTCCTCTGCAGCTTGGCTGGAGAGCTACTTCTAAAAACCTGTCTAAATCTTATTCCCTCTCCTGCCCTCTGCATTTGTCGAGTTCAGAGGAGGATGAAGAGTCAGAGCTCAAGGAAGCACAAAGCAACAATAGCCTGGGAATTCAAAACTACTTTTGTAAACTTTTCAGTTTTTATTCCAACTGCAAAAGCTGCCGTGGATTGGCAGAGATGAAGAACCAGTATGTGGTTGAGCTGCTGTATGTCATCTGAGAAGGAAACTTTTCAAGCATTAAGGAGCGGGGGAGTGCAACATGGAGCAGCAATAAAAAAAAAAAAAAGAGGATGAGAAGCCTTATACACAGCTCAGTCTCCTGTCTACTCCTGTTTGCTGCATAAACATAATTCATGAAAATAAATACAGCAGCACATTAATGTTAGACTGCTTCGGTTTGCAAATGTATATTTACATTCAATATTATGTATTATGACTGGTTTTTTTCTCAAAGGTCTTAACATGAACTCATTTAATGAAAAACTTGAATGTGATTATGACATTAATAATAATTGCTTCAAATTTAGCAAACATCTCTTGCTGAAGATCTATCTCAGTCCAACCCAATTTTATATGTGAAATATAAACATAAATACAACCCCCCACACACACACACACACACACACACACACACACACACACACACACACACACACACACACACACACACACACACACACACACACACACACACACACACACACACACACAGTACAGTTCAGGCTAGGAGCCTCCCTGCTGGCAGACATCGTGTATCAGTCCATCCAGAAGGTCACAAAAAAGAGAGGAGGACCATTCAAGGTGTTCTCCAGACAACCTCCTCTGCCTCCTTCAATAATCACAACACAACAGATGAAACATGTGATCTTTATGGACAGTCCTTTCCTCTCACTTGTTCTCACTCACTCTGCTTATGTCATCAAGTGCCTCTCAAGAGAAGTCCTGTTTTTAAGGGCCCACATAAAGCCTGGTTTCAATTCTGCACTGATGCAGGCAAACATTATTCTTAAGACGTTCAGTTTTAATAAGTTTATTTCATGTTTGTTATATTCAGCCTGTTGAGGAATAGTGTTTTGAATGTTTTCCACTGTAATTCAGAGTCGGCCAACATTCTCGAAGCTGACAGTGATTCAGTGTCTCGTCTGGAGCTTGGCTGTCAATGTGGTTTGAACTTGAACTTTGCTTAAGAAATAGTTAAAGTAAAAAAAAAATCATACAGCCTCAACAACAACTCCACCACCATGTTTTTGCATGCTTTAGAGAAAACTGCCAGGGTACAATCAGTGCTGGTCTGAGACTGATTTCCATTATGCTGCTCCTGCTCTGGACAACCCGTCTAATCAAGTGTTGGTAATAATAAAAAACATGCAAGATAATCAGTGCAGCAGCAGGATTGCAAAACACATTATTTTCCCTTCCACACTACACCAGTGAACAGAAATACAGAGCACTACCCTCCTCTGTCTTTATTTTTCTTGTCTACTCTCAGTCCCGCACTCTGTGATACAGAAGGTCGTCGGAACAAAGGAGGCCCTCACTTGCTGCTATCTGACTGTGGTCCAACAAGATGGAGTCTGTCTGGATCACCTCCCTTTCCCCCCTGACAGTGACCCTGGATAGATAACAACAAGCGGAGAGGAATGTTGTTTGCCGGTAAGAAATTGAGACACAAGGGCAGAGGGGAGTGTGATACTCAACATGCGGACCAGACAGTGGAGACCTTTATTTTGCCTGCTTGCAAAACGCTGGAGTGAAATCAGAGTATAAGCAAAAGAGAGCCACACAAATAGCAACAGGGGAAACTAAGAGTTTGCCCAGACTGCTGCTAAGGTGAATCTGCTAAAACGGTTTCAAGAATAAAGGCAGATGAGAAAGTTGAGAAGAGGCACATCCTCCTTTGTGGGAGTGATGTATATTTTATGGCTGTAGAGGGGTTGGTGACCCTCCTCTTGGCCTCTTTGGGACCACAGATATGGGCTGAACCAGCTGTGGAGGGTGGGAGGACAACTGCAGATGAAAGTTTAACAGCCCTCCCAAGGGTCGTATACCTCCACCCCCCTGGTGGAGCTACATGAGCAGAGGGCGGGGCTTTTTTCACGGCACGGGGCCTTTGCCGGGTCTGATCAAACTCTTCAGCTGCTCCGCACTCAGAGTCCATCTGGTGCCAAGCAAGCAAGAGGAAGGAACTAAGAGAACACTTGCAACTTGCTGTGGTGCCCTCCCACACTTACCCACACATTTGTACAAGTGCTCCATTCCAGAGAACCACAGAGCCAATTCCTCCTGTGTCGTTTTAATTCAAGCCAATTAAGCTGATTTTTGTTGTAGATTTTATTTCCTCCTCGGCGTCCTGCTCACACTCCCGCTACACCCACCAGGACCCCAGCTGGGCTTAAACACACACAGGCAGTTCCTCAGAACAAATATTAACTGCTCAGCCTTGGAGGATTTGGTTGGATCCTTGTTTAAGTGTGTAATTTGGGGCACATTGAGAACATATGTGGAAAATCCTGTTAGAGGCATTAGTGCCAAACCTACTGATTGCTCTTCTCCGACTCTCTCTAATTGTCATGATCTCTGCATCTCTATCAAGAGGTTGGTTGTTTTTTTTTAGGTGTTGTCAATGTTGTCGTGTGTGGCAACATTTCTGTGACTTTCATGCTGTAAACATCAATATTCACTTACCTAGAAGATCAGCATAAGAGAGAAGGATCATCGGGAGCAGGCATGGAAGAAAAGAAAAAGATGGGAACTGGTTAGATTGTAGCAAACAGAAAGCAACAGCAATCTTCACTGAGCAAGGAATAGGTGCAAACCTTGCATTTCATGTGGGTCTAAAAGGAACCAACCTTGACCTGGGTTTACTGTGAGAACCCAGTCTAAGACCACTATCGTATTCCCTGCCCCACTCCTACATGCCCTCTACCTCTCCGCCTCCACCCATGCATCACCACATCCTTCCAGTTTCCCCTCCGACATCTGCTAATCCCTAGACCTCTGACCCCGGGAAATTTACTCTCTCAACCTTGACCATTTTCTTTCTCTTTTCCCTCTTTATGCCTGGCAGATCACCATTATCCATTATCATTCCATTGTCTGAGGCCAAGAAAAACAATTTAAATACCCGTGAACTGACATCCACTTGCTGGCTAAAGCCGATGGGGGTATACAGAAGGATGTGTGGCTGTAATGTGATGTGTGTCGATGGTGCGATAGTCTGGCTGTGTGATTTTTTACCAAACACAATAATAAGCTATGTATATTGCCTTTGGCCTACCAGGAAATGGCTATTTATTCCATATTTCATGGTTGTCAAAGGCATCTTTCACACTCGCAGCATACATTTGTGGCAATTACATTTTACTTAATACCTGCAGAGAATGGGAATTTTCACATGAAGCAAACTGTCAGATAACGCGTATATGCTGCATGTTGGTTTCGGCCAGGCCGTTAGAAACATGCAAAACTTGGAGAAACCCCTGGTCAGAGCATTTTCTGCTCTCTAAAGGATCAACATGTGTATTTTTTTTCCCACACTTAACAGCAAGGATTTGATCTCTTCTCGGGCGTGTAGGAGAGAAGACAATTTAGAAATACCCAACGGAGAGAGAAGGTAAAGGACAAGAGACAAAGATTTTTCATTGTAAAAAAGAGAAAGGTTTCAATAGCCTAAAAAATGTCACAGGCAATCTTTGAGAAGATATTTCTCAAGTATTACACCTGCATCCCTGAAGCAGAACTGCAGCTTATAACCTATTATACTTCATTCTTCCATTTTGCATTAAAATCTTGATCCATTTCCTAACAGTGATTGCTACATAAAAGCAGGTTCTGTAAAATGAGAACACAATCAAAAGAGTCTCCCTGTCAGAAGACAAGACGTACAGACACTAAATCATTCTTGCTATCTCATTGGACTGTGCCCAGATGGCTTTAGCACAAAGCTTCACATCCAAAAGCAGTATGACTTTAAGGGCCCTGTATTTGGTCAACTTTACAGCCGCTATAAGAGGATGATGAGGATAAATTATGTTGTGACAGGTCTTGTGATTTCGTTTTTTCTAAGGCTAAATCGTTAGTCACTAAAAAGTGCAAAATAAAAGTAACATTAAACTGCATTAATACAATTTGCGGTTAAGAGGCAGTACAAACAAATAAAGGTTTGTCGAACAAACAACTTATCACAAGAAATTGCATTTAAAAACAACTAGTTTGTTAAGACTTCCCTTCACTCTATTCAGCGTCACCCAATCGTCTACTCCCTTGAGTCCCAGACACACCCAATAAGCTCTAATAAGAGCAGATCAGAGGAACATCAGGATCCTTCTGTTGTTGATCTGTTGTGATCTGGCCGCGCTGGCACCCGTCCAACTATGTGTACTCTGACCCCGGGGGCCGAGAGGCCCTCATGCACCCCACTGTTCCTGCCAGCCCCGGGATGTTGGCACCACATGGCACACTCCCACATTCATTATTCATCTGCTTCAGTACTCCCCACATCTCTTTACCTTCACACTGCGGGCCTGATGCTGCGACCCTGGGTGGGCATTATGCTGCTCTTCAACAGAGGGAGGAGTAAGAAAGACGATGAGGGAGAGGCACCACCCCAATGTCATTTCACACATCTTCTCTCTCTCTCTCTCTCTCTGAGCTTAAAATGAACAGAAGCTGCCGACTGAAGTCAGGAGCTTCAGAGGAGTGTAGTGAAGTGGATTTGTGCGGAAATTGCCAGGAGGACACTGGCCTCATCTTTCGTAGGTCAGCATGCTAAGCGCTTAGAGAAACTCGGCCATTCCTAAGTAAGGATATCCAATCAATTCCAATAGCCCCCAGGGCAGTCACCATCCCAGGACCCCATGCAAGTGCTGTCTTTTAGCCTCCCAGCGCCCGGGAGCAGGCAGCTTATGTGTTGGGCTTAGCTCACTTAATTGCTTGAGATATGACTCGGTGTGGTTTGTGGGAGAGTTTTTAAGGAGTAGATGTTGTGGTTGGAAAGAGACATTTCCTGGCCCATAAACAAGAGATTAGCCCCACAATGGGAATATATAGAGCACAACTTTCCTGTGGGACTAAGAAGATACGAGCCCTCCATTAGCAGGGTGGGAAAAGGTCTCTGTTATGTGCACCTGTGTTTGTATGGGTGTCGGACAAAATTTTGTTCAGCATATTTGTAGAGAGGTAGAAAAGAGCTACATGGACAGGACTACTTTAACCCGTTTTATATTTCTTCACCAATTTCCCCCAAAATCCATTTTCTCTAGTAATGTTCTTAACTATATCTATTCAATTTTCCTTTCTACATTAAACATAAACATTCAAACACTATGTCGAGTGTTTTAGGAACCCACTTCAAACTCTTTGTTTATTTTAAAGCAGAATGGGAATTCGGAAAATACATTTTAAATAAAATACGATTGCACTTTTTTATAATTACGTTTATATTTCAGTCCCGATTATTTTACCCCTTTTCTCATGAACCAACTAACTGTGGTGTTCATGTTTATTTTGGACACCATCATAATAATCCAATGTGAGCACTAACCCAGGCCCCATAACGACTTCCCTTTTCTTTGCTGTTATTTCTGTGCCACTGGCCTGTGCCAGGACGCTACAAGGCTGAGGTGACCACAGAGAGTAGCTCTGGTCTGATTGTGGTTCTTGGACCAAGCCCTTGCAGAGAGTCCACTTGCAATCCAGGCTTGCTTCCCCCCCCTTCCCACCCTTTACTTGACTAGGGCAAGAAAACGGCTGTGGTATGGAGCAACATTTTCCCCCTTTTCCTTAGCACCAAGTCTGTGGAGAGGCCACATTGTACTCCAAACTAACAGTATAATTTTCACAAGGAAGAAACACGCCAACAAACACACAAATGCCCAAACACATGTACTCTGTATTATTCCTTACACGCTCGCTACCTTCTTTGCACTGCCTATACAGTTTCTGCTGCAGACATCTGCTTCTGTGCTGATCATTAACGTACACTTTAAATACATGTCCTAAAATAAGCTGAGTCCATCTCTAAACGATCAAAGCCTCTCTGCTGTGGTTTGAACAAAGCCAACATCCAGAGGGAGCCCGCAGAAAGACACACAACGGGATGTTTACGTTAAGTGAAAGACAGAAAGAGAAGGGCAGGTCAGAATGAAAAATACAAAGATTGCTAATAAGAACAACATAAGCTGAACAAATATGCAAGCAGAAATAAAAGGTTATATTTTAAAAGTATATCACAAATGAATAATTTAGTTCATAAATCAGCTTCTGGAAGATTTGCATGGCGACCTGAATACTGTTCGAGCCATGACGCCCTTCTCCGTCTCTTCTTACAATAGCAGAATGTATTTATCAGAATATAGCCTATGTGCCTGCGGCTGTGTAAAAGGTCATAGGTGAGGAAATGCATAAGGATGAGAGCAGGCGCCCAGTAATTGCAGGAATATACATTACTGCCCAGCTTGTCAATATGTACACATTGTTAATAGATCGATGTTTGCTACGACTGCCATTGACTGGTGCAGAGGCAGCCAAATGAAGAGTGGGGGCATAAAAATGACTCATAGCTGCATAAATCTCTCCTTGACAATTAAACTGATTACATCTTGTCACCTTCACATCTTTAACTGCCTCACTGTATTATAGCTTAACAGGCTGTATAGAGGAAAGATGCAGTCGTACACACATTACTGCATATCTGACGTTATGCTGGCAATTTTGAAACATTATCTTGCATAATTTTCACTCCTTCTCAGGAAGCAGTGAGGTTTAGTTACTCAGATGTCCCTCATATGTTTATGTATTCGGCTCCTGCGGTGCTAACGCTGAACCTGATGTGTGGCACATTGGCAAACACCCTTCAATTACCTCCCTGCCCCCCAACAGGATGCACAGCTTTCGCAGACCATCAAGAAGAGATGGGCCGATTGAAACACTCAACATGCAGTCGCACTGGGTACAATTACAGACCGCTACCCGCTCGTCCGACCTCTCAGCCCCACCCACGTATGCACAGGGGGGTCATTACCTCTACCCTCGCCATCAGGCTGCTGGCATCCAGTTGGCCAGGCAGTTTGAGCTCTGTTGCCCACATGTTGTGCAACTGAGGGAGAAGCAATGTGAACTTTGTGGAATAAAAGCGGCGTCGTTCAGCACCGCAGCAGAAAATGTTTGCTGCAGTTCTGCAAGCTGGAGAGCCAATTAGATTAGAGGTGGGCAAAACTGTGGTTGGAGGATGTCCCAATTCACTGAACATCTGCTGAAAGAATACGAAGCTGCACATGGTAAACCTCACCAGCAAACAACTCGTGCCTAATCCGGAACAGTGCCAGAAATGTATAAAAAAGAGGGTAAACTTGAAGGTAATGAGCGCCACAAAGTATATCCATATTGGAGCAGTGAGAAAACAGGATACAACGCCCTGTCATTCACTGCGTTTGCTGCAGCTGAACCCTCTTCCTTGGCTCCAGAAAGAACCTCCAGCTGTGTCTTGTGCCACCATATGCATGAAAAAGGGCCCATCAAAGAGCATATTTCTTTCATTCCAGGCAATTTCCCTAATCCCTAATGAGCTGCAGGGGAGAGGAAAACATTATGGATGTGGGTTAGCAGGTGGTGGAGAAGGGATTCTCTGGGAAGTGCATGAATTTGCGCGTTTCATTGTGTGCATGTGTGTGAACATCTGAATAAATTTGCATTATTGTGAAGACTTGTTTAATGACTCAACCTTTTATTTTGCACTGCTGTTTTTAGTAGTTTGTGTTTGTGAACGGATATTTGGACACACACAAGCCCCTTTCCCCCAGGAGAAGGGACTGAGAAGCCTGGAGGTAGCTCCCACGGATTAGTTTATCCAATCTTACTAATCGCTGATAAATTCTTTCCACTGGTGAGTCCCGCTCAAGATCCCTCTCTTAAGACTCACTTCAGCCTCAGCTGAAAGAGAGAGGAAGAAAAAAAGCTAAGACCAAGCTTCCTTTCTTAAATAAACTTTGAAATACAAACACTGGCTACCGCCGCCTCTAGTTAAGCTACCATTGCCAGTGCTTGTCCAAATACTACAGGTGATGGTCCAGTGACTAGTGGACATTGTCTCATATTTCAGGCCAGGGCACAGTAGGGGGGGGTGCCCTCCAGAAAGCAGTCAGTCCAATTTCCTCATGTCACCACCAGTGAGCTCCTGACAGCTCTGAGATGCGGGCTGCAATAACAAGGAACAGCAGCAGCCCACAATGTCAGCGTTTTCCTCCTGGTGCTGTAACTATCCTCTGGGCTCTGGAAGGAGGTGGGGACCGTGGGGGGGCAACGATGGGGCGCCAAGGGCGTGCTTGTTACGATTTAATAAGTGTCATTGTGTCAACAGCAAAAGCAGGCAGCAAATGTCCCACCCGTCTTCTGTCTTTTAAAGGTGAATGTCTGGGAGGCCGGGTGCAAGTGTTATCCAATCTTTTATTTATGCAGGTAAGATAATCTGAGTAGGCTGTAGGCTTTTTCCAGCACTAGTCTGCTTTGCATTCACGTATTCACACTGACCCATGAAAGGCACCCAAGTCTGCTATGGTTTGTCACTGAGAAACTCCACATCTGGGCGTTAAACCCTCCATCTCACTGCTCGTGTACTTTCTCCAGCCACATTTCCAGAAACACATAAGAATCGAATTGGGGACCTTCCAGTACCAGACCAACTTCCCATAGGGACGGACTCTTTCTGGCTTTTCATTGGTTTTTGATGACTACATGTGGAGGAAAACATAGCAACCGTAGCTGGAGTTCCTTGAGTTTATTCAGGGAGCGTTGGGTGGAGATTGGATTGGTGGGGTTGTACAGTGGACAGCTACAGTACAGTAATACCACAACGGTGAAGAATTTTATCGACTCCATCGCAGCAAACCATGCAAACTGCACATATAAGACAACAGTAGTCAAAAGTAGCCTTTTAACAGACTTGCTCTTCTGCAATATTGGAACACTAGCTACAAGGGAGTTTCCATTACTTTCTGGCAAAAGATCTTGGCATTGACAATAAACGGGGGGGAGGTGAGGGGGAGGGGGGGAAAAGAAACTGTGAAATCTGACTGGCGGACTTCCAAGTCTCCTATTCTTCTTTCTATCTGAACCCTGCCCTCACACTCCGACTGGCTGCCTTCCAGGGACTGTTTTATTATTCCTTCACTTTTTTCCTTTTCTCCGGCATACTCTCTTTGGTTCTTGTCTGATGCTCTTTGCTACTGTATTGTCAGCTGCACTCTTCTGTTCCCTTCAACACGCCTCCTGCAACAATCGGCAATCCATTAGTCACTCAGTCTGTGCATATATGAACCAGGCCTCTTCCTGCTTTAACTCATATCTATTACTTTTTAAGTGGGTACAACTGTATATTTGAGGCGTTTTGCAACACATGTAATAGCGGAGGCATCAAATATCTGACAGAGGGAGGTTAAACAAATTGTAGCATGTTTGATGGATTGGTTCAATTTGCACCACCTCAGTCTTCACTTGTGTATGAGGAAGATCCCAAGTGTAGGGCAGCGGAGCAGCTGGGGGTGCTTAAAGAGTACTTTTTCACCCTCTGCCAGTTTCCCCTCTGCATCGACTGTGGAGGAAGCCAATGATTTATGAAGCAAACAAATTTGTAAATGAGCATGCACCACTTCAACATTCCACACCCCAAACCTGCTGATGACAGACAAAAAGAGCTGAACGTGCAGCGCGCAGCCTGCTGGCTCGACTCACACATACACTTCTATATTCCAGGTCCCAAGTTTCTAGTATAATGTAATTCTAAATTAAGAAGATAGGGTTAATTCCAGCTTGAGAGAAAGGACTTCTTCCCACCAGCCTGTCGCAAGTGCCAAGTTACAATGATCACTGAATGCAGGGGTTGAAAAAAAGATGGGGGGTTCATTTAGAGCAGCAGAATATGATTCTGACATATACTGCCACATCAGCAGGCCGGATTAGCATGCAACCCTTTTCTTCCCTTTCTCAATATTTCATCAAACATCGTTTCATGCTGGCATTCCAGCAGGGGCGGACCGAGTGAGGAGGAGGAGATTGACTGGTAGTGATGGGTGGGAGTGTAAGGGTGGCAAGAAAATCAGTTCTGTTCGTCCCCTGAGAAGCCTTGATATGTGGAAACAGTGGGGAGAGGAGAGCAGGTGCAGAGGGATTGAGAAAACATTGCATATGGATGCTCTGATTTATACAGCAAGCTTTAGCTTGAGGAAAATTAATACTCAATTGGGACAGTAAGCTGCAGGATGTGAGGAATTGAAGTTGAGGCGAATTGTAGCCTATCTGAACCCAGTCTTTGAAAACCAGCCTGTCTTGCTCTCCAGCCTAACTAGGGATTTCTCTAGCCCAACATCAAGGTACAAGCCACCCCCGTTCTCCTGAGTCGTCCCCCGTCAGCACCGGAACTAATGTGCTTTAACAAGACATCTAATGGTTTCAGCGAGTATCAAAGGCCTGCCCCTGGAAATGCCTGTTCCTACAGAGGGCCCCCCATGTCAACAACACAGTTAGACAAGAGGATGGGAGGCATCCTGTGTATTTAGATCATACAGGCATCACGCAGGGAACAAAATTGGCTCTGACAAAATTCCCGAGCACTACGAGGAGACAAGGATGGGACAACGATGGGAGGCCAATGGTGTTTGTTTGTGTGAGTCATTGTGGAGCAACTGCACAATCAGGCTGAAATGTCTGTACATTGTATCTTGACTCATTGGGAGGAAGGGTGTGATTTTTTTCAATCATTGATTTACTCAGGTAAGATTACACAAGAGGTGTAACCCAGTCCGTTACAGTTTCCCACTGACAAACTTAAAAGCTGATTTTTAACCCTCCATCTCAGTGCTCATTTACTTTCTCCAGCCATATTTCCAGAAACACATGAGAACCAAACCAGGGACCTCCCAATCCAACACCGCTTGTTGTGATGACTACGTGTGAAGCAAATCTTAGCAAAAATAACTGGGGTTGGGTGAGATCAGATCACTGACATGTACAGTGGACAGCTACAGTTCAGCTGATACATTCACCACAAAATGCTCTTTTCAAAGGGCATCAGATGGACAGGAGAATTTCTCTATTGAAGAAACATTCCTCCAATGAATAAACGGAGAATCCTCTGTCTGTCTTTTGTCTCTACTCAGATTTTCTAGACAACCGCTCGTCCAATCAACTTCAAACTTGGCAGGTGAATTGAATTCAAACGTCACTTTTAAGTGACAAGGTGTTTGATGAGAACAAAATGGTGGAACTATACTTTGATGGCCTTGAAGTACCCAGACAATTTATAAAGCATGTCTGAGAGATTTCAGGGCAGATATAAAGCTTTATTGTGTTCTACATTGGACATTTCACAGCTTTATATTGTATTTATTATACAAGTTGTTTTTTAACAACATACACAGATTTCTAGAGCCTATATGGATGGATCTCTTTTTTTACAATCTTTAAGTTTCTGTAATGAGCTCGCTTGGTTGGCAAAACTTCTTTTCATAAAGTGTTGACTAGTGGACCATCCCCCTGTGAAACCTAATGCTGTATTGACCTTAAATAATGCAGGCACATTTTGAACTGAATTAGTTATGATCTGGTATTGTATATGGTGTTGCATTATGTTGTAGAATGTATTTTTTTTTCTTTTACATATATCCAATTGAAAGACTTGTTTTGGAGCATAACAGCCGGTACACTGAGTATTATGTTTCTCGCTGTTAATACACTCATCAGAATCCGGACTAGATGGTGGTAGAGGAGAAAAAACTGTGAGATTTATTACAGGAATCAAACAGCTGACAAAACGAGACTGAAGAAGCAGGGGACAATATCTTGTCTTCTTCCCACTAGGCAGGATAATAACCTTTTAAATCATGTTTGACATTTTTAAGTTGCCGCAGTGGAGATTGTGGCAATATCTATACTCTAATATTAAAACCGGTTACTGCCAGTAATCGCATTGCTTTGTTTGATGATTTGCAATATGACGCCCATCCCCCTTGTCCTCAGCCACCACATAGCCTCCGGCTCCCCCCCTGGAGACCGTCCGATCTCGCCCTGATTCGCTCTTGCCCTGACACCGGTTGCTAATGGTGCTGCTGTCAAGGGAAGGCCAATGGCAACAACGGAAGCCTAGACCCTTCTGTTGGATATTCACATTCTTTATGGTCTGAATTGACAGGGTGGGGCCTCTTTTTTCTCAGTACGCAACAGTGCAGTGATTAGAAGGCTGTCGCTTTTCCAACGGCTGCCAGAGATGACTCTTGATAAGCACTGACCGTTTGCACTGGTCAGTCATGGAGCTGTCTAATCAGCCGCAGTGTGGGATGAAAGCATACAGATGAATATCTGTTCAAAACAGTGTCAAACATCCCCTCAGCCATGTTTGACACACAGCCAGTGTCCACTGATTGAGTGTCACAGCATTTCTGATTTATTGTTGCTCTTCATTAAGGTGAACTCAAATGAACTGTCAGCATTTGGTTGTTCCAGCCACAGTGTGAAGGCTACAATCTGCTTGCTGCTACAGAGGAAGGACAAACATCAAGCTGTGGAGCAGGTGAGAGCACAAACTGAACTTGGGCCGGCACAAGAGAGGGAAGGACAGGCGAGGTTGAGAGGCAACACGTCAGGCCCGTTAATTAGTGTAGCACGGATGTCTTCATAATGAGGCCTAATCACCTGAGCATGGCAGCGACCATACGGAAACGCCCGTACTGCCATACTGCCTGACTGGCCCACGGTGCAGCAGGCACCACAAGGGATGGATAGAGGGGGAAAGAAACCCAGACAGAGGGGAGGTTGCTAAGAATGCAAAATGGAAAAGCAGGGGAGTTTCCGAGGCTGAAACGTGTATGACGGCAGCCGGTGTGTGTTGTGTGTGCTTCTCCTCTCCTGTGGCATAGTTAGGTGTTGTACCTTGGATTAGAGGCTGGTCTAATTGGCCCACTGGGCCCCGTGGGGAAAGAGCTGAGAGCAGGGATGCTGCGACAGCGATTTCCTCAGCAAATAAATCATCTATTCCGTTTCTTCAGCACACTGCTACATCTCAACACTTCTGTCATGAATGGCAAGCTTGCTCAGCTCCAGAGGCATATTTGTAGGTCCTTTTTTGATTATAGATATTATAGACGGAACCACTGTCTAGCACCACCCCATATAACACATGGTAAATATTAACTCGTTCAGAGCACTACAGCATTTGATAACGAAACAAGCAGAGAATAAATTAAATATAGAAAAATATTTTTACTCTGAAGTATAACTGTACAGTGATAAGCAGCTTGTCTTGCTTTTGTCACGCAGGCAGCTGCTATTTCTCCTACAGGTGTGTGTGTGTGTGTTTTTGTGTTGCCATAGAGACTCATCGTGGTGAACTACTGTGAAGCAGCGACATGAGGCGGCTTGTCCTCATCTGCCAGCATCCATTCCGTCTGTCCCCGAAAAGTGGCTGTGGCAGGAGTAAGACCACAGGGATGTGCTGAGCTTCTCTCATCCCAACACTGAACCCTCTCATCACTGCTCGGCAGATAGCTTAGCTGTAGAGAGAACATCCCCACTCCCTGCCACTTGCTCATTTCCAGATTATGCGGCCGTACGACCCAGCGGCCCAGTGCTTGGAACACAAGAAGTGGGGTCAACACATTATGTCATCAAAGAAAAGCTGCCTCGCACAGACGGAAACTGCCGTCCGCAAACCCACCACTTAGTGCAGGGGCACGCTGAGATTTAGATTGGATTGGTTCAAATTATACCCAAGAGCTGGCAGCTTAGTTAGAGGGAGGATTAACATCTACTTCACGTCAAGAGCTTTCTGGTTGTAACATCCACTAGAACATAAAAAACACACATACGCGTGCACACATGTTCACGTACACACACACATCAAATTACTTCAGTTATCCTCCGCAGAAACAGTGCCGGACCAATGGCAAACTGCCAACCACATTAAGATTAAACCCCAAATTATAAATCCACCAAAAACATTTAGAATCCAGGCCGCAACATCCCAGGATTCCTTAGGAGCCTGGTGGATAGTATAGTGCACATAAGGTTTAACGCACCTGCTACTCTATGCATACCGTTACTTTTGAAAGATTACATAGAGAAATAAATAAATTAAAAACAAACAAAAAAAGACTATTTCACAACAGATCAGAATCAGCGAAGGTGATGAAAGCTAAACTAAGCTAAGCTGCACACCATCTGAATCAAAATAAAGCCTAATCTCCACGGAGCGGCTGATAGGGGTTAAAACAGTGAGCGGTAAAGCCTGGTAAACATCTTTGGCTTCTTCACTAATCAGCGCCCGTCCCACCCCGCCTCCTCCCCTCTCACTCTCTCTCTCAGAGGAGCTGCCACTGCCTGGGTCACCATATTGTCATTAAAGACCGTGGCATAGCAAGGGGAGCGCAGGAAACCCCAGAGCCACGTCCCGGGAGGCCCGACCGCTCCGCTGAGGGCCACACTCGGTCCCAGTCGCGGCACTGCTCACACAAAGGCACAAACAAACAAGCAGAAACACAGACTGCCAAGCAGACTGACATATGTGTGCACATTCATTATATGCATCTTCAAAAGTAAAGAGGAAGAAAGAGAATCTTTCCAGTGTTTCTCTTTATCTCCTGAGACAGACTGTGGAATGGATCAGTTTTCTATTTAGCTCTTCATAACACCTAACACAGAATGCTCAGCTGCCAGGAAAAAACCCACAAAATTCAGGTTTCAAATAAAATCCCTCCTCCACGCCTTTTTAGCAGGCAGGCTTGAGATTAACTGATTCCGAGCTGAATAGTCAGCTAAAGAGGAGGCTTTAAGCTGCAGCCGAAACAGCTCCTCTGTACGCCTTGAACTATCAGCAGGATCTGTCTCCAGTGGATACTAAAAAAACTGGAGGCAGGGCTGTAAGACAGGGAGGACTATAATCATCCCCTGCATATGTGCGATGTGCAAGAGCGGGGAGATGGGGTGGTGGCACTGTCTGGGTGGTCGGAAGGGAGGAGAGAGAAAGATACTGGGAGGCTGAATCCAAACGAGGGGGCTTTACAGCAGACTGAATGCGCCTGTGTGTCTCCAGCAGATGGACTATTGTCTGTTGAGTCCTGGGGAGTGGGTGCTGAGAGCGTTCCTTGTGCCCAGGGTGGCCCATTCTTTATCCCATACTTCACCTCTCTGTCCCTCCTCAGCCTCAGGCTTTGTTACACTCGGTTTTGTTTGCTGTTGTTTTGTGTCTGACTATGTATCTCACTTTTGTTAACCTTTTCTCACACAAAACAGAGAGATTTTTTTCCTCTTTTTTTGGAGACGGAGGGCGATATCTTTCTTTGTAGGGGTTGTTTCGTGTTTTCTGGAGAACAAGTTGGAAGACTGGTTGTGACAGGGGAAGAACGTCGGGCGGAGCTGTTCCAGCCTGTTCGCTGATTGTCCCTCCCTGAGGACCAAATGTAAAGACCACCCTATAAATCACCAGCCACCCAAACAGGCAGGGAGGAAAACAGCCATTAGACAATGCAGCTGATTAGAGCAGGGACCATCATCCATATGCTCCATTGTCTATCTTGCATATCCGACTATCTCAGGTACCCTGGAAAAATCTGCTACTGCACGACTAACATCCATAAAAAGGCAGGGGGAGACAGTGGGGGATTTAACTGCTGCTACAAATAATATAGCTTCTTCTTAACTGTTAATCTAAAAACTGTGCACGTGTGCGCCATCACCATGTCCTATACTTTTCTCAAGGCATTATAGAGAAGTCTGCCTTTACTTAAGCCATATGGTACCATTTTCCTTGCCTTCTGTGGTTTTCAGGCTTGCTCTGTTAGAGTCATTAATTACATCACTATTCCAGAGTAAAATATATCAGGATCATTCAGGGGGATCCCTCACCAAAGTTGGAG
Organism: Hippoglossus stenolepis; assembly: GCF_022539355.2. NCBI lineage: Eukaryota > Metazoa > Chordata > Actinopteri > Pleuronectiformes > Pleuronectidae > Hippoglossus > Hippoglossus stenolepis. The sequence goes on along the minus strand of NC_061486.1, from coordinate 6,723,849 downwards.
AACTGGAAAACCAAAGGCAAATGAGTCCAATGCTCCTCAACCCACCCACCCCCCTCACCACCAAGTCAAACATCCCAAACCTGGCAAGACTTGACAAGATGTTCTGACGTAATCTTGGGTAACCCCACAAAATCCCCCATACCCGTCGGAAAAACTCCCAAAGTCTTTGAGGTCGTCTGCATGAGTGGGATGTTATGAGGCTCGATGAGGTGGGTGGCTTGAATAATAATCCCAGGTCTCCCCTTGTTACACCAAACCAAACTGAGCGGGCGAGCAAAGAGCAGAGCGGAGAAGTTAGCTTTATAGAAAAAAAGACTCCTGGCATTATTTATGACTCCCTATAAAAGCTGTAGTTAATTACAGTGTTTTAGACTTATAAATTACAGATTGTGGTGCTCCTGTTATAATTAGAGCTGTGGAGGCAGGGCCCGAGCTGGGTCCTCTCGGTTGGGAGGTGGAGAAGAGCTCGGAGAGAGGGCTGCTGGATGAGGCCTCCTCCACTGATGTGGTGAAATCAGGCCCAGGACTGGATCCCCAAACAGCGCCCTGCCTGTTGCATGTGGAAACACTGCGCTGGTCTCTGCAAAAGTCCCTCTAATGCTTATCCTCTCGGCCTTTTTACCAAACTGGGACCACCACAGAGCCGGCTGCACGGCATAAATTCTGCATAACACTGGCACTGAAGAAGCAGTTGTTATTTTTGGTTTTAGTTTCTGGTTGTTGGAACGGTTTCTTTTTGCTCAAAATAGCTCCTGTGGTGGAACAGATCAGTGGCTCCGTGTGACATATCTGAGATATTGATTGTCCTTTTGCTCCGGCTCAGTGAGGCAGAGCCAGACAGGCAGATAGACAGTGGGATGCTAAAGAGGGTTAATCCTGGTCATCCCCTCACACTCATTAGTTGAATTATCAATGGCCTTTAGCAAAGCTATACTGCAACGTGTGTGGACACAGAGTGGCCTCAGTGTATCATGGGAGATCTCCCGACAGCCAGGGCATGCCCTTAGGATGTTGCTGGTGTCAAAGGTCAAGTCGATGGCCTGCCTTAATGCACTTCGCATTATCTGCTATGTCATTATACGTATTAGGGAGATTTTGAAGACCTTGCAGCACCTGGGGGGGGGTGTATCGGTTGGATAATTTAAAAGTGTGATCAGCTTTTCCAGAATTATCATCCCTAGATTTAATAACAAAATAAAAATTAAGAAAATACAGAAAATATCAGGCTGTAGTAATAATCTGAGTCAATTCTGGGTAGGTCACATTTATCTCACATCGAGCATGCTGGGGATGTTCGTCTTGCCATTTCTGCTTTGAACACATTTGGCTTGACTGCCTGAGGTAGAGAAATAGGTGTGATGTTACACCAGCAGCTCACACTAATGCAGAGCTGAGAAAAAAAAGTCCCTCAGGTGGATGTGAGTGTAGAGAAACTCCTCAGGTCTACAGGGCATCTTTAGAGGCTTAGTATAAGACTCAGCTAATCCCTGGGATTCTGCCTTGTTCGGCACAAACATAAAAAAAATACTTCCACACTAAACCATTGAATGCGTCTGTGTGAAATCAATAAACAACTACTGGCAGGTTCCAATAGATTATAAATATTAGAAGTCACCCCCGATGCTTGATTTTATTCATTTATATATTTTTTTTTTCCAGCCTGTAACCTGTTATCCAGCATGGGGTTGTTACTGCTGAATTCTGAATCAATAAGCAGCATAATTTAGGAGAGCCGAGACAGCGGGACGACATTGTGTGCCTGAGTGAAAAGGCTTCAATCCTCGCTGAGTCTACCACAGCCCCTAATCAGGAGTCCTCTTCCACGGAAGAGAGGCACCTCTTTCTTGTATCCACATCATTTCTGTACAGAGGAATTCAGGACAGGTGCTGTGAATTAGCGATGAGGGCAGTGTCACCGAAGACAGATGCCAGCCTCTGTCGCCTTGGAACCCCCCTCCCCCCCCGCTGCTTAGTGCAACCCCTTAGCCCTCACCCATTTTCCTCTCTAATTCTTTACGCTGGCCCCAGGCTACGGGCCCTCTCTCATTAGGGGCGGTGACAGGCCCTGTCCTCACCCTGATCCCTCATCATTAGAGCATGTAATTCTCCCCGTCACACATACAGGTACACGCGCACGTCCCAACACACACACACACACACACACACACACATACGCTGCACACACACACACACACACGTCTGAAGAGGAAGGGGCTTCTGATCAAATTCACCTGAGAAATAGGAGTCAGCGACCCCAGGACCCACAAGAAAGGTTGGGTTCATGTGTATGATGAACACAAATGAGGGACATACATGTTCAAGGGCTGGTGACTGCCCAGCAAACAAAAGTTTGTGTAACTACTCTAAAATAATTAAACAAGGGCTACGCATAAAAACACACAGACAATAAAAGCAAAAGCGATACAATGAGTGCATGTAAAGAGAGGTAACCGAGACAAAAGCTGTGAATCTGGAGGGCAAGCATCTGGTGGGTCTCTGGTGCTCTGCTGCTGCCGCATGTATAATTCAGACTGGCCCTCTCCTTTCCTTTCCTCCAGCCATGTAAACGAGCCCAGACACAGCATATGGAGGGAAGGATGGGGGGGGAGGAGGAGGACAGGAGAAAAAAGAGGGAGCGAGGGAGATGTATGAGGGTAAAAAATATGGAAACGAGGACGAGGGAGGAGGAATGGGATGCTACAGGCAGGAGGAGAGGCAGAAGGTGAGGGGAAAGCACAGAGCAGGTACCAGAGGCAGATGAGCAAAGTTGGAAAAACAAGAAAGTGAAGTATGCAGGATGTGTTCCTCGACAAAAAAAAAAGAAAAGCTTGTCAGATTCCCATCTTGTTCCTCTCACTGCATGACAATTTCCCAGCACAAAATACAGGCTCGCTGAAACGGTCCATTATTTTGTACTCTAAAGGAGCCTTTAAAGAAATATCACAGCTATTTCAGCCAGATCCCTTGGGACAATTCCAGTATTGGCTTATTCAGACAGCAGTTACGGTGTAGATGTGACTGAGGCGTGCATGTCTGCATGTTCACATTCTGTATATGTGCCTATACAGTTTGTGTGTGTATGGTTCTGGGTGCAGTGAAAACTCAGGAACTGCATTTACACATTCTGTGATTTATAGTGATCGCAGGAGGAAGAAAAACTTACTCAGCGCACATAATTATTGAAGATTTAAAACTTTTTAACACAATCACTTATAAAATAAAGAGGAAATGACTAATAGGACTGAAGATGACTCACCTGATTGATGAGATTTGGGAAGGGACGGCGTCACCAGGCAGCAGCAGCAGCAGCGAGGAGGAGGAGGAGGAGAGAGAAGAGACAAGGAGGAAACATTAGGCAGAGTACTGGGGTTCATAAATATGAAAAAGATTGTGAGAGTATTTTATGTTCACTCTAAAATGCATGCTGCCTCTTAACTGCTGCAGTGAAACAGACTGGATTTACACATCATCCAAAAACGTAATATTGTTTACTACTGGGGGCTCCTGGCAGAAAATAAGAAGTGGATAGAAAATGAAGACAACCTTCCTCATAAGATCTTTTATCGGAGCATTTTGTAGCTACATTACAAGCCTTCCTTCTGAAGCTGTATTTGACAGATTTAAAAAAAAAAAACGCACAGCGTGGCCACAAGGTAAAGAGCATGTGGAAAAAAAGAGATACACAGAAAAGGGCCAGCGGGACAAAGAAAAGAGGCTGAAAGAGAGAATGATGAAGGAAGAGGAATCATTAATGCAAATGCACCCCAGAAGCCAGAGAGGCCGGAGTTATCGGAGGTTACGGCTGTTTTTGGAGAGTGTTAATTGTTATTCATGATGCTGTTGGCTTGAGCAGGGACTGGGGCGGGTTGTTTTTTGAAGTGCTGGATCAGGCAGGGGTTTATTGACCATCGCTGCTGGGGATACAGCCCCACAGAGAGATGTCGTTCAGGACGGAGACGGAATTGAGGGGGGGTAGAGGTGGAGCTGCTGGTGGTGGTTGGGTCAAACCTCCAACCTAACACCTACTGAGTGTTCCTGAACGCCCGTAGCTGTGCAGAAAGACCACTTGTGTAAACAGCAGGCGAAAGAGGGCATCTGTGTGTGCATCTGTTTTCCCTTCACCTCTTCAGCACTCGACTTGTTAGCACAAAGGACTCCAGAAGAAAGGCACAACAAAATCCGATCTTCAAAGAAAATGAAAACAAGCACTCAACTGAGGGATCTTAAAGGAGACGGACTGCTGAGATTTTTACAAGAATTCATCAATGTTTGTCGGACGATAGAAGAAAAGTTTGTATATGTACAGTTAGACTGATTAAAAGCAAAATCATAGTTTACGCGTTCCTCTAGTCCACTGGCGGCCGCTATGTTCCTCAGGGCGTATATGTCATCATGCACCCATGCCCGCTAGGATACACATGGATCCATTTGCAGATGCCACATCTATATAAAACAACCACCACCAACGTAATGTAAAGCCTGTGTGTCCATTATGGAGTCCGTCGAGAGGTTTGGTCGGATTTTAGACGTCTTAAGTGGGCGCTAGAGAGGCGTTTGACGTTCGTTGGCTGAATGAATGACACCTCATAACAAAAGGTCTACACGCCTGTAACACTGCATACATGTGCTTGTGTGTGCGTGTCCACATGCTGCTAATTGCAAGAATGCGTCCATGTGTCCAAACTATAAGGCCGAGGGCTTAGAGAGTGACAAAGCTAAGAATGCCTTCTCTTTGCACACATGTAACCACACACACACACACACACACACACACACACACACACACACACACACACACACACACACACACACACACACACACACACACACACACACACACACACACACACACACACACACACACTCATGTGGACAGAGTCTGTCAGCAGGCCTGTCAGAGCAGAGGACCCCTGACAGTCACTCATTCACCACTTGGAACTACTGCACAGCACTAACAACATTATCTGCATATTAGCATTTCACTATAATAATATTGCTTCTCTCCCCATTCTTTCTCCAAGTCCAAGCATTACAGCAACATACAGCATGTGTTTCACAACTGCCAAGATAGTAACAAGTAGATACAGTAGATACAGTAAGTGGATAGATAGATAGATAGATAGATAGATAGATAGATAGATAGATAGATAGATAGATAGATAGATAGATAGATAGGTGGTCAGTGCAGTGGGGAGTCATTACATAGATTAAAGCAATGACTCTGGAAGAGAACAAGACAACATGACATTGCACAAGGGAGTTCGAGGGGATGACCTTTCCCCGTCTATAAAACGACCTACTTCAAAAGAGATAAAGTCAGGGACAGAGGTAAGTCATGAGCAGAATCATAAAAGAGAGACGGCTGGATAAATAAAGAACCCTGCTGGATGATAACATGACAGGCCTCAGTGTCTTTTTAACCACTAAGCAAATATACATAAGGACAGTCAATGTGGGCTGGCAGGTAAGGCAGGGAAGTCGATGGTATTTGTGTAGCTGTGGCCCGTTGCTAGTATTACGTCTGCTAATCCCTGTGATCTACTGGTCTTAACAAGGAATTTGAGCTCGCTCACTGTTTGTAAAGAAAGTATTCACGTTCAAATTGTTTTAGAAGGCGCGTGTTTGCCAGCAGTGATGAATGGAAGTTAATTCATTTGTTTGAAAGGGATCTACTCTTGTTTGGTTGTGAACAGCAGGGTGGGTCAGACATGTAAGTAAGATGTCAACAGCTTGCACAGTGATGAAACCCATCTATAGTGCTGAGGCAATGTGTGAAGATGACAGGTGAAACTTTCTGTGGTGTCTTGTTTTCTTTATTGTTGCCCCGCAGCCTCCTCTCCTGTCTCGTCTTCTCTCTCTCTCTCTCTCTCTCTCTCTCTCTCTCTCTCTCTCTCCCTCTCTCCCTCCCTCCCTCCCTCCCTCCCTCTCTCAACATGACCTTGCCTAACCCACCTCTGGGTTTTTCTTTGACTGAGGGGCAGTCAGGCAGAATGTATCCGTCTGAGATCAAAAGTGGGGGGGAAGCTGGGGAAAGATTGCATATCCAGGCGTGAACCCCGGGACAGGCGCACAGGTCAACAGACTTCCAGCACTGACACTAGATAGATTCCACTCACGCACACCAACATCACAGGCAGGGATCTCGACGGTAAACACTTGTTTGAATATGAAAAATAACACTTAGTATTCAGTAGCAAGGATATTTGACATGTTTTCTACATATTGCTAAATGGTTTTGAGAAGAAGGGACAGAAATAAATGTTATTATCATAATCATTATTATTCTAATTATTCATCCTGTCCTCTTGTTTTCCTGTCACTGTTGCAACACATAAACATGAGTTGCTAATACACCCTCACATACATGCACAGACATAGCTCTCACGTCTATCTGTGTAACACCGGTCTCAGGGGAATCCCACTGAGGTGTGAAGAGTGTGATGGGATCATAGGGAGCCATGGCCTCTCTCCACCAATTACTCAGCAATCTGGCCTTGTCCTAATCTCGCTCTGAAAACTGCCCGGGTTGGAAATGATGCAGAAAACAGCAGGTTGCCCACCAGGCCACACGAGCTAATCCCGGTGCACTGGAGTATGTTGACCCTCTTGCTTTTATAAATACTAATACACCTCTATATCTCGTCACGGGTTCATGTGCATTCAATGACACCTCATGGTCTTCTCAAAGGAGGCGTGGATACGTAGCGTTATACAGAACATTTGTCTTTTTTTTTTTATAAATAATGCATCTGTCATTGTCTACCACCAGTAACCTAATGAGAATTAACACCTAAAAAATATTGTGTGATTTCCACAAGTTAATCAGGATTGAAAGTGACTGATGGCTTTAAAGGCAGGACTAAAAATACTGAGCAGCCCAGAGGCCTGACTTTGATCCCAAAGCTCAAATTAAATTGATTCTAACGGTTTCAGACAGCTTCCTCTGTGTCCTTCAGATTCAAACAATGATTTCATCAGGCTCTCATCACACGGCTCTGCCTAAAGCTATCTGGATGGAACCCCTGTTTCTTGATCCTTCCTCTAGCCGGCAGGAGAGAAATGTCTCTGCCTCGCTGTATAAAGAAGTGAAGAGTGGGGTTAGTCCATCTAAGAGCAGAGCAAATAAATGAATAATAAACAGAAGAATGAATGTCAGCGTCAGTCCATAGTGTGACATGTAGGCTGCTGTGTGATGGTCGCTGCTGTAGATGTGGTGTTTCCTGTTTACCACTGACAAATCGAACTCAGCCCAAATTCTAGCCTGGCCCAGTCCAGCCCACCAAGCCTCGCCATACCATGCTATCACCATGGCTACTGAACTTCACAGGCAAACAGTCAAGGAGTATTTTTACCCGGGCCGTTCCATCCCAACCCCACAGCAGCTGTTCCTCATCCTGTGGCTGACACTCACATCTGGTGTCAAGGCTCTGAACAGGCCAACAACAAAGGCTGTTCTCTTTTGAGCTTATGCTACACGGAGAGACGGACAGGCAGCTTTCAGCGTACAGTCATTTCAACATAGCCTAGGGGGCCCGCGGTGATCGGCGTCATTCTCCCAGCTGAGCACCTGTCCTGGATGTATGGAAGGTGCACCCCCACTCTGAGGTGAAACGCTATATCTTTTTTTTTTTATGGTGAGGATTAAGGGTCTATCACCCTCCCGCCATTCTCTCCACCACCACGCCTCCTGCACTAAATTACTCCGCACAGCATCACCCTGGCTCCCATTAGCCCTTTCAATCTGCCTGCCTTCAGCATGACGAGCCCTGGAGCTATAGGGGATGGTAATGATCTGTGTACACTCTACATTGTACAATACCACCCCCCCTTCTATATCTCCATCACTCCTCTCTCAAATATTCACCCCCTTACGAGATGTGTCCCACCTCAAAACCTTAGCGCCGCATTCAAGATTTGTCTCGGTATCTTTGGTAACCCGTTGTGTGGGATAGACGGGGGCCGAATTGAAGGGGGCTTTCTTTATCTGCTGCGGCGGCGGAGGGAGGTCTTCAAGAACGCGAACCTCCAGCCTATCTCAAAACCCCCTCAGCCTCCGAGCAGACACCCCCATCCATTAGTGACGGAAAGGGGTGGAGACCCTGTAAATTATAGACGAGTCCCACACAGTGAACAATGGTGCATCCACTCTGCATTCACCACCACATCTGCATTCCTCCACAGACCAAAGCACAAACACAACCTTTCTGACAATTTCCCTCCACATCAGAACCCGGTGGAGATATAAATAAAAGATAGATTTTGTTCTCTCTTTGCTCACAGTAGATCAATAATTCCACATGACTGTTGACTGACTACGGGCATAAAAAGCTTTCTTTGTCTAAAATAAGAAACAGATGTAATCATATGGATTCTTATGAGCGGCCAATTGTGGGCGAAATTAACATGCGATGAGACGGATCTGCTGTCAGCACAGAAGCCCAAGTTAAGAGAACAACAAGTCTGAATCACCTTTGTTCCGGTGGAACCATCCTTGCCTTTTCTGCTGAATGGTGATAATTAACATTCCTCTCTCGGCATCCTTTCCATTAAACTTGCATTAATGAAAGCACAAGATAAAGACATGAAATATTCTCTGTCACCCTTATTCTCATTTCCAGAATGAGGCTATTCAAAAACCACCATTAGTAATTATTCTTTGTGTCTCCAGCATAATATTTTATCCTGTTTAACCCCTCAAAATGATTTGAATCAGCCGAATAGGAGTGTAGGTATTTGGCGCTGACTGTGAATCAGAGAGCTCATCCTCGGCAGCCTAAGCTTTGCTGCTTTACTCCAAGACTGTGACCAATAGATTGTCTCCAAGAGAAAAGTGAATTTAGGAATGAAAAGTGTGGGATATTCAAAGGGAAACTCGGCATGAAGCCACTTCAGAGAGCTGCAGCATCCCACCATCCTTGTTTCACAGTTCAAGTTCAGCTCTCTCCGCCTCCGTATGTCAATTCTGCACAAATGTTGTTTTAAACAGAATCATTCTCCAGGCTTTTCACTGAGAAAACCTTTGTTTTCATTTCTACATACGTCACATTCGTCTAGATTGTGAGTTGCAGACTCTACAAGCACCAGGTGTGAGTATGTGGCGGTGACTTGACATTGAAATTAGTAGAATGAGATGCCTTTACTTTCCAACAACCCCCCCCTTTGTTTTTCCTGAACTATATTCCCTCTAGATGGGCTTTCGTCTAATCCTCAAACACTGTGTTCGTGTGTATCCATTAGCAGTGTGGCCTAGAGGCCTTTCTACCGCCCCTAACCCAGAAGATACCCCCCATACTCTCCACGGGGGGGATCAGGTTAATATTATATTGGTGAGGGGAGACACCATTTCTTATTTATTGAAAGGCAGTCTAGCATGAAAGAGTGTTTGCAGGCAGGCCAGTGGATTACCTGACCCCATCTCCCCTTCTATCAGATCACGCCGGATCCCAATAACTTCACAAGCCACTGCTGCATGAGGGGGACAAAGGCGAGAGTAGACGGCGGCTTTCTTAACCCTTCATCCGCCTCATTGACCACTTTAAAACACAGCATGACCAAGAAAATCAGTAGAGCTAAAAAGACTACGTGCAGGTTTCGAACATTTTGGGAGAGACCGCAGGGCTAAGATTTTTAGGTGTGGTATTTTAACACAAACCCATGGAGAGTGCAATTATTTTATTATTTTATGTGTTGCATGTTAAAGAAAGGCACATGTTTCACTTAAATTCAGCTGGCCACACATCTTTAAATGTATTCCTTATATTCTCAATGGCTTCATCTTTGCTGGTTCTTATATATGTTCCACTTCAGCTATTTACTACTTGTTTCCCACTGCTTCTCTGTTGACATTGAAAAAGTGAGGCCAGTGCCCTCTTTGTCCATGTTGCAGCTTTTAAGGGGTTGAAAAAAACCCACATTATCTATTTTTCTTGGCAATCTCAAGGGCCATCGTGGATGACATGCTGCAGACGCACAAAGACAAGAACTACTTAGTCTGACTATCCACTCATGATGGAGAAGAATGAAGAAGGACATAGGGGACATCCAGAGGGATAGAGATGGGGAGGGGGTGAGCAGGACTAGTGGAAAGGGGAGGTAGAAAAAAGTAATCAGGAAGTATATGACCTTGAAATGAGCAAAAAAACTTCATTAAGCAAAACAGACTGAACAGGATAAGGAAGAGGCTGCGTATGAATCAGGGTCATTGTTGAGTTGAATTTATGACAGGGTGTAAAACATGACATAAAGTCCTTGGAAAGTACAACATGGGAGCCTCATAGAAGCCTGTTTCCTGGGAATAAATCACTCCAGAGAGCGGACGCTTTATCTTATTAAAAGAACTAATCAGAGCCACATTAACTTTAACAAACTCCAGGGGACAAACAACAGAGACTCTCTTCTGATGAGCTGCTGCTTCAAATACTGTTGACGAAACAGAGGAAAGTGGCTTTGTCCTCCTGATTATTTTAAATACATCTTTCCTAACAATGCCATCATGGCACATGTGAATGGGACGAGTCTATGTGATGCCAATACAAGGACTCGCTGAATGAATGTTAAAACAGCACAAACAACAGACTGCAATGCGATCTCAACAGTTAAGAGGGTAGTTTAAAAAAAAGTGAATGGTTTGGCTACTTATGTAAAACCACTTATCTGTAATTTTCACCTATTTCCAAGAACATTAGGATCCCGCTCTCCTCAGTGAGAGACCCGGATTTCACCGCTAGCCAGTAGACCTGACTTCTGTTTGACCCGCTTCTGCTCGACATGGCACTTTCTCTACGCTGCAGATCCCTGCTCACAGTCTCTTTGTTAAGCAGAGCCACTCGGCGGCAAACGCTGCGTGTCTGGGAAGAAATGGCTCCAGGAACACTTATACTAAACACCCCCTGCCAATTAGATACCGTTAAGAATTAGCATTTTAAATTTCAATGTGCAGAGCAAGACCCTAGGATACCCGGCTATCAAAGCGAAGCCTGTAATGCTGACTACCACAATGCCACATTGCCCTCGCTTTATTTTTGCTGTTTGCAGGAATTCAATTTTGATGTTGATAGGAGCAAGGGCATTATCCACTTAGGGGTTATTAATTCAGCTGTTCTCAGGAGGGGCTGGGGGGGTGCTGATGCATTCACACTGCAGATCCATAGATATTCACAGGCTCTAATTGATTTGGCCAGTGTGGATTCTCAGCTGATAAGATATTGTATTGCGGGGCGAAGTATGCACGGATAAGCAGCTGTGTGGTGTTAGTCCTAATGGCTGAGAGAGCAGAGCACCGCCCGACACTTCGCACTCCTGACCCATATATTTACACCCCCTTTTGACAGAGCCTCAGGCCCAATTCGATAACAGCCACTGTGATATTCACATCTCAGAAGCACCATTCTTAGTGAAACAATTTGGAAAATGATATTGAACAAATAAAACTAAATAAAAAATGCACGCTCAGCAATAGATTACAAAAAAACCAAATGATCCTAAAGAGGCATTCGATATCTAGGATTTCACAATGCGGTGTTGAATGCAGATTCGTTTTTTGGCTCTCTAGCAAAACAAAAAACCCAAGCCAAGTATCTGAGGGTAAAGATAAAACAAAGGATTAATGAACTGACTCCGCCACTTCTCTCCGTACACAAATAAGGAGGGAGCCCTCTCCCCAGTTAGGCTTTCGTGTGCACTGTGGCGGGATGATTATCATGTATTTTTCATGTGCTCCCTCCGTCTTTACGCTTGGCCTGCAGGTCTAACATACAACAACACAACCTCAGCATCCACAGAGCCTCACTGTAGCACGAGCATAGTCTCACACACACCCACATACTAACACACAGACTCACTCGCAGACACTATGCATGCATTGCAGGTATAAAAACACACTTAGACACTGAGATGTAAAACAATCACAGAGTCACATAAAGGCACTTGAATTTGATTCAGCTGTCAAAGGATTGTGCAGAGTACGCACGCACGCACGCACGCACGCACACACACACACACGCACACACGCACACACACACACACACACACACACACACACGCACACACACACACACACACACACACACTAAATTGAAATAAATAAATTAGGTTGAGTGTATTTTGACAGGGAGATAGTAAGAGCAAAGAAGCAAGAGGTACTCCTGAATATTTCAACGGAAAACAAAAAGGAGGAGTTGGAAAGGCGCTGGCAAAGGCACGCCAGATGTCTGAGAATTTAATGGGGGGTAAATGGAAATCAATCCTTTTCACTGCTCAAGACGCCCAATCATAACACATTGTTTTAATGGTCCCACTGGATGGCATCCGCATTATACGTGAAAAGGAAGACGGCTCCACGGTTGACTATTATTATACCCAGTGGTTACATGCAGAAACTGACAGATAAATGCAGAACACACATACTGGATAACAATCAGACGGGCTCCGTGAAGGTTTTAACGCAGGCCCCTTACTTTTAAATAGGTCCATTGTGTATGGTTTTCAAAGGAGACTGAATTATTTACTTTGCGGATTTAGTCTTGTTCCTATTTTATCTGGGCTTTGTAATCATGAAGTCAGTCCAATTTATTGTGAAAGGAGGACTGTGGTGCATGTTGAAACACTCGGCACACAAATGAGAAAAGACTCCACTGTATGAACACGGAGAAAAGAATTGACCAAAAACCTCACTTCCATTATGTGATTTCACGTCACCTCTGATCAGGTCTGAATATGATCACGAGTGGAGACTGATAATCGGTTGCAGAACTATGCCATTAAGAGCTGTTTCTTCTAAAATTGCTTACGTACGAACATATGGTGCAATGAGAGCAATGTGCTCTACAAAAGGCAAAATGCTCAGAATTGCATTGCACCTATACCTGAGTTCTTTTTACTCCTTGTTTCTGGATAAAGGAGTCAAAGCAGGGCATTTAATGGGAGCCGACACTATGGGGAACTTCATGTCACCAGAGACAACACAGCAAATTAGCTGATAATTAAATTTTTCTCCATTAGGGAAAGAGCAGAGTAATAACTCACACAGTAGGACTGCCGGCTCCATTAATGTCTCTATTCTCCTCATGTGGGAGGATAAAGGAGCAAGACGGGGACGTCAACGGCTCAAAAACACACAGGAAGACGAGAGGAGATGGAGGAGGTCACACTCTCATACAATCTTAATGGTTGTATGAACAGTATGAGACAGATAAGATCTCCCATGTTCACTGTTTGGTTCAGTTCAGTGCGAAGAACTGTAAAGAGTCAAGGAGTTTGCTGGCTGTGCCACTGACATCACCGATCGGCACCGGCCACTCGTCTCTTTTCAGTGCAGGTGAAGATAATTCTTGTGGACTGTGTGTGTGTGAGTGTGTGTGAGTGTGTGTGAGTGTGTGTGAGTGTGTGTGTAATCACCCAGCTGTTGAAGGGGCTTTAGCCTCCAGCTGTTAGCCTGGTGATGACAGCGGTCCATGGCCCCACCTTCATGCTCAGTGATCTGAGTAATTACCGCGTCCATCTGACCCTCTCCCCTCTAGACGCGACTCCGCCGCCACCACCACCACCACCACCACCACTCTGACCAAGCTGACTGGTCTGAAGGTGCATGGTATGGACGGACGCACAGCTCTATTAAAACTCTAACCTTCAGGTCATCTCTGGGTGTTTTTATCATAAACTAAGGGTGAATGTGAAAGGAAATGCCTGGCGAACAATACTCATTATGATGAATGTCAACCTGGAGGTAAAGTTCACTGCCTGCACGCCGCTCAATGACAATCTCAGCGCCTGGCTTCATCAGAGGAGGTGGACATGCAATCAGCCTTTGCAAGATTGTCCTCAACCGTTGATGACAGGGAGGAGGAAGATGGGAGACTGGGAAAACACACTGAGCCAAAATACCTTCCCATCCTCTCCTCCTCCGATGCTCCTCTGCTCTCTGTGGTTCTCTCTCGATGAGCGGAAACAAGAAAGACCTGGATGATCTGTAATTTCACAGCTGAGAGACCTTCCTCTCCCCGATTTGATATCATTTGTAAAAAGAGAAGAAGGTAAATCTCCCTGCTCGACATCCCTCACTCCACTGGGATGTAATACATTTGGTTTGTCTCATTTTCTGGAATACTGGGAATTTGCGACAGCAGGCCGACGAGCAAATTGAGAGAAAGTGGGGGAATGAAATTAAGACAATAGCTGTGCATCTGCCCCTCTGAGCTTACTGGTGTGTGTGTGTGTGTGTGTGTGTGTGTGTGTGTGTGTGTGTGTGTGTGTGTGTGTGTGTGTGTGTGTGTGTGTAATTTAATAAAAAAAAGGCAATGGTCTCTCAGCGCAGCGCATGCAAACATAATTAAGGATTTACTATCAGCAAACACCTGGACATCTGGCCCTGATTCATAACATCCCATTCCTTGCAGAATTAAATTTATTCAGACACGGCATCTTGTGTTTATATTTGTGTTGTGTACATATACAGTGCATGCATTGGACTGTGTTTATATCTGTATGTTTAAACACGTTGTACAGCACAGGCTAATTTGTATGCACAGGCAATATTTCACATCTGTGCTTATCCTCGCTTTCCCACCCTGCACTTGACTGGGCAGCCTGGCTATGTCCCAGTTCCCCCAGTGATAACCCCCCCCCCCTCCCACCGCTTCACCACAAACATCCAGCCTGGAGGGGCTGCGTCAGCTGCACTGGACTGGGGATCAATGTTGGGGAAACAGCCTCATAATGGCTCGGATTAATGATGAAAAATCTGGTGTCAACCTGTGAGCTCGTGGATATTTATCACTGGGGAGGGATTTGTTGCCAATAGCAGCATCTTAGCACCCTCCTGACCTGGAAACTGGTATCAGGACAAGGGTGTAACTGTGGTTGCTACTGTCTCCAGCTGGAGCCCTAATGGAGGGGCTCTCTGGGGCATTCACCCAGCAGAGGATGGAGACTCTTAAATGGATACTAAAGCTGTTGCTCCTGCCTTTTATAGGCCAGAGCTGCATCCACGGCTGCCACTTTCCTATTTGAGAATGCACGTCGCTTCAAACAAGTGTCAGCAATCAATCTCACACACAGGATTATTTTGCATGTCTGGGGTTTTCCTGCCATTTTCTCTGTGTTGAAGCCCTAAGTGAAAAAAAAAGAGGTGCTAAGGGAAAACACTAACTGTGACATTTGAAACGTAAGAGAGAACGGCATTTTAAAGGAGAATGCATTCAAGTGCATTTATCAGGAAAGACAAATGCCCATCGAGCCAATAACCCCGTTCTGCCGCTCCATTATTAGAAAGACAGATAATGCACATAGACAGAGGTGCAATCATGGTCTCCGGAGAGAGGTCTTCCACGAGGCCTTGAGGATGGATTGGGTCGAGTCTACTGGTCTCCTGGTGACTGAGAGACAAGGCTATTACTGGCCTGTCAAATAAGGGAGTGGGCTCGAGGAATCTCTGACCACAGGACCTCAAATCTCCAATTACCTTTCAACAACCCGCGGTAACGTTGCCTTGGAAAGAAAGAGCTCAACTGAAGCTTACAGGTCGCTTCTGCTCTTTGGTCCTGCACGTGCTACAAAAAGAAACATAACATATAATATCTGCTCTGGTCTTCACCATTGTTGCGCCAATGACTCCTATTCTTTTTTTTGGACAGACAACCTATTATCAGGTGCAATTAAATCCAATATACCTGGGAGATACAAGGCTGTGAGGATCAAATTCAAAATCTGAACATCACAATCATCTTCAACAGAACATTTTGGTAGTTATTCCCTTCAAATACGCAGAGACTCTTTGGTTCTCTTTGCTCCACAGTCCACTCACTCACAACATTATAAAAACATTTCTAAACTTAAACTGATGCAGATCCATTTAAAACTGCCTGCATCATCCCAAAGCTTGATTCTGGGTTGACTTGATATCGAAAGGAATAGCACAATCTGAGGAAAAGTGTCTAAGCTTCCTTCTGTTGGGCAGCAATCTTTCATAGCTTACTTAAATCTGCTTTATCTGCATGGAAATATAAGGAAAGTGATTGTGTAAGCAAAGGGCAGGGTATGCATCAGAGCGAGCAGAGAGCCCACTCCAACTGCTCGTGCTTGTTCATGGCACGTGCACGGGGCCCCATTGTTCTATTTGCATGTACCTTGTTGTGACCCTCACTCTGGGACTGCCTGTCTGGTGCTGTGTGGACGACACTTCAATGCTCCTCCACGCCTTCTGTTAGTATTTGTTTTATGTTTTCCCAGCCTCATTGTTTTTCTCGGAGGTACGCCTGCTTTGACCCTGAGCACTGGGGATCTGTCAGCCCTGGAAATCACAGGCAAATGTCACAACTCCTTTTCTTCAGCATATCCAGTGCAAAGCAAAGGAAGATGACACTGCTCCATGGCCATTCTCAATAAAAACAAGACCCTCCTCACCAGTTCACCATGACAACAGCCTCCCCCAGCCCCACCAAGCCTGAGATGTTGATTCCAAGCTCTCCGGCCGTGGAAAACCTATAAATCCTGTACATCCACAGCACTAATGGACATAAGGCCTCTATCCAGGAATGTGGAGCATAAGCAGATATCAAGGCCTGAAGCAGGGGTGGGGGTACGGGGGGGACAATTAAGTGTGTGGCACAGGGAGGAGTGCAGGTGTGTGGACTGGTGATAAGGACAGCGGAGCTGCCATTACTCATCCCCCCACCAACAACAGCAAATAGACTGCCAACAGATGACGGGTCTGCTCTGGCAGCCTCCGAAAGCTTTTCCTCAGCCGGGGAGAGGAGAGTGTGGCAGAACAGAGTGGATAAGGAATAGATAGCAGCGGAAAGAGCATTTCATCACACTGGGAAAGACAGGGGGAAAAATGGCTGTATGCAATATTGTTGAGGGAAGAGTCATTTTGAAAAACAAGGGGATTCTGCAGGCGGGCTTGTTTTGAAGCCATTAGGATTAATTAAGTGTCGCTGGTGGCACTTCATATTGGAGATACTGGGTTTTATTATTGCTAATGTGCAGAGCCATACAAAAACATAATTTAAAGAGAATTTATTGAATAATGTTGAGAATGCTGAAAAAGATTACACCATTAGTCAACCTTTTCCAGATAGTACCTATGAAAAAGATATCCCAATTTCTCCCATGGTTAATGAATACCAGTTCCAGCTGTGACAGATGATTATGGTCGTGATTAAACAGAAGTAATTTAGTGGCAGACATATTTTTCCCGTAGGATCCAAATGGAAAGAAACATATTTGCAAGAATAAACGTAAACGCAATAATTTGTAATGATTATTAAAATGAAAAAAAGAAGAATTGAGTAGTGATGTCTCTTCAGGAAATATCGACTTATCAGTATAACAAACAATAGATTACAAATCAGCTCTCTTCCAGAAGCTTATACCTTAATAACTACCACGGTCCTTACCCCCTTATGAAGGAACGTCCCCATAAGCAAGAAAATGGGATTGCCAGAAGAGGTCAGTGTGATTGCTGGTCTGCTGACAGAATCTACTTTGTAAACTAGATACAGGAGTTCACCCACAGTCAGAGCAGTGCATCGGTTTGCCCTGAGGATCTTTGTGGCCCCTTTCTCCCGGTCAGCAGATCCCGTGTCGTCTCACCGGCCTTGGGGCTAAGGACATCCTGTCTGCCTGTCTACCACGGCAGACACAAGCGCAAGACAAGCAGATGCGCGGCGTTTCATGTGTAGCAGTATGCATATGGATGTGCAGGTTCAACCACTTGACAAGGGATTGGGACCTGTGAAGAGAGCATCTCTGCGGAGGGGCTGGGGAAAAGGGCAACTCTCGACTTTGACAAAGTCATTGTCATCGGTGACATTTATCAGTGTCCCCTTCATATCTGTCTGTGTGCCACCATTTTGCTCCCTCCGTTTAAGTAACCTCGTGGGTGGCAAGGTGTCACGCCAAATGGATGCACGGGTAAAGATTTGTACTTGCTGCTCAAAGGCCATAAGGGACATTGAACTTTGCGGTGAAAAAAAGAAAAGAAATGCAGCCAATTTCAAATATATATATATATATATTTTCACAGAAATAAATCTGTAAGCTTTTTTTGATACTGCCCTGCTTTGCTTCTCACTAATATGACTTTTGGATTGCTGATGTCAGCAGTTCTTTATTCTCCGCCGCAGAGTCTTGAAATCCTGCCCTACTCCCTCTCGTTGGCCTCAGGCAGCCCAGCAGTGAGGGCGAAGCAAAATAAAAACTAGGTCTGTTTAACCAAGAAGAAAAACAACATGGGACAGATCTGAAGATATCGTCAAATACTTCACTGTACACACTAAAATTCATACTAGTACAGTTATAGTCGGCAAACAAAGCCAATTTCTTAGTATTTGCACTGACTGGAAACAGAGGATAAGAAAGAAGCCCTGGCTGTGGGGCAGGGACTGATGCCACCTCACTGTTCCATCCCTCTGTCACCTGCTTGGCAGCCCCTCTGTTTAATTAGCTGGTAGTAATCAAATGGTGGGAGATTAAAACCCTTAAAATACTGTAGGCAGACGATAAATCCTCCAGAGACACCGAGGCCTTGCAGGAGAAAACAAAGCACTGAAACAGTTTATTATGTTAAGTTGAAGATTGAGTGAGACAGAGGGTGACAGAGAGAGAGAGAGAGAGAAAGAGAGAAAACAGGGAGAGCGCTTCTCTCATATTTACCCTTCGCCCCACCACCCAAAAAAAAAGGAGAAAAACAATGTGTAAATCTGCAGAAGGCTGCAGTAATTAGACTAAACACACCCTGCACAAAAACCTTGCATGCACAAACACAAACAAAGTGGTCGCCTTTATTGCAATTAGGTTATAGAAATATTTAATCTGTACGGCACCGTGACACAACCTTTGCGGTTCTGCACCGACACTTTTTTTTCCCTCATACCCGCGTATAGAGCGAAAAGGGACTTGCACCTAATTAGTTTCTCACTCTGCAGATGTCAAGTTTTATGATTTGGAATCGTAATGGTTCATGTAATGAGCGCGGTGTAACTGAAGTGTGTCTGCTGATCAAAGTGGAGGCGTTTTGCTTCATTTTCTCCAGAAGTGTGACTACTGGGAGAGAGAGACACTCATCTGGTGACATGTCACAGTGGTGTTCCCACAGATGTCAGCCATATCTGTCCCCTGGCTAATTCTTTGGGGTTGATCTGCAGGCAGGTCATCATTGGGAAAGGTTGCTAAAGTGTGCGTTATTATATAAAAGTGTACATTGCACATGCAGTCATGAATGGGCGTGTGCTCATGTGTATGTCTGTGTGAATTCATTTTCGCCCACTAGTGTCTGATCCTCTGTATCCCAGTCTTAGAGCTGGGTGGTGTTAAGCTCCCCTGGTCTCTGCCTCCCGCTCGTCACCAGAGCTACAACAGGTGTAGCTGGGCTTACACCTTACACCCCTGCAAGGTTTCTCTTTATATGCTAACCACACACTCCCTCGTGTGCGTGGAAACACACACAACTCTGACCTTTTCCCAGAGATATGGGAGGTGAAAGGGGGAAGATCAAGGGGGAAACGAGGGGGATGGACAGCCACGGCAAAGGGGATGTGAGGTTTAATTTGAGAGTCAAACAGGGACACACAGATAGGCAGAGTTGATATGTGAACTTTGATCAAGCACAAGAAGCAATGACGGTGATGCTTAGAGGACTGATTTATGAAGACTATAGATGAAAAATACTTTTTCCTGTATTTTTTAAAGATTCAAGATTCAAGATTCAAGAATCTCTACAGTATTTATGTCCTTTGACCACAAATGATCGTGGCCAGTCGTTTCTACACAGAAAAATCTGCCTTTTCAGTCTGCATTCTGGCGAAAGACATGAAAAGACATAACGATGATGCTTCGTGGTGGTAACTGTGGTACGGTGATATGGAAAGAGAATTGAGCCGTCGTGTTTTTGTTCTGCCTTTGTTTTAGCTGAGAGTCAGTGGGCGAGACAGGCCTTCCTGGCTTTGATGAGTGTAATTATGCTTTAAAGAGTGCCGCAGGAGTAAATTCATTACCCAGCCAGCTAGCTCTGGTTGCCCGCACTCTCCGTCTCTGTCTCCCCCAACTCCGTGCGCACAGACAGGG
The DNA here is from genome assembly GCF_022539355.2 of Hippoglossus stenolepis. Lineage (NCBI taxonomy): Eukaryota > Metazoa > Chordata > Actinopteri > Pleuronectiformes > Pleuronectidae > Hippoglossus > Hippoglossus stenolepis. The sequence continues at coordinate 6,703,788 of NC_061486.1, read as the reverse complement.
CCTCCAGACACGCACACACTCAGTAAGCTCCCAGCAGACCAGCCACCGCTATAGGGCTGCAGCTCTGTAGCCATGCCCCCCCCCACTCCCCATCAGGGCCCTGGAACTCTCCATACAAGCCAAACGCTATTGGATGAATATGAGGAAAGAAAACGTGCATGCAAAGATGCAAACACGCACGCACGCACGCACGCACGCACACACACACACACACACACACACACACACACACACACAACTACACACATGCCCTCTGAAACATCCACCCACGTTGCTGTGAGATGTAATTTTTTGCTTCTTCCTGGAGGTTCTCTATAAAAAGAGTGGAATAACAATGACCCCAATTTCCTCCCACACACATCAACACGCACAATGATGATCATCTTGTCCGCGGCAAAGCAAAACAAAACAGATGCATATGAACTACCAGCATGTAAATATCTAAATAAGCCAGAGCTTTTACGATTTGAGCCTGTGTGCTTATGTTGCTTACAGACAGTGCTGCTCGGGTCAATCACAATATTGATGGCATTGATTCCCTGGACCGAACTGTCTATCACATTTGAAACGGTGGATGTGGAATCGAGGACGAGGGTCTCAACAGACTGGTCAATGCCTGGAGGGAATGAACCACTCTTATAAAGAAACAAAGCACGGCAATGTCAAAGATTTGTGAACTCTCTCTTGTATCTGGGTGTGCCTGTAGTGCCTGTGCATGTTCGTTTATGTTTAAGTTGTTTTTTATCCTTCTGCCCATAAACATGGCTGAGATGGTGCTACCCCCCACCCCCTCCTCTCCCTGTCACTTTCTGACTCCAGGGAGCCTTCCACTTTGAGACCTGCAGAGCAAAGGCACGAGGGTATTAAGAGTCCGGCCCTATGGGGCACTAGATGCTTCCATATTCATTGTGTATGTAAAAGAGGGGGAGACAGGGAGGGAGATGCGTTTTTAAACAGATAAGTCATTAACTATACTTCCGACAATTTTCCCGTTTCAATCTCTGATCCATTTTTCCGTACGTGTATCTACGAGACGCTGCAGCCATTTTACGAGACCTCGATTATGTCAGTCGGTCCGTCTTTGGGAAAAAATGTCTGTAGCCTCTCATCTCCTCCCCTCTCTCAGCGTGTCGGCCTGTGTGTCTGTGAGGATTCATCATGCATCCTTAGGAGTCGATCAAGGGGAAAACACCTCCCTCTTTCTCCCCGCTCTCCCTCCTCCAGCTCCTCTTGCCCTCATCTAACATTAATGGCTGTTGGATTTTTAATGAGGAAGTGGGTGTCCCTGTGTAGTGTGTCCGTAGAGGGCTTGCAGTGGGGGTGGGTGGGGTGAAGCGGGATAGGGGGAGGAGGGGAAGAGATGTACTGGTGCAAAACACATCCTCCGGCTGAGAGGCTCTAACACTAGCCTAGCAGGGTGGGGCCGAGGGGCTCTCTCTCGGTAAATATTGCCATGCCCTCCTTCAGCCTTCAAAGAGCAAAACAAGCCAACCGCAGCATTCTGCGTCTCCTGCTCTTCTCCCCACACTGTGAACAGGCAGAATGCATTATGATAATAGACATGCCCGTCTGAATCCGCTACCAAGTGTTCTGTGAATCAAAGAGGCCTTTGTAAGTATAGTACATAATTGTATAACCTCTTTTTTCTCATGCTTCTCTTATTGTTGCAATGTGAGAGCTGTGTTGTCTCATTAGGAGCAGCACAAAAAGACTGTAGATAATATACTAGAATTTAATTCTCTGTAAGGACTCTTAAGAACTATGATTTAGGAACAGCCTGTGATATGATTCATAACAGTTGCTGTACTATTTTGTAGTTCATATCAACGTCAGCATTTTTTTTCCTTCTGGGGGAGTTTCAGCTAAAATCGGATCAAGCTTCAGATCAATAAAGTAACTGCAACTGTGGGGAAATCTTTGTATTATCATGCTCACAGTTTGTTCCCCAGCACTGAACTCTGCTAGGAAAAACCAGAAAATATGATTATTAATCCTAAAAACACATAAATGATGCATGAATACTCCTTTTTACAGTAAAAAAAATGTTGTGTTAACTAAAAATATCTGTAATTGTTGTCAGTCTAATTCCCAACATCATTTTCATTAACATGCAGCTCTATTAGCGGGCCACCAGTGGCAGAAGAAAAATGTCTCTAGTGACAGCCAAGTAAAATATGTTCAGTGGCACACAAGTACCACCATTTCCTCTGGTGTATAAATAATAGATAAAGACTCGAGTGCACAGGCAGTCTGTAATTCTGGAGAAAAATAAATTTCAGTACGCCACAAGCTAACATGAATTTGGGATAAAGTATGTGTCTCAAAAGTGCTAAGTGTAAATCAACACAGTGATTGTGTATCTATTTAAAACCAGGAGCATGGTTTTGCTGGTGTGTGTTTGCTCTTTGCGTTTATGTGTTAGTGTGGCTGTTTGTGTAAAGTCCTCAGTAGCAGCCAGCAGCTGAACAGTAGACACACAATCGGCCAAAACATGATTAAAGTGGAGTAAACAGGGGGCGATCAGGCTGGGACACATGAAAACTGGAAAGTTGACAGTAATGAACAAACTTTATTTATCTACACCCACTTTTGCACAGGAACCCTGAGTAGGACTTGGCAGAAGTTCGATCCTTTTAAATCAGACTGCTGTCACTGTTTAATCCCTGGTCTCACCCGCCGTCTGTTAGCTTCTGTTGCGCTAGCCTCGGCCCCCCCGAAACCTATTCCCTCCTAAATGACGCTGTCAATCTGTCTGCTTCTAGAATGAAAACATTGATATTCTAACACATTTAAACAAGAGTATGCCACATCAGTCTTAAGATACAGGTTCTCTGTGATGATTATTATTGATTGATCTCTAATGTCCATATCTCTGAGCCAAGTGAATCCAACTACCTGAAGGAAACGAAGCCTTTCTGGTCTTGTTTTTATTGACATTACTATTAGCGTTATGCTACAGACACACACAGAGACACTTGTTTGATGTGTCTGTACAGAGCTCTCAGCCAAAGCCCTCGTGCAGGACTCTGCTTTTTCCAAAAAAATGAGGCGCACACAAACATACTGCCGGTTGTGAGTCTGAAGTGACTTGCAACAAAGACACTGAGATACTGGCAGCCAATTAAATAAAGGAAATGGCCTTCATCATTGTATGATTAATGGAGCGCACCATTAGTGCATAATGTTGCTGCCCCCCCCCACCCTCCATCTCTACCTGTGTGAATGTGCAGTACATTCAGTAATGTGTGTGTGTGTGTGTGTGTGTGTAGAGGGGAAAGCGGCGGGGAGGGGCGGGGGGGTACCAGGGCCCCCAGGGTGTAGTAGCTGGAGGTATTCATCGCTCTCTCTCCCCTCCCTCTGAGTGATAATTCTGCTGTTATTCAGGCAGGAGTGGGATGGGCAGAGCTGGGCCCGTGATGAAGCACCATGGCCTTTAGAAATTCATTTCCACCCAGCATTCATCTCATTCCCATTCAGCGCTGGTCCACAACCTACACTCACACCCGTACACACAGAGACTCATTACACAGCTATGATCCATACTCATAGACTCGTCTCTATCCACCAATTATAACAAAACAAAATACACCAAATATGGAAAACAGCTACAGGCAAACACCAGAGAACCTCTCTTTGACTGCAGGTGTAATATAAATGTAGACGGAAGCAGAATGATGGAATAAGAATGATGGAGATTATTGGGGGATTCTCTAGGCTTGGTTTTGCTTCCACTACATCAGAGCATATGTCCAGATCAAATGCTGTCACTGATCTGACAGCTTTTCATCCTTAAAGAAAACTCCCATCTGTTTTTTTTATTTCTGTGCACCAGAGAACAGCTATCCACAGCAGAGACAAAGACAGGCAATGGATAAAACTAGTTGATGATTATATCTGATCAATGCATCTCACAACCCTGCAGGAGTAAAGGCGTGGTTCCAGTCACCTGATTACTTTTGATACATAAACATTGAGACATAAATCTTACACAACATACGATTTAGCTCTAATAATGTTGATAAAAAACAGTTGTCAAATCTCCGGTCTCACTTTTCCCATTTTTCAACGAGGAGCCTCAGGACAAGAGCAGACTGAACAACACATGTCCTTTTCATAGTCCTCTGACTGCCCTTTACACCCCTTAGAATAACATACACCCCTAAAACATCTGCTCAGCAAGCAAACCCCCCATCTGCACAGTGTGCACCCTCGGCCATTCTCACTTAGCAGCCACACCCCTGCTACATCCTCTCTTAGCACTCCATCCACATCGGATCCACCCCCCTCCACACCCCCAGCAGACACTTGCACACACAGACAGACAGAGAGAGAGCGCACTGAGTGGGCCTGGCCCGGCTTGGCAAGTAGCCCTGTCTGTGTGCTCACCCCCCCTGAACCAACCATCAGGATGGCCTTCCCCATGGAGGGGCTGCTGGGGTGACTCTGCCATGGCACCAGAGAAGTTCCACAGAGCTTTCAATGGCAGGCGGGCTGATGGGTCCCAAACCGCTGGCGCCTGCCAATTGTTTTGTCCCACTCCGACAACAACTAGGCCCACAACCACCATTCAGGAATCCCTGGGAGACACCATTAATATGTGAGCATTAATAGGTGGAGCTACACACTAATTGTACACTGGAACGGGATCATGTTTAATATTAGAATCCATTACACTCCGGCTGTTGCGAGCGAAGGCAAATGAATTAAGACAACACATTATTTACCAGCGCACAGGGCAAATGGAGACTGACAGCCCTGCGAAGGTTGACACTCCACGTGACAGCTGTTGCTCACATCTGTTGGCTCCCGTAACTGCAGCGCTCAGCGGCCCTTTGATACGAGCTGCTCCAATAATTAGTTGACTTGCCTCTGTTTCTCTGCTCAGCCAAATCAAGCTGCAGCGGGCAACACAAAGGCTGCATCCGCACAAACCCATTTGAGCTTTTTCAAATGCATCGTTTTTGCATCATTTACGCCTGCATGGCATTCACACTGCGGTGAAGTTATCAAGCCGAACACTTTAGGAAATGATGGTGCCATTTTAGTATGAAAACCTTAGGTTTGCATTTTAGTCTGATACGTGTTGTCAGCCATGTTGTTTCCTTTTTTCACACGCCACTTAAAAATGAAAATGTATGTAGACAAAGATGCAACGTGATCGTTGATTCCAAGGTTTTTGTTGTCTTCTTTTCAGAGAAGAAGGAAAACGGCACTTAGCTATGGCCTTTACACAAGGTCAGCAATATGGTGAACATAAAGGAAAGCTCTGGAGACAGAATGCAAACAGCATATCATTCATCAAACAACTGATGTATTGTGCCTTTGTGCTTGATAATGAATGTTTTGTATACACTAAAAAAAAGATTGCTGCTGCTTACATCTATATTGTTCAGAAATCTGGTAATAAAAAAAAAAACTGCAAGGACAAAATTATAAAATACAGAAGTGACACGTCTTCCTCGCTTTTCCTTCCTTTCACCAAGTCCCTAATGAGCATGTCGCTGGCAGGATTAATTTCTTATTATTTAATTGATCCCCAAACAGCTCTCATCCATCATAGGGTTATTCAATATCCTACTCTTTTAATCTCTGTCTGCCCCTCATCATAATTCTATAGCACAGGCCATTACGCACAGAGAGCGGACTAACACTGTGCCGTGGGCATCTTTAACACTGCCAACACACAAATGCTGACAACCAACACACACAGATCTACACAGGTTCACACACACACACACACACACATATATATAATAGAATAAATGATGTCGCTGTTAAATATGCATCCAAACAAGCAGAGCAGTTGATGATGCAGTGGCACAGACTCCAGTGGTGAGAGCTGGTGCACCAGGGAACGCATCTAACATCTGTTTTACATTAATGATTCCTAGTGCAGCTCACAGGCAACTGTAATATTCACTAGTGCTATAAGAAACCAGAGTAATTGGGATGTGTTTAAGATGTCTTACAATGTAGTTCAAGTGAAAAGCCACAGACGGGAGTGCCTGCACCTTCTCATCTGAAGAATCCCCAAGAATGCGGCGTAGACACTTGCCAAGTCAGCAGCCATGTTGACAAGATGCAGTTTTTCTACTTGGAAAGTAAAGCAAATGTTTTTTTTCGCAATGTAGTGTAATGAATATTTAGTTGTGTGAGAGCGGTAAATAATATTTATTCTAGCTGTGCAAGTGAAGTGAATAATGCTTACTTGGCTGGCGGTGTAACAACAGAGTAATGCAGACCTGGCCACGCACAGTCCTGCTTGCTTGGCTGTGCAGCAAAATAATGGCTGTGTCCTCTTTAGATGCAAGAGTGATTGTGGGAGCCCCGTCATGTATCAGCACCCACTGACATGCCCATACCAGGGGCGACCACTGCACCATGTCCCGTCCCTGACACGCCAACATAATGAATGGCCTAGCTAATGAAGGCTTACTAATTGATTATGGAGAAAACAGAGTATTACTCACCCAATGATGGCAGCTCCGAGGGGCGCGGAGACACTTTGTCAATGCTCTGTTTTTCGTGCCTGTCCAGCCCGGAGGGTCTTTATATCGACCTTCTGACCAGTGTCGACACCTCGCATGAGATGAAGTGTATTACTTTTATAATATTTCATTATCCTCTTACACGATGTACAAAAAAAAAAAAAAAGAACACTGCCTATTTTTTGGGGAGGTTTTGCATATCCATTAACATTAATTCAGCGAATGCATGTGTCGTACATGTGCTGCAGGCATAGACTAAACCCGACCAGGTGTGTCTGCCAGTGATGTGAGTGAATGGGGATTTCAAGGCTTTATACTCTAAGCTGTTGTTCAATGAAGCACGCAGAAGCTGCTAAGGTGGGAGGTATATGTAGAGAGCCATTGTCTTTGATTAACCAATTAGTAGACATTATCAAGACTAAACAGAAGTCATTACGACTGGGCTTTGGTGAGGAGGCATTCATTTCCCCACGGACCTCCAGCCACTGTCTCCCAGGCTCTGCCCGGTCCGCCATGGCCCCGGTCACTTATTAAATCTATAACAACTAATTTTGCTTTTTAAATGAAGGTCTAATTGACTTTCGTGTGAAGAAAGCAATATGGCTGATCCAGTCTGTATTATCTGAATCACAGATTGAATCACTGATTGGATGTGAATCAGCACTGTGGTATTGCTTTTTGAGACAAGGGCAGGCAAGTTAAGGAGCTTGCTGGCCTATCTGCTGACACACACACACACACACACACACACACACACACACACACACACACACACACACACACACACACACACACACACACACACACACACACACACACACACACACACACTCTCATTATCATAAATGCAATCATTCATGCACCCGTGATATCAGCCAAGCTATTTCATGTTTTCCCTGTTTCTCACCTTTCATTATTATTAACTTTACAGGTGACTTACACGCATCTGATGTGGAGCCACGGACGAAGGGTTAAATATTTCTACCAGCCATTGTTCAAAGTGTGTTTGAAACATTGCCATCTTGTGCTACAGGAGCCGCAGCTTGCACAGCGAGGTTGTGTTTATGAAATTTCAGAGGAAGTGTTTGACAGTGCACATCCAGTGGGTTGCACACGCTCCCTATTGTTGTCTGCTGTTGTGCTCAGACGAGGAGTGTCCTCCGGCTCACAGGCAGAGGCCAAACCATAATCAAGAAATTATCATAATTCAGTCTAATCATAAGTGAAGGAGGGCAAAATGACTGAAATTAAATTCTGGATTACTGCCTCCAACTGCAGGATCTTTCAGTAACTGCTATTTTCTGTCAGAGTTGTTAATATATGTTTACCATACTTGTGCCGCCAATTAAAGCACAGAGTCAAGGGGAGTGCCACAGGTTTACTGTTTAGCAACACTTGCGTGCCTGCATACACACACCCTGGTGCGGATTGGCCCTGCTGCGGTGTAATGAGATGGGCAAAGGCTGAGCGATGCGATTGCTCAGTGTGCTGTATGGCCGTGCTCCCAGTCCGGGGCATTAAACAGCTCTGCTGCAGTTGTAGCAGCATGCTGTGAGAGGGTAGGAGGCAAAATAAAGGCTTGGTCAGAGAGGGCTGTTCTGGTCTAATTGAGTCCTTTGGGCCGAGGCTCCACTGATCAGAGACTTGTTACAGGAATCCGGTTTCATGGTTTCCAAACAATAAGATTTCGGAGTGGGGATTTGTAGTCCTTTGGGACTACATCCATTCTAACCTTTCTGTGATTCTTGTGGTTTTCTCTTGGTTGTCTGCCCCCGTGTTCCTCTGTTTTAAATCCGATTACTACAACAATATGAAAACACTACGGTTGAGCTCAGCAAGTGGTACATTCACATATGAAACATTGCAGTGATGCTGTGCTGTCAATGTGAATCCAACGCTTGATGCCTACGGGGTGGATTCTTTGTTAGAACTGGTGTCTGCTTCTACATGACTGGAGCATGTCTGGCTTCCATATGGATTTTCAGATCATGAAGCTGACTCACCAGAGCAGTAACAGCGTCTCTGACCACTGGAGAAGACTGTAACACGGGTTGAAGGGTTGGAAATCTGAGTCTTTGCTCGGAGGTGCCATAAATCCTATAACTGTTGTTCAGACCTGCTGTCTAAATGATTAAACATGGACTTACAGGGTCATAAACACAGGTATGGAGTTGGGAAAGTTTGAGTTATAGCAGTAAAGAAATGCTAAAAACCTGAGCAATTTAAAAACAATAAACTATCAAATACATGACAGTGGAATTTGTTCTCATTTTATATCTTATGTTTTGAACTGTGAGGATGAGGCAATACAAAGCTGGGAACATTTATCAGAAGGCCTTGAATGTAGAATAGAGCAAAACACAGCTTTGAGTACAATGGCCAGGATGAAAAACCTTCACATATCCACAAAGAAAGGGATGTTCTCTTACTCCCTTTCACTCCTTATCTCTCTTGCTGTCTCTTTCTCTCTAAACAATCCCTGGGAGACAGAGAACAACAAAGACAAATGACTTTGGCCTTTTAAAAAGAAGCGTCAAAGCTCTCCCTCCAGTGGGCAGAGGATCCACAAAAGTATCCATGTTTCTCACTCACCCCCTGCAGTGGCGTTAACTAGAGGGGGTGGGGGTGTGGGGGGTGGTGGTGGGGCTCTGGATGAGCTTCCTGTGGAGCAGGAAAGGCCAGGACAAACATGGGCGCTGTGCTGGTTTTAATAGGCACTAGGCCCACTCAAGTGTAGCAGTTCATAAATTAGAGAGGAAAGCAAAGAGAGGAAGATGGAAGACTGAGCAAATACAAGTGGCAAACACGTGACAAAGCGCTGCCTGCTCCTCTGGATCATCACTCACTTCAGTATAATATGACAGAAAAGGAGAGAAAGAAGAGTGGAACAAGAAAAGAGGATGGGGGGAGCTAATGAAATGATAGATATTTGCCCAAGGCTTCAGTGAAAATAGCCCATGAGCCAAACACAATAGCCAAAATCAAAGCCATATGCTTTTTTTTTGGGGTCCAGAGAGTCAACGGATAAGGAGGAGGAAAATGGGGGACAGGCGCAGCGCCCCGTCCACCTGATGCCACGACGCTGCCTGGCGCTGCTTCCTTTTGTAAAGCCCAAAGTGCTGGACAGAGGAGAGAGGCAGACACAAAGAACAGACAGGACTCTCCGCAGGATACTCTTTGTGCCGTCGCCACTCACAGGCGGCGGGACAAAGCCGTCAGCTGCCTGGACACCTCGTTAGCCCGCTCCCCGCAGCTCTCGCATGGCACAGGGTTGACTCTGGGGCTGGCTCACCGCTACAGTGGAGCTTCAGCCACCAAGACACACACACACACACACACACACACACACACACACACACACACACACACACACACACACACACACACACACACACACACACACACACACACACACACACACACACACACACACACACACACACACACACACACAAAATGTGGGACTATAGAGCATTAAAGACCAAAGGAGGAGTACAGTGCTATAAAACACACCTGTTCTACAGAAGGTTCAATGCCCTCCTTTCACAAGCCTTTTCACGGATATTTGCTTAGGTTGTTAAAGCTGATCTTTTCAGATGCAGTCCACACACACACACACACACACACACACACAAAAAAGCGCCTCAAGCCTGCTGGAGATGGCCTGGAGAAAGGGATGAGGCTTTCTTCCCTCCTTGTGCTCTTTTATCTTTTTTTACCCATTTCACTGTCCCGAGTTGAATGAGATGCAGGGGACATAAAGATGAAGGGTTTAAATGAACTTGGTTGTTTGGGTGTCTGGATCAATGTGTGGTGCATCAATCTGAACACGAGAAGAAAGACGCTGCAGCACACAGACTGTACGTATATAAAACATACAATGGGACACAAGGACCCGACAACATATTTACAATAAGACTCGTGATCTATATTGAGCAATAAAAGCGCACAAGCTGATGAATCCAGTTAACGGCCACAGGAATACTCTGGCAGAAGGCTATCTGTTATTTAGGGGATTCTTTCCTCTCAGCACTTTAGCACAGCTTTCACATATTAGCCTGGGACTAAAATAGTAAAAGAAAGCCAGGGAAGCAAATTTCTTACAGTTTCAAAAAATAATTCATGCATCCATGCTCATTTAAAGGAGAATAAATTATGTTGACATTCTGAGGCAGCTGCATTTTTCCACTCACAGTCTTCCAAAGGCTGTTTGACGCCGTTGAAACACCAAAAGGGTGTTCCTGTCGGCGTGCCCTGGAATATTAAGTAGGGTTAGTGCTTACGTTGCTTAGACCAAGTCAAATAAATATGCAGGAATTAGTTCCAGCTTCATACACTGTCAAAATAGGATCCTCCAGTCAATGCACCAAAACAAGCCCATTCACCACACTTCAACTCATTCCAGCTACAAAGAAAAGCAAGGCAAATTTCATATTGACACAATAAACGCATATATACCGGGAGCTTTGTGAGCGCAGCGACAGTGATGTACATGAATGCAAAGCAAAATAGAAGCCAGCATCATGCAGGGATAAACTCGCAGCCGCTCACACAAACACAAATACACAAACCATATTTATCCCACAAACATTTATATCTATAAAAATAATATGCTACTGCAGGGTATTATTGTGATGGGGGAATGCAAGTATAATGTTCAATATCTTTACATAAATATGTATACTGTATATAAATATCTGAGTGTGGTGATTTTTCTTTCTCCACATATCCCGACCGGGTACCGACACAATGTCTCCTCATTCAGCTCAAGGTTTTCTTTTTGTCTCAACACTGCAGTTCGCTTCTCTAATCACATACAACCTCACACTCAATGTGATCAATCAGTCATCGAGCTCAATCACACAGATCCTGATGCACCTTGTTTCATGATCAATTCAGTTATTAGACGACACCATGTGGGGCCTTGGTGAAGCTCTTTCAGGTTTTAAACCCCAACCAATCCACCAAAGACACAAATACTTTTTATGGTAAATGATGCTGCACTTAATCATGGTGCATGGACCATGTGACCCATTTTTATGGCCATTTTGTTGGTGTTGTCATGAATTATGTTACACAGCCCTGATGCATACACCGACCAAACAATCAACCTCCCCCCACCACTCAGTCGTAGCAGTTCCTTGTAGCCATTGCAAGGGATAATATACCAGAAGGCAGCAATCAGTCTGGCTGGCTGTAGCAACCTCCCATGTATCAGTCTGTATATCCCTTCCCATTCAACAGCTGTGGACTCGTATGTTACTGTCCGTCTACCTGTCACTGTCCATCCACAGCCACACCAACCACAGCACACATCAATCAGCCCACCCTTGCTGCATTTTTAATCTCTTACCCACCCCCAAGGACCAAGGACGCTTCAAAATTACAGTGAGGAAAGGTCACCCCATCCAATTAGAACATCATCAGAGATGCACACTAGAGGGTCATTCCCTGAACCCGTGTAGCACATCGTAAATCCTACACAGCCGGAGAAGGAACACCCACTCTGGCAGGATTCAGAAAGGCTGACTGATTGCAGCACTGGCAAACGAGTTGCTCGGATGCATCTTTAACTGTGATCACGGAGACATCTCATATAAATTGTTTGGTTTGATATGAGGTGTAATGGCATGTGAAAGTGCTGCCATAGATTTATTCCCTGAAGATGAACCGTACTATCATCAGTCCGTGTATTGACCCTGTGTCGACCCCGGGGCCCAGATCTATCAGGTCTCCAATCAGTGGTAGATCAAGCTGCCCTCTGCATTCTCCCTCATCATTCTAGTAGCTTGTCCCTTGTGAGGATTTCGCCCAATAACAGGACATATTGTAGATCCAGGCAGAGAATGGCAAGCCTGCTGCAATGAGAGAGAGAGAGAGAGAGAGAGAGAGAGAGAGAGAGAGAGAGAGAGAGAGAGAGAGAGAGAGAGAGAGAGAGAGAGATTGTGGATCAAACTACCCAATGGAAAGGACCCTGTGGAGACCATTGTCTTGGCTTGGCAGAGGAAAAAGATCTAATGAGAGAGGGGCAGAGATAGAAACAGGGGCAGAGATGGAGAGAGAGGGTGGGTCAGTGAGCTTTGAGCCTCTCGTGGGATGATCTAAGCCAATTAGAGACAAGTGACAGCTCAGCTACACGCCGCTGACACAACTAGACCATGGCACCGTTTTAAGGCCCAGCACCCCACAGTACAAGCCTGATTTGGACCCCAACAAGCCCCTCACACTCCCCCGCATATATCTAAAAACCCTTCTACCACAACCCCCATCACCCCGGTCACAAACTGAAGCCAAGGAAGATGGAGAGAGTGGGCTTAGCAAAAAGACAGTTCTCTCACTTGCTGTCCTTTCAGAAGGAAGTGGCCGGCCAAGCAGAGGTCTGTGCCTGCCTCCGTCACGGTCAGCCAACTCTCTTGACATCTGATGCTGTTGAGAGTTTGCCGTAATGACTTGACAAATCCACTGACCTTTGCCCTGGAGGCTCAAAACATGTGAACCCGAGATGAGGGAGACAGCCAAAAAGCTCGGATGGAGACATATGACGTGAAGAGTTCCAACTGAAAAAAGGGGGGTTGGCTCAAATGACCAGGGGCCTCTGTCACTGCTGTGTTGCCTTCTTTCTGTGCACAGATAACAGTGCAGAGCCGTCCCAGCTTACATGAGGGGAAGTGGTAGGCCACCAGGTTGTGGGTTGTCAGGGCTCCAGCACAGGGCGTGTGATTAATGAGACACGGCTTCACGCCACAGGGAACTCAGCAGCACGTGCCACACTGGTGGGAACAATAAGAACTCCTGACACTGTGCGATATAGTGGACTGTCCACAGTTTTTAAAGGTCCTGGGTCAAAGCAAATCAATCCAATAGGCTGATATTTATGCCAACAAATATATTCTCAGGACCGCACATACACACGGAAACATGTATGACACAAATGAACGTCAACAATCACATGGCACACCCATGACACTGAAATTAGATATGTGAACTCTTCATGCATCCTCTTGTCCACCCTTGACTGAGCATCAAGGAGCAAGAAGCGCAGAGACGGAGGATGACAGTGAGGAGTGATGGGGGTCGAGGGACACCCAGCAGGGGGTGGGACAGGACAGCCCTCTGCACGTCTAACGTCTGCCACTCAACAAAGTTAATGATGCCACCTTCTTGGGCCAACCATCCCCCCGCTGCATGTGAGAAAAGACACGAGCAGACAGAGAGAGAGAGTCTTGAGAGTGGTGTTGCTGGCGTGTGGATGCAGTTAGAAGAGGTGAGACGCTCTTGTGAGGTGAGGTGGGGGTGGGGGGGAAAATTGAAGGTCCAGGATTATTTATGACAATCAACACCCCAGTTGGCACCGTTGAGTGATTCTGAGATGAATGATACCCCCCCCCCTATTTTCTCTTCCCAATTACATTGCTGTCTCCTGCCCTCATCAGCAGCCGTTATCGAGTCAAGTTACTTATTAAGGTTTATGAGAAATTCTGCTAATTTTATTAGCAGTCAGTCACCAGGTTGCTGTTTGATTTTTCATAGTGAGAAGGGGGGGTGGGGATGGGCGTTTTCACTGCCGGGCTGAAACTGTTATCATCTACAGCCAGTTAGGGAGCAGCAGTTAGGGGGATAGGGGAGAAACGGAGGAGGGATGGGGGTTGAAGATGCTGAGGAGAGATAACAAAATCTGGTCTGGCACTCAGCAAATGTAGAAGGTTTAGTTTCACAAAATGTCTTACAGAGCAGAAACAGTAGTAGTGTGGTGTAAAACGATAAACCGTGCTAAATTAAGGAGGGTAAAGGTTTGTGGATGTCAGAAAACCAATCTGGGCTGAATTTGTCATGAAGCAGTTAAGTTTTGAGGTAACTGCAGTAATAACATAACTTGAGTACTATAAGAATGAAAAAGCTGACGGTTGCTCATATCCTTTAGCCTGTTATTGAATTGTCTGTGCTTCTCTTCCTCTGACACAGGAATAACCCTGCACTTCCCTGGTGATTTCTCCTTTCATACATCTCCCAATAACACTAGCATAACGTCATTAGCAGCATATGAGATGATCTGCAGACTCCTAAATGGACCCGTGTGCAGCTCTGCTTTTTAAGCGATGGGGTCAGATGATGGTCAATCGATGGTCAGTCAGAGGTCACATCGAGAGGCGGCCAGAGGTCGGCCTATCTGGACCCAGAGGTACAAGCAGCCAATCAACCCTGTGAATTGCTGTGAATGGATTTAAATCATATGGACAACTCCCTTCTGCTTGGAGTCTGAGAATTTGATAAGAATGAGCAATTTAACATAAATCATCCAGGGATTGTAAAAGCAATTAAAAAATATGTAAACAATATTTCTAAATACTAGTTAATTTTCAATGTTCAGGATGTTTTTCTCAGAACAAGGTTGAGTGTGAGAGAGGATAAGTTAATTCCCCAAAAACAGGCAATTACACTAATAACACATTAGTTGCATAAACTAATAACAGCAGATTAATTGCAGATGTATTCCACTCAACATGTTTTGAATAATGTCATTTTCCATAACCTCCCGCACGGCAACAGCAGCCAAATCGATATTCATGAAGTGTCAGAGTTGTAATTCAAGCGTCTGTTCCTCATGAATACCACGGGGACCTTTAAAAGAAAGACAGGAAAGAAGCGAACATGTAAATTTCACAGTTAATGCCCGGGCATGGCTTATGTTGGCCAATTAAGATGTTCTTTTCAGCTCCATTACAACGCGGCGTCTTGGGGTTCATTTTTGCCTTACTGTGTCATTTAGGCCTCAAATAGGCAAACGTTCACTGTGCCAGTTGGAAGACAAAGAGGGAGATTGGAATCTGTTACAGAGTGTGTGTTTGTGTGTGTACACGTGTGGGTACAGACACGTGTGTGCATGTGCATTTACAAACCAGGTGTTGTGTACGAGTCCCAGAGATCCATGTGCTGTTGTGCCTGTGTGCCTTTGTGTGCGGAGGCCTAATTTGCGCATGAAACAGGAGAGCGTTAATGGCTTTTAAAGATCGGTGGAGTCAAATGAGCACGCTCATCAGTTAGCCACACACCCCTTGGTGATCACTCAGTGTCATTAGATTTCATTTCCTGTGGAATGAGAAGATCTCGGTGGATCCAAGACAAATCCCCGCAATTACAGCGGAGCTTAAGATGATTCACCGCCTTCATTTCTGTCTCACTGGGTGGTGAGTACTGTTCCGTGTGGCATTATCGAGTTTCTACTAGTACATCAACAGTAATCAGTGGAAACACACTAACAATACAATGTGTTTTCCAGCAATATCTTTCACAATAGTTTTCCTTCTGAATAGAACATCACAGCTAAGACACATACAGACAACTGAACATACACCCATCTAAGAGCGCGCACACACAGACACACACACACGCACACATTCGCGAGTGCAGAGAAACACAGACAAACACAGGAGGCACCTGCGTGTTGGTTAATAGCTTTGCCCTGGACAGTGTAGAGCACAAGGGCCAGCAGCAAGAGGCACAGAGATAAGATTCTGCTTAGCATTTGAATAGGGTGTTCTGATTTCTATTCAGTTGGCCTTTGGCCATGCTAGTGCTTAAGTGGTCTGGGCAAGTCTGCCTGGTGTCTCCTGTGCCAACCAATGTAGAGGCTCCTATCTGGCAAAGTGCAATGTCTGTCAGTGTCCCGGTCTGTATGTCTGTCCCTTTGGCTGGATGAAATTCTGGCTGGTTAATAATCAGCCTTGCTAGCTGCTAATCATCCTGCCAGCTGCAGAAGCAGGTGGCCACACATACCGCAAGTCCCAGTATCATCCACTATGTGATGTCATCTCACTGCACCACACATCGCTGAGGTACCCAGGTTCCCTCTATGAAATCACGTCTTTGCCTGAAGCGGAGAACCAAGGCGTCTATCTCTCGAAAGAGGTGACGCTGAGGATCCTGCAGTGAACTGGTGGCCGCTGAACCAACAACAACAAATCTCTGTGTCCCCTCCTTCACCTCGGACTGATCCTAGAACAGTCTTACAAGCAGAGGCAGCAGTCGGGACACAGCGAAATGGGAAGCCATTAGCTCTTCACCACACAAGGTCACCTTCAACTAGACACAGCAGCCAACCAACTTCCTCTGCTGATATGCCCATTGGATGCAGCGGTGCAGTCATGTAAAGGTCAGACAGTAAAATGGAATGGAACCACAGCTGTCTAAGAAAGCACCCTCTTAAACATTTGATCTTGTCTCCCTTCACTTTTGAGTGACCAAAATGCTTTGAGTATCACTTTCAAACAGCAGGAAAGGAAATGAGAGAGGGAGGGAGTGGAAAAGGGGAAAGAGGAAAGAGAGCGATGGAGAGAGGGAGAGAGACAGGACGATCAGGTTTCAACTCTGGTCCGCAGCTGTTCAGGGCTCCGGTGGCTGATAGGTGTCCTTTGCAGCAAACATTGTCCAAGACAAACACAATATCTATCTATGCCGTCGAGAGGTGGCAAAGTCATAACACACCCGGACCCATGATAACTCTGCTGTGGTGCAAGACCAAGAGAAACTTGGTAACAATTTTTGGAAAAACCACAAAGCTAACAAAGTCGCACACTAGATACTTAACTTGCAATTTGTGTCCCTTTCCCCAGTTTCCTTCTCTCGATTCACACAGTTGAGTTCCAAATCTAATGAAGCTGGAACACCATGTCTCACACAAGGCAACTTTCATGAGGGACCGTCCTTAGTGTCTGCACAACTGGAAAAACAGCCACAAAAGTTGTTTGCCTTAAAAAGGTATGTGTGGGTGCAAGTGTATATGTGGACTTGTGTTTGCTTCCAACAAGACTTATCCATCAGAGGGCCAGTGTGCAGTGTGACAGTTGTAACCCAAAATAAACAGGCTGAATCAAGGGTCTGGCCGAGTCCTGACCCTTTCATGAGATCAATCCCCCGCAGCATTGTGCACCCTACAGTGTTGCACAAAGGCATGTATGCGTGTGAATAAATGTGTGTTTACGGGTGTGTGTGTGAAACTAACCAAGGAAATAATGGGCATTTGAACCAGGGACATCAGTGCAGAAATAACACACCATTCCACACTCCAGAGGGTGAATCAATTTCAGCGACATTCGATTCTAACCCATATCAGCTAGCGCGTGAACTTCAGCCCTCCACCCTGTCACCTCCTCCCCAGCTCCGTATGATGGATTACCATCTCTGGCAGTCTCAGAAAGAGAGAGAGAGAAAGAGGAAGGTGGGTGGGGGAGGTCAGTCACTACGGGGACACATTCATCGGAGGGGAGCTCTGGGTTAAGGAATTCTGGTTTGACAGAGATCTGGGGCTGGATAGAAGAGGCCAAAGGGTTCTTCAGGGGTCAGAGGATCCAATCCTGGCTGGACTCAATGGCAAGCCACCCTCAGTACACAGATCTACAGGGATTTCACTCAGGGTCACTTTTTTTGATTAATATTATTATCACTCACTTGTCTCTTCGCCCACTTGTCAGCAAATGGAGTGGCATCAGACATATTCATCTGGTGAGTAGCACACCTGTGCAACCATGTCCCATGTGTTAGGTTCGAAAGAGAGAGAGAGAGTGTTGGACTGATAAAGTAAAGTATATTCTAGAAGGTACCATTAAGATCAAAGTAAATCTACATTAAACTGAAAACTACACAGGGTGTGAAAAAGTCAATATTGAAAAAAATAAATCAAAGTGCAATCAGACCATGAAAGCAGCCGCCTCTTACCCTGTCTGTGTTTTAATTCTGATCAATAATCAGCCTGCAGACAGATTTCAATAATTTACAGCTCCGTCTACATTGAAAACCGTCTGATTAGAGAAAAAGAAGTGTCAGCACCAGGGCAAGTATATTTTCTCGAAGCTTGTCTGGAGGTGCTCACTTTTTACTTTTTCTGTTTTTACTTCCCAGCTTGTACAATTCAGAGAGCCAATGTTAATGCAAAGATTCATTTTTTTCAGTCACCGAAGAGCGAGCATCCACGGTGTGAATCGTGGGTGATGAGACACGTGGGGTGGAGGGGGGGCAAGGAGAGAGGAGGCAAGCGGCAAAGACAAAGCAATAGACCTGCATTGTCAGAGTGGAGGGGCCATCAATAACACTGTCACTATAAAGAGAGAAAGAGGGAGAGTGTGAAGGAGCGAGAGTAGGGTGTATAAAAGAGGCACAACAAAACCCGGTGCGACGGGTGCTTCATCTTGCCGGGCACTAATGGGCGTGAGAAGCGGCTGGCTCAGCATTCTTCGCTTGACGGCTCACTCCTCTGCTGATGGGCCGTGGCATCCATGACGGAGTGCCACACACTTGTTTCATCCAGTTTATACTCTGGAAGGTGACACGGCGGAGGAAGTCGAAAGGTGAGGTGAGAGAGAGAGAGAGAGAGAGAGAGAGAGAGATAGAAAGGAGGGGCGGAGAGAGTTGGTCGGAGGTCGTCACAAACTTGGTTCTCTCTTAACCATCATTCTATACTTCCTCACCTCACTTTACAGCTCTTACAGCACTTCTCCACTATTGCTATCATTCCTCAGCAGCATAGTGGCACAGCCTGGGTGCTCTATAGGTGTTCTATATTTCCCATCTTCAGCACTTCAGTCTCTCTGAAGGTAAGAAGCTTACGCAGACAGTCTATTTCCCAGGGCGGAGTTGGGGAGGTCAGAGCTGGGACACGAGGGCCCGCTGAGGATAGTAAAAAGTGCAGTCTCAGGACATAACGTGTGTGTGAGAACGAGCTACTTCCATGTGTGTGTGTGTGTGTCAGAGAAAGGTCAAAGTGCCGGTAGTCACTGCAGTGTATGCCTATGATTTATTTCCCTGTGAGAACTTAGTCTTCAAATTTCTGTTTCCATTCTGCAGGTCAGTCTCTTTCATGGTTTGGGATGCGGTTGGAAATTCTCATTTACCGGAGCCATCTGTGGCTGATAAATGAGATAAGAGCAATCTGCATTCTGCTGTATGGCCGGAGAAACCCAAGTGCGTGTGTGTGTGTGTGTGTGTGTGTGTGGCCATCGTGTGAGTAAATCCCAATAGATAACAACACCTCTTTACAGAGGTCAGCAAACTCCAGCTGCACAGACACAGAGCTGACACATTTAATCAGGGATTTTTTACTCTCACGGTTTATCAGGCCGAGATATTTCTCACACCCTTGCCTGCTCTCGCCATCTTTCTTATCGCAGGACAACATTCCCACCTTTTCTGCATCCATACTCCCTCGCTCTTCCTCTGTCACATCACGACGTCTATCTGCTCTGAGCAAATACCAATTTTGCTCAGGCAATAAACAACAACAACAGCCATTACAATTACCAATATATATGTTGAGTACTCAAACAGCAGAATTACATCTATTTTGTTCAAGTGGAAGGAGAGAGACACCATGTGACCCAATATAAATTAAAGAATAATGTTGAAGAATCCTTCTCATCATGTCATGAACAGGTTTTCTTTAAACCAGAGATAATAAATTTCTCCAAACCACAACTCTGCCATGCAAAGGTGAAGAAATGATTGCATTTTATTTGTTTTTATATATCTCAACACAAACAAAGAGACATGCTGGGAGAGTAAAACATTTTTTAAATACAGATTAGGTAGAGCTAAGTTTTGGGGACTGTGCTCTATCTCCAACTGTAGCATGCATCATTGATGTGCCATAATGGCTGCATTGTTGCCGCTTCCTTCATTACCCTTCATTATTTCTCAAGGACTTTGCTGCAGATTAAACCTCTGCCTACCGGGGTTTATAGGAGCGCAGGGGCAGGTGTGTGTGTGTACATCTGTGTGAGTCAGGGCGAGTGTGTGTTGCTTGCGTGCACTTGTCACTCCATTCTCCCGTCTCTGAAATGCAATAATGAGTCCAGATGAGCTTGTGAAAGCCTCAGCAGTGCAGCTCAGCCTGACTCCCCACCTGGGCTGCTCCTCCTGGCCTGTCCCTTTATTAGCTTCCCCTCATGCTGGACACAACAGGAACAGCTTGGTACCCTCCTCCTCTCTTCACCACTCACACCTCTCCCAACTCTATTTTCCCGCTAATTACCTTGTTGTACGAGCACCAAATGCTACCTAACGATTCACTTAATTGCAGTAGGGGTACATTAGATGATATCAAAGGACCCTTTTTTTAAAGTCATCCAATCGCATTCCGAATGGCATTTAGCACCAACCCAAGACATCTGTTTCATTTCTGTCATTTGCATTTTTAAAAGGTTACAAATGAAGAGGTAAAGGATACACACCTCAAGGTTCTGCGCCCTCACACCTCTGCTGCACCTCCACCCGCAGACGATTACATGCATTTAATACACATACAACCACATACATGTCAGAGGGCCCGAGTCACATCCAACACTCAATTAAAAGTGCAACATGTTCACCCTAAACACTTTTATCTGGAGCACCGCGTACGCCTGCTATCCATCCACCTGAAGAGATGGGGCTAATTAACATTTTCCTTGGGAGCCTATCGCCCCAGGTGTGCCTTGTCACACTTACATATACATAGATATCCGCAGTGCTAGCAATTTATTCAGCTGCAGTGGCTGCAGCTAGCATTTCTGACACAGGCTTCACAATGATTTATGAACCTGCTCATTGACCTAGTTTATTCTGAAAAGAGAAAAGGGGGCACATCCCCTCTTATACGCAGCGTATCCATCCCACGGAGCTGGCCTGCAGTGGGTTGTGCAGAGACGGGAGGAGGAGGAGGAATAGGGTTACGAAGCAGACTGCTCCGATGCCCTCGAGGCACTTTACAACTTCTCTATCTTCCTAACAACAGGACAGTGAACAGCAGCTCTAACGACGTCTCTTCCCTAATGCAGCAAAGAGGTGCTTGAGTATTATTTTCTAACTCTGCATGTGCCCCACTGACTTAGACAACACAAAGCAGTTCATGCTCTCGTCCATCTATTGGTGAAAAAAACGTGTTCAACATCTAACACTTGGTTGGAGGACTAAGTCCCCCCCAATCTGGCCCACATTAATAATGCAGAGGCACCTCTCCGAGGCCTCTACCCCCTCTTCCTCTCCGCTCCACCTTTCCTCCTCTGACAGAGAGAGTGGTGAGTGCTGCCCAGCTTGATGTCCAGCATGCAGCCGCACCACTCTGCTCAGTGGAAACTGAGTTCAATCTGTTTCAGAGCTGCAATTCAATTATCTCGCCGGGGTCCTGCTCAACCACTCGTGAACGGAAGGGGGGCAAAGGTGTGTTCGATGGGAGGGAGGGAGAAAAGGGAGGCAGAAGCCGGAGGGGGAGAGAGACATATCATAAACACAAACCCAGTTCAACATGGTTATAGATTTACATGTAGCTTCTTCTTGTGAGATTAGCTTTTCGCATTACAATCGCTAGACGGATGTCAAGACCTGATAAGGCTAATCACTGTGGTAAGCCGGCGCTGTGGGATTTGGCAGCCCACCTCATTCTGCCTCCCTAGCCCCCCCGAAGACCTGGCTGGAAGCTGAAAGGCCCGAAAACAAACCAGACATGGCCTCCTTGAAATGTCCCTTCGAGTCTATGATGAAACGAAAAACCAAAATATACAAAAATAAAACATGCTGCAGAGGACTTACGTAAGAGTTATGATCATCACTACATTCTATTTGAGGTGTTAAACCCCAATTAGACTGCGCCGATTCCATTCATTTTGTTTCCTGAGACCAGACACTTGATTCCCTCAGACATGAATCCTGTAGATCAGCTTCAGGACATCCCCTACCCAATATTACTCGTCATTAAAATTGCAGCAAGTCATTAAATTAAAGAAAAAGTCATTAAAATATCCTACGAGCATAATTCAAACTCCTTTTCTTCTCCCCACCTCCTCCACTTTCAGTGAAGCTCTTTTGAGGACTCTGATCAGCTCATGATAAAACAGTTGATATAAAAAAATGATTTCACTTTAATAAAACTTCATTGCACTTCATGATCAAGTAGTGTGGCGACTGTCCCCGTTGAACTGCACTTGACCCACCGACACCACACCCACGATTCATCACAATCAATACACCTTTTTATACAGCCTGTTCCATGCTGCACTGTTATTCTGCCTCGCAGCTCTGTTCTGTATAAAAGGCACAAACGTGGAATGGAGGGAATTGTTCTGCCTTAATGTCGACAGCAGAGGTAGCTACAGAGGCAGATCAACATCTGTGTGAAACAGGCAGAGCTGACATGGTGGGATAGAAGCTGACGTTGATACATTACTTGTCATTTCCTGTGATTCTGGTAGGCTGACATGCTTCTATTAAAATTGAAAAATAACACACTTATGCCAGCTTTGATTGGTTCAGAGTTAACGAGCAAATCTGGGATAATGAGAGGTCTTCTCAATGGCAATGTAGTGGGATCTCTGTTTAGAGGCTGGTGTCCCAAGCTGGGTCGGATCAGGTTGAAATGAGCAAAACTTTGTGAGGGTTAGTGCCACTGTTAGTTCATCCTGTAAAAGAACTGGATGATGGGACAACACTTAGACAAACAATTAAATGTAGATGGGGAGTTAGCCTAAGTTTGGTTTCCCTCTGGTGGCAATGGCATTCCAGGCAGTGGCTAATTTAGTCTGTGCCCAAAGAGGATCCTGGCTGGCTGCGATATTCTGTATTATTCTGTGTTGGTGCAGAACAATACAGGAACTCTGATAATTCACTGAGACTAATTATTAAAGAAAAATTGTTTATTCATCCTGAGCCTGTCTCCCTCTCAGACCCAGTATCACTGTTAATACCGATCATTTGTATGCTCTTATTTCTTCACCTTGCCAGCTCTTCCTGAGCCCCTCGGCTCTGACCTCTCACCCCTCACCTTTAAGCCATGCAACTACTCAATGCCTCCATTCAACCCCCGTCTGCCGCTCAACTCGCATTACACGAGAGACGGAGAATACTGAAAAGAAAGGTGAAGAAACGGTGTGAGGAGGGAAAAATAAAATAATCTGTAGACTTCATCAATTTTTCATGAATTTTCATTTAGACTAGGAGAACCCTCTTACAAGCAATCGATAGATCAAGCTGCTGTCACACAGTTAGCACCTGCACGGGGGCTGCTGGATGGCCCTTGGGAAGGCAGGGGACCAACCCTCTACTCCTCCTTCTCCTCCCCCAACGCACAGTCCATTTCCCAATCACAAACCAACTACTCGTCCTATTACCGTTTCCTCATCTTAGAACCAACTGTACTGCATGTATAATATGATGTGGAAGATAATCTTCTTCCTGTCTCTTCTGTTCTTACCATTTCCAAATGTTAAATCAACAAATTGTTTGCTTGTCTTATAAAGAGAATGAAGGATTAGTATTTTGCTAGAAGATAAAGAGAAGATGCTAACCCGAGAGTAAACATCTCAAGATCTCAAGGTTCAAATCACATGAACCACAGAGCATCCAAAAAACACACCTTGTTTGAAACACAGGGCTATACAACTAAAAGCACTGACAGTTACAACAACAGACGGACAAGGAGACTTTCCACTCCACTTCCTGGGCAGTTTGAGGCCCCTGGGAGCCGCTCCATAGGAAGCCCAGCCTGAGCCTGCTGGGGGGAGGCTCATCTTCAAAGGTAATTTGAGCAGCATCTCAGGTTCTGCCTGTCAGTGCTCACCACCACAGTCCAGGCAACCTGGGCCAAATGTCCATCAGGGCTTTGATCACTGTCTGTCGTTCCACCCCCACCCACCAGTGAGAGACCCCTGTCTGCTCCACCACCACATGCAGGCTGACTGTAGCTTTATGAAACACAAAGATCTGCAGATAAAATCAATACAACTGCCTTGAGGTAAGAATATATGGAATCTAATTTAAATATGCGGTTGAAAATATCATTAGCAGTGGAGGATGACTTTCCCTCTCAGGCCGACAGGAAATGATCAGCGTGTTTTCCAACACAGAAAGCAAGATGCCTCAAATCAAATCTTGATTTGTTTGCCGTCATTCCCTAATCTACAGCCAATATCAGTTACCATCATGTATTAATCGAAAAAAAAGATTGTATATTGTAAACAAGGAAATGCTGGAATATTACATTATATATATACAGTATAGCTTGTGTTGAATGTAAATCCAGTCCTTCCATTTTCTGGAAGCAGCGAGATTGAGACTTTTTGTCGTCCAGTCAAATTACTTATAAATCATGCGAGCAAACATTATTTCAGCAGCACAGCAAAGACAAAAATAAAAAAAGTCCTGACTCACATGCTACTTCCAAAGATGCATTGCGGCTGACAGCTTCTCCCAGGTAGTTCCGTGCCACGCAGACATAGGCTCCCTCATCCGGTTTGCTCCGTCGTCCGTGAACGATACGCAGGAAGAAAAGCGAGCCGCTGGGCAGCAGCATGCGGTGAGAACGTGAGTCGTCTTTGTCCGTTTCCACCCGCTCTCCATCCTTGTACCACTCCACTGTCGGGGTCGGCCGCCCCTCTGCTTTACAGTTGAGGGTGGCGGGTTCCCCCTTGGAGACAATCAGGTCAGAGGGGTGCTCCACAATCCGGGGTGGGGAGTCCTCCTGGCGCAGACGGGATCCTGGAAGAAAAAGAAGACGTAATTAAGAACAGTGGAACAGTGCACACATGAAAAGGCTGGTTTCTGTTTGATTATTTAAATCAAACATTCTCAAGCTAAAAACCTCTTCCTTGAACACAAAGGAAAGGTAGTGGTGGTTGAATGAATAAACACACTTAACAACAACACATTCATTAAATGAACCATTTAGCTTCAGAAGACATCTGGAGCTGGATATACAGGATGTGGCTGAGATAAAGCTAACACACAACAGAATGTGAAGTATGTCATTGAATGACTAAATAAATAAAGAGTAACTAAATAACCTCAGGATTGAGGTTGTCAAATATGTACAGATGATAGCAAAGACCCTTGAGGCAAATCTGTGATATTGAGGTTAATAAAACAAAGCTTTAAAAAAAACAGGAATTAAGTAGCCAAGTACTTTTCCACTTCAAAGTGTTTTCCTATCTAATGATCTGCACGCCTCCGAGGAAAACTGCTGTCCAAGACGTGTTCTCTTGAGGAGATGATTCTGCCACGTATGCATTTTGATTTACAAACGCAGCTACGAAGTACTGAGCAGCATCTTGTGCTTAAGCACATCTTTAAAGTTAACAATGTGTTCTGTGAAGGACAAGAATAACAGACCATCTCCATCGAGCAACATTTCCACTGAAAATGAAGCAATGCAAACGCACCAGCTGCACAGATGGAGGAAACCGCAAAAACAGCACAAAAATCTGCAAGAATTTGACCAAACTTATCTGCATTTTCACAAGATAATGAGAAGTCAAAGTTAATTCAAATTTAGGTGTAAAAGCAGAGGAACTCACACTGGAGATGAAAACTGGACGGATTGCTCTGCAGTTATTTAGGTTTCTCTTGGTTAAGAACCATGTGAAACACATATATTGAAGCCTTTAATTACCATTTCAGGCCGGCCAAAGAGCTGCCATCTGGTCTTCTCCTATATGCAAGGGCTTGTGGGTAATTGGGCCCATGAGTGAACAGTGAATGAACGCATACAGTTGGCTTACATCTGACCTTTACACAAGCGTAAATTACATATTTGGTTTTCAGTGGGGTGCAAACAAGTAAGAGTCCACTGTTGTTGAAGTACACATGTGATGTGAATATGAATGGCGGGGTCCAGACTGATGTCAAATGCTAATCCCCTGGTGGCTGAAAACCCGGCCCACTCCTTTTCATTAGGGCTTGCAGTGGGAGAGGTCTGGGGGTCTGGCAGCCAAGATAATGCTCCCCCAAGTCAGAGTGCACTGTGCGACTGTGACTGGGTCTTAACCGCGGAGATAAGATGCTGTTAGCAACACATTTACATCACAGAGGCCATGGGAACCATGCAACAATCAAAGAGTTTGATCCAGCATCAAACGAGAAGAGACACAGCAAAGGGAATGGGGAATGAGGAAAAGTTTTTCCAACAGCTCTTTCTTCATCTTCTTTCTTTTGAACCGCACTCAATACCCATCATCAATAACCCTGACTCAGTCATTAACAAGCCGCTTATATTAAGTGCAGCACTGGACTCTTTTTGTCTTAAAATGAGTTGTTGCAGGTGTGCATGTGATTGAGCTGAGTTGATGACTGTGCCCTTGCCCAGGGCGGTGCGGTGCGGTGCAGTCGGGTAATAGGACGAAGCTGTACAGAGGAGCAGTGCACCACGTAGGCCTTTGTGCTTATGTAAGTGCTAATTTCAACACGAGATGGAAGGCAAAGTAGTGGAGGGTGCAGGTCTTTGTTTGGCTGGGTTTGCACATGTTCCACTACCCCTTATACTCGCATGTCCCGGGGGAAACCGGGACAAGCTGTGCCACGGTCTTTTCTGCGGGCAAAAGGACAGGCGTAGGTACAATCCCACTGATCAGCACAAAATACACTTCAAAGACTCTGTGTGTGGTGAATGTGTGTGCACACAGACACACAAACGCACATGCAAACACATGCATTTAAACGGAGTAAATGTGCACTAGTCCACTGTTTGCATTAACAGGGATCAGGCTTCAGACAGTAGCATATTGACCCCAGAACAGGAGGCAGTCTATTCTCTCCTCTTCCTAATTTGGGCTAATTCCCTCCATTTCCCTGTCATTGATTAGTCATCAGCCCTGGTGTCTTGCACTAAGTGGGGACACAGACAGGGGTTTGTAGTGGGGGGGGTGCTGATATCCTGGTCCTGCAGTCCCTGATCTAATCTCATTGGCATTATGTGGAAAACGGAAGATGACCTATTGGTAGTCGAACACAACCCTCCAGTATCTGGCAAGTTTCTACCCAATGTCTTTCACCAATAGTCGGTAAATTAGCCAGTTCCCCGGTTAAAGCCAGGGCCACAGGGCACAGGGGCAAGTTAGTATTCTGGCAGGAAGTGACTTAATAAATGATGGAGTAATTAACACCGTGACATTGATAAATGGAGGGGCAAGATAAAGGACAGACATGAAGAGACCCCCATCTCGCTCAGTGTCAAATGCATATTTATTCTTATCTTACTGGAGCATCTGCTTCCCCCATAATCCAGCGGCCCTGCGGTGGCTCTCCACTGAGGCCGAGGCGCATGCACAGCACAAAACTACGGTGACTCCATTCGATTTATATCAGTCTAATTTCTTTAAATCCAATTTGTATTCCAATCTAGTGCCCTCTAATCACTTAAACCTTGAGTCTCCATCTGCTCTCCTCTTTCCTGTTAAAATGAACACAGCAGATGCCTCTACAATTGTCCTTTCACTGCCAGAAAAGGTGTAGGCGGGAGCACGGGACTGGTCAGTGTACTTCCTGAGAGGAGGGTAAGTCAGGTGTAGAGGTAGAAAAGGTTAAAAGCGCCCCCATATGCCACGGAGTATGTTTTAAAAGAGGCTCATCAATCTTGATATTTGAAAACCTCAAAATGTAAACCCTGTTTCACTCTGAAAACCTAACATATTTGCGTGTGTACATGTCTTTTCTTGTTTCTTTCTGTGGCTCAAATTTGCCCCTAAATGTGTGATGTCCAGGAAGGCAGCGTGCAGCCATCAGATTAAGCTTCTCACAGAAGCGAAAGTCAATTTTCAGCTTCCTATCGGGCCCCCTCTCTCACTCTCTTTACGGTAAATGGGCTTTCTGTTGCCCTTTTAATGCGATCATTGGTGCTGTGCAATCAAGTGCTCTCTGAGCTGAGGCGAGTGCACTTCACTGGGTCTCGGGGCACACGCTCCAATCAAAACGCTGTGTTTTCCCCTGTCTGCAATAACACCACCATTACTTTTCACCACTGCTGTGAAGTCATCCCCGTCCTGGAGGAGAGCAGGGACCAGAGAACAAACAAACAAGCGTGCAGACAGAGAGTGAAATCAGAGAGGGATTACTGAGGTGGAAGCTGATCCTTTTCGGCCTTTTCTTTCAGGCTACTTATGTCAGCTTCACTGAAATCGGATGCTACTTTGTAATGCTGCTGTCCAAGAAATGTCCAGTGCTTTCTTCCACTTTAGTTTCTTTTCCATCTTCCAACGAATCATTTCACATTTGTCACTGAAATTCAACTAAAGGTATATAAATGTTAAAGTTATCTAGAAAAATCGATCGATTTTGATGTTCAAACCCAGGACGAATTCACAGCAACTCACGCTCCCTCATATTCAATTGACCACACACATAGAATTGTATTTTTTTTTCTATTATCTTTGTCACAGATTTATTCATGTGCGCAACAGAAGGTCAGCCCTTTGATGATCTTTTTGTAATTATTTTTATTAGCTCCCAGGAGAAATCCCAGCCCACCAGCCGAATCAATACCCACACCAGTCTCAGCCCGAGCATAAAAGGAAGGGCTCCCCAAAGAGATATTAGTTATTCGGGCCAACAGACATGTGCGCTGATCACAGGTAACCAACGGCAACCTTATAGACCAAGGCAAAAAAGTTCCAGTCGCTGAGGCTCCATAAAACATCAAACATGAAAAAACCAAGGTCCAGGCCGGGACTCAGTAAAACTGTAATGTGGAGAGGGAGACGGTGGAGGCATTTCAGGCAGAAAGTGCTGAAGCCCAGTGAGCTTAGTGAATACCAAAAAAGAAAAAAATGAAAACCTCAAAGAAATTTCAGACGGAATGAATTATGCATGAGATCTATGTTGTCCATCCTGAAATATATTCTCCCCCTGCCTCTCATTTCTCCTCAACCTCTGCCACTCCATCTCTTTCTCTCTATATATCTCGGCCTCTCCCTTCCAATATCGCTCCGTCTCCTTCACTTGCTCCCTGTCCTGTTATATCCTCGCCTCGCTGTGAGGGTGACGGAGTCATATCCGTCATGTCATCAGAGGGGAAATGTGAGAGAGCGGCTGGGGGAAACTGGGGGTAGCGATGGGATGATGTTACTGGCCGTCCACGCCTCTGCACTGGCCCCGCCATGACACTCGTGAGCAGCCCGCTCTGCACCCGAGATTTATCTTCTTTATGGCGGGCTGTCAGTGCCCCCCCAACACCAGACACACAGCTCATCTTGGTGAGGTGTCACTAAAGACAACCTACTGTATCTGCTGGAGAATATCACGGCTCAGCCACAGGGTGCGGCCTCGGATATACAGCGAAAAATCCTCACAGAGAAGACACAGAGAGTGAAGTGAAGGGCGTTCACAGGTTCTTCCGCTTCATCTTCTATTGCAAGAGAGGGAGGAAGTCTGAGCTAGCCAGCTAGCGGGCTCACATGATGGGCTCTGTTCCACCTCAGTGCTCGGCTTACGGCCCCCCCACCCCTCTCCTGCTAAGATCTATACTCTGAAAGCAAACACAAGGGTAATTCTAGGAGATGCTCCCAACCTCTCTCTGCATCCATGCCTGCCTCCAACAAACATTAGATTGAATTCCACACCGGGTGTATATTTCGGGCAGTGGCGTAGTGGGGTCGTATTGACTCTGCATCTGTGTATTTGCCCTCTCTCCCCCTTGCTGTTGGAATATATAAATAGATAACTGTGGGAAACAGAATATCTGATATTGCTGCAAACGGCTGATGCACATTGCTCGCTGCAGAAGAGGAGAGATTACTGAAGGGAAACGAGAAACACAGGGAGGGAGAGGAAGGAAGACATGAGAACAGTTTGGGTTCTGTTTATGATGAAGTGTAATGTGCTGATAAGGGTTCTGTTTGCTCTGGACAAACAGCTGATTAGTGTAAGGAGTGCAGCACCGGCTCTGTGGGACTGCCGGGCGACCGGTGGGGACACTAAATTTTGTGATGCAGATTAAATGATTTCCGATGCCAGGGCCACTCGAGCATGTAGCCCGCTGCGCCACCCCACCTCCTTCATCCCTCGCTCTTCCCCTGCAACACCCTTCTGAGCAGCCTGTGCTCAGCCATGTGCTCGCCTGCCTCTGCTTTGCACTACGGCTGCAGCCTTGATATTAAAAATAAGTGCGTGTGTGTGGAAAATCAACGACTCAGATCCCGGACCAAGTAATAAAACTTAAAGAGGTGAATTAAATGATTAATAGTCTGCCTTTCCTTGTCCTGTATTGTGGAGGAGCCATAAAGATTAGTTAACGTCCACTTGCTCCAGTCAAGCAGTGGTCATCTGCAGAAAACCGTGGTGTGGTACAGCAGGTAATTTTCTATAAAATCAGATAAGCGAGCAGCAGTGTTTATGTTGATGTTCTCAAGATGTGTGTGTGTGTGTGTGTGTGTGTGTGTGTGTGTGTGTGTGTGTGTGTGTGTGTGTGTGTGTGTGTGTGTGTGTGTGTGTGTGTGTGTGTGTGTGTGTGCATGTGTGAATGTTGACGCAGCTGGGCTCAAACATCCCAACACCAATCCCCTATACATTCAAGCATGGGCTACTCTGACAGTTCCTACCGGGGGGACTGCAATGAAATGAATGGCATCAATTGATTCTCCCTCAAGCATTGTAATCTCTTTACCTGCATTGCTGAGCTGCCCCTGCAGATTGAACAGGGGGGGAAATAAATAAGAGCTTTATTGCTTCAGAAATGAAGGCAAAGGGGAGGGGAGGGTGGAGGATGGGGGCCTTCAGGTGTCTATGATACACTGTGCTGAGAGATGAGTGGATAATTGGAGGTGTGCTGCGGGCGCCGACCTGTAGTGAACACATCGCAGTGTCCTTGCATGTCAATGAGGGCAGTCGCCACCGCCAGCCCCTCCAGCCCCTCCAGCCCCTCCAGCCCCTCCAGCGGCCCTCGGCCCCGCAGGTGAACATGAGGAATAAGAGCTGTAATCACAGAGCATCCGAGTGATGGACTCAGAGAGCACTGCAAGGTAATCTAATGGCCCTCGTAGCTTACTGGTCGTGTTTTTTTTAGGGTGCAGCATAGCAAGTCATGATGAGATTTATTAAATTTCTATTCCAGGGGACACTTCATCTGGTCTTGCCGAGGGCTACAGGGTCAGGGGTGCCAGCAGTATGTGAAGGAAGGTCTTATTAAATTTACTCAGGCCCGTATAGCCATGCCAACACAAAACAAACAACAGGCTTTGATGGTTATGAATAGTGCTCAGAAAACCAATCGCACACATACAATCACTTAGTTTCATAATTCTACCGCTGGCTGGGTGTCGCTGTGTCTCTCGCTGACGAATGCCCGGGAGCGAGCCCTCAGAAAAATTCATCAACCCCCGGGGAAGTGAAACTGGTGAGTTCAAACGTTCAAGGATGCGATTAAGTCGTTTTTTCCCTCTCTGCCACAATGGGTGTGACACTTGGCTTGTGCCATGTTTCACCCGGAGACTTCAGCCACAAAGCCAGTCTCACCAGGAGCCATTCCATACAGTAAATAACCTCACCCCTGGTCGCGGTGGCTCGGGCGACAGTGTGGTGCCGCAAGTGTTCTCAGTAGGAACACAACAAGAACAGATTCCCACAACACTGACACACACAATTATCAAATTCTTATGTCTGTAAGAGTGTGATCATATTCCGTCAGTTGTGCTAGAAGTGCTAACTTAAATATGCTAACATAGTTTAGCATATTACATATCAAAGCATAGCAATCTACTTACACACAGATTATCTGGACAAAAACTACCAGGGAAATAACTCTGTGTCTGAAATGTTTTTCAACGTACCATAGTCAAGAAAAAAGTACAGACAGCACATCATGTATACCACCATTATACATACTTTACAATTCTTTTATAAACCTTTTCTTAAACCACAAGTAACCATATTTGGAGGACACTTCATGCCCAGCTACACCTGCACCCATCTGACGGGGCTAGCTGTCAATCACACAGCTTCCTTGCCCTAATGCATGTCAAACTTTATTGAACATTATATTCTAAATGGAACAATATTTTACAAAGGACTAGAAATTACTGAGAACATATACTCCACATAAAAATGTTGTGGGCATTCGGATCATTTTCTCAGAGATTTCTACAGAAACTGACTTATTTTTGCAACCGGTGGAGTCGCCCTCTGCTGGTCATGACTAGGGTTGCAAAGGGGCGGAAAATTTCCGGAAAATTTCCATGGGAAGTTAAGCTCTGGAATTTTGGAAATGTTAGCTTATAACAGGTGACTTAAATGTAGTTGAAAACAAGACTAGGCAAGCCTAGCTCAGCTGGAACCTGGATGCAGCTAGTTGGGAACATTGTCTGCCAGAAACGTAAACCTATGACTTTCTGTTGTTGTTGAACGTCTTTGTCATTACCTAGCATATTGATTACTTGTTACACTGAAGCCATGTTCATTTTAATACCAAGTTTATTGGTATTAAAATGAACATGGAAAGGATGTAGCTAGCTATTGTAAACCAAATTGACAGGATTAATGGATTGTTTTATTTTTCTCTCAACCCGACATGATCAAATGCGTCAAATGAAAGTCCGAAGTCCTCTTGTCTGAGAAAGCACGCTGTATCCATTATTGATTGACAACGCAAACAGGTGACTGTATTTATAGTCCACAGGAACAAAATTGTCTTGCTGGCAAGTGGCTAACGTTAGCAATTCTAGATCTTGCAGCATGATCTTGGTTAAAACAACCAAGATCATGGTTGATCATGGTCGATGACGTCATCAGCATCGCTTTCTCCTCCGCTGAGCCACAGGAGACATGTTTTGCATTTTGCATTTTACTTTTTACTTTATTTTTTTATATATCTTTTATATCTTTTTATTTTATATTTGTTTTTTTCATGTGTGTAGTACTTATTGTGTTTTTATGTTTTATGTTCCTTGTATGCACCTATATACCAAGGCAAATTCCAGGTAGGTGTAAACCTACTTGGCAATAAATACTTCTGATTCTGATTCTGATTTAACACCTGTGAACTACTTCCCATTAAATGACGTTTATGTGTAAAACTACTTCCCCTTTGCACTTTACATCCATTTCCTCTTTATAGTAAAAATATATTCAGAAACCACCAATACTCATCTCCAACATACTGTCACATAGAGGAAACTGCTGAGGTCAGATTTCCATATTTAAGTCCATCGTTCCTGCAGGTTTTGATAAGTTTTCACTAACTGGGTTCTATCCTGAGATCCACATAGAGACGGTAGAGTTCTACTCACAAATGGATTAAGTCAAAATGTCATTTTTAAAATTTGTATTAGAAATGTTTGCATGCATGTCTGCTTATGACAAAACAAAATGTTTATATTTATGTCTGTATATGACAAGGTAAATACAGTTAGTATAAATTACCCCAAAGTTTCCAGTTTATTCCCATTAATTCCCGTATATTCCCGTTAATTCCCATGGAAAGTTTCCAACTTTGAATATTCCCGGAATTTTCAATTCCACATTGGCCTCACTTTCCGGACAAAGAGTCGATGTGTACTTTTATCAACAGTCTATGGTTTGGTCATCGTGATAGTGTGTAGGTTGGAGTATATGCAATTTCGTAGTTTACGATTCCCCAGTATGTTACGGGGACGAAAAGGCACCGGGCTGTCATGGCCGAGTGATCCACAGACCGCTCGGCGAGATGGAGATGGTGGAACAAGACACGCATTCGGCGGCCCCGCCAGCGGACTGCTGCTGTGTGTGACGGATGCGTGCTCGAGTGTCGTGCTCTGCCTGTCCATCTTCACGTGTCTCACACTGAGAGACAGCTCATGCATTTTTATCACCAGGCCTGACCTCATCTCTCAAGACACTGGTGAGACACTCTGCTCAGGTGCAACTGTCACGCTAACGCTCGACAATGACAAATAAGAAGGTTTGTTACTGATTGAAAACACATGGAAGAAAAACAAGCAGGAATGTGGTGGTAAATTGACTGATAATGAATTGAAGTGGGTATTTCTGTGAATTAACACAGCACATTAAGCTCATGTGCATTAATGTCTCCTTACTCTCTCCTCCTGAAACATAAATGCTTGATGCCACCAGAGTGCATGCATGATCGCCTGCATAGGTTTTAATGCTTCTGTGTATGCTTTCAATACGTGTGCGGTCTTACGCTCATGATTATGTATAATTACTGTAGTTGCATGAATGTATGTGAGTAAATCAACCTTGACATTCCCCCTTTCTCTATCTGAAGGTTGTTGCGAAACAGGCGACCAGAGGGCAAAGTGAGGGCGACGAGATACAGAGTAATTATGTGATGCTTCCCCAAACACGTTTCAGTGCAGCATGCAACATGAAAACGCTGTTAAAGGTGAACCAGTGAGTTTAAGGACTCACAGACTCGTGATCTGCTCCTTCCTGACTTCCTGTCTGCATATTGGCGTGCGCTTTAAATAATCAAGTTTTGTTGAGATAAGAATTCTCTTCACATTCACACTGTAACTGACTAATCTGTCCTACACCGAGGCACTTTGCATTTTAACTGCTGGCTGGGTGTTTGCTGCTGAGGAATAAGGATTGGTTCACTATCATCTTATCATCAGTCTTTGCTGTTGGCCTGGAATTCTCCGTCGTCTGTTTGGGAAACAAGAGGCGGTGAGAGAATAGAGAGAGGATTATCTCTGTATCGGGGCCCAGGAGGGTGAGTGCAGGTGTGTATTCTGTAAGTACAGGTGTGTGGGACAGGTGAAGTCCCTCATCGCTTGCAGTCAGCAGGCTCAATTCATCATTTCACTCCTCCCCCCCACCCCTAACTCCACACATTCTCCCACTATACTGCCATCGCAGGTGCACAACCGCCCCTCAGTGTTTGAATTCCACCCTCATGCACACCGACAACTGACACAGAGATAACATGTGTGTGTATGTGAGGAGGAGGAGGAGGATGGGGCTAAAGAAGTTTGGAAATATAAATCATGCAGGAGTAAATATATATATGCAATATAGCTGTTAGCATTAAACCGCCATATTTTCCTGTTTGTTCTCTAATCCTCCTTTGTCTTTGTTTCTCTGGGCAGAAACATCGAGGCATTAGGCCTTTTTTCTGCTCTGTAAATGTCAGGGGTATGCTTGGCTGATGCTTAATAAAGCGGAGGTAAAACAGGGAGAAGTGGTTTATTGCCTCCGCTGCATTCTGCTGGTCTCACAGCAAAAATCAGCCACGTGCATTTTCTCCATCTCTCTTCCACTTCTGCGCTATGAAAAAAAAAGAGTAAGGGCGTTGACCAGTGTGACCGAAGAACTTAAAACAGCTGTGAATCTTTTTTTTTTTACTGATCACAGAGCAGTGTTTCACAGTCGATCCTGAACGTGTGGGATTGATGGCCGCTGAAACACGAGCCGCAGAGTAACCAGAGTTGGCTGTTAAAGTCTCACAGGAGTTGACAGGCCCATGTCATTGGTCAAGTAACACTTATCACACTCACACAAAGACCTGTAAACTGATTTTCCTACTTCTTTCTTCCATGTTCATTCACTTCCTCTAACAATCACCCCCTTGAGTGTTATTGTCTTTACTCTCCACTCAATGCTTGACGTTAATCGGAGAATAAACAGCGGTGCCCTTCGATGTGGAGGGAAGTGGCTTCGATGACAGTGATGTTACCGTGGGAGACAGTAGAGAAGAGCTTCCTGTAGATCTCAGATGAAGGTTCATCATTAGAGCGAGCCCATTCCAGCAAATGAACCGCAATTACAATAACGCAGCCTAAACGCAGCCAAGTCGAGCAGAACAATCACATTTGTGGACGAGACATCGGAATGGCTCTCACACAATGACTTGAGCCTGCCTCATCATTCACTGAGACTATTTTAATCTGGCTTTACTTCGCATTATAGGGCAGTACATCAAACCACTCACATTCAATCATGACCATCAACGGAGCTGTTAGTCTCCAGGGAGCGTCGGTAATAAAGCCTAATGCTTAAGTTTCTTTTAAAAGATTGTGTTGTTCAACAACTTGTCTCTCAATTCATATATTTGATTACACTTGTAATGCGTCTTCAGACACTTTCTGACTTTCAGTTTCTTTAGACTCAGCCTTTGTGAAACCACAGCCCTGCTGGCTGAGGGAAATAGAGAGAGGGAGATGCACTTTCTAAGGCATCAGACAACCAGAGTGGTCGTCGCCACGGCCTTTCAGACAGATTAGACAGTCCCGAAAGTCGGGAGCATGTTTCAGCACCTCTTGGTGTGTCACCCGGGATGGGCGTGATGTCACCAGGTCCTACATCAGACACAAGCTTGCAGGAGATCTCAGAATAGCACAGGGTCAGGAGTGCACGGTCCCTATGCAAAGCATCTTCTAATCCAGCTTCAAAAGCAGCACAGCGGAGTTTTAAGAGATAACCAGGCAGCTGCTGACCGTTGTATTCCTGGAAATATCTCCTCCTGCAATCAGTCTGATTCCTAAAAGAGTGTGCTACCCTGTTTTCTTTGGTCTCAACATCCCTCCCCTCTCTCGCTCTCTCTGTTGCTCTCCCAGCCCTGGCAACACCCAACACACTTTCTCATCCTCTATTCTGTCTTCATCTTACCTTTTCTCTCCTCGCCTTACACACCAGCAGTATTAATCACAGCACCCTAAACAGTGACTGACGCCATTCACAAGGTTGGGCTTTGTCGGTTACGCTGCCCAGTGAATACAACTCCAGACCTTTTTGTCTGCCTAAGTGGACTCTTAGAGTAAGCCCCTCCCTCTCTAAGGACCCTCAGATTACCTCTGAAAAGGGCTGGGTGATGGGTAAGTTTGTGCTGGGATGGAGCGGGGGAGGAAGCAAGGAAACGGTCAGGGGGGGAGGAGGGTGACAGGCAAATTATTGGGAGGATCCAAAGCTCCCGGGGAGATGTGCACCCTCTCCCTCTGGGCAGCCAGCAATGCCATCAGCCACTGCCTAGCAACCAGTGGGTTTGGCTGAGCACAGTGAAAGACGGCAGAAATTGCAAAAGAAAGAGTATAAAAAGAGAAATAGCCAAACCCCAGCACACAGAGGACTGGATTTGCTAACTACAGAAAGCCACGAGGATTGAACTAAAAAGCCTCAAGAGCAAAAGTCGCAGCTGTGAAGGACAAAAGCGGGAGTTGACAGGTGAAAGAAAAGAAAAATGGGGCCTTGCAGGCTCTTGCATTCAGTGTGAAGAAAACCTGGGCTTTACGTACTGCTAACTTGTACAAACAGCACAAAGCAAACTACAGTGTGACTCATCACTCACGACCTTGAGCAGATACAATGCCCCAGGATGTGAGAGGTCAGGAGTATTGTGATCCTTTTTTTTTCATTACAGGGTTCTCATTGTTTGTGGAGGTTCGTGTGTGTCAGAGAGAACGAAGGTGTGTCCAGCTCAAAAGCGCATTTTTAAAAAGGTGCTACGTCTTCACCCCTCCCATCATTCCACCAGTCACAGGTTGGACCAATCCCAGTGACGATTTCTGTCCCAGAAGCCCCCCACCCACCCACCCAGCCACCCATTTCGATGATTAATGTAAGTCATCAGATTAACTCTGCAGTTGACGTGCTTTTATTTCCCGTTAAACCACTTCTCTTGTAGGCCGTCCATTCCCAAAAAAGCCCTGTAAAATTATTATTCTTTTATATATTTTTTTTAAATGCTGACTTTGCAGTCAGGGGCCGAGTGGACAAAAGGAGCCGAAGCTTTTGGCTGCAGCAATCACCAGAGATCACCATTATTAAAGTTTAATCAAACAAATGGGAATAATTGATTGGGGCATTGTCCCAGTTTGGGTTTAAGCCAGCTTACACCACCGTGCACAACTGCAGCAGTGAAATCCTAAAAGCCAAATGACCACAGCAGTGCAGAGATACAGTGTGGAATCACAACACCTACAAGCCAGTGAAGCTCCTCGTGTCCACAGATCTGAACAAAACTACTTTCTCCTGTGTTAGAGCACTTTGTCTGACATTTGTGTTTTTCCTGGAAACACAAACACGTGTGGGATTTGTTTGTCGTAATTAAAAAAAAAAATCCTGAAACAAAACACTGCCTCCACCTCTAGAGAGAGAACCTGTAGCCAGTGCAACAGCACCTGACAATCTACTCAGAGATCTGTGCTTCACACAGAATTAGAGAATCTCACTCTCAGAGGAACATTACTAAACAAATCTCGAACTGATTCATTTTGTCGTAACACACATCATATACTATCCTACAACATATATATTTTTAAATGTTAAATACTCAGAAAACAGGAGTTGTGCTGCTTCTTCTATCTGTTGCATATGAAGATAAAACAAATCTCTCTCCTCAATTTTAACCTCTTGACAGACACTTCCAAAAGACAATTGCTGCAGTGGATGGAAGAGCTGAATTCAACTACTTGTTCACATATGACTTTAATTTAAATTTTAAAACAGGAGACACCAACTCCTGAGATGGTGCAACATGGATTTAAATCACACCTTTACAAGGTTATTAACATAATCCCCTGATTGCAGCTAATAATCCTTTAATCATCAAAGCCCAGTGAATTGATGAAATATATATATTTCTTCCCTCCAACAACATAAACGCACATTACGCACAGATGAACACTGCTGAGGTGGACGAGTGGCGTCCAAATGGGTGTGTTTGAAGTCTGTGCCAAACAGAAACTATTCATTTGGAGACAAGTATTAAGTTTTTTTACTCAACAAAACGTTTTCAAACTTACCATCAGCTTGAAAATACAGTAATCCACCAACAAGGATGAACGCTAGCGGACCCATACTAGCATATTAAACATCCACGGCGGGCGCGCAAATCCTCCAATCTCACCGCACAACAAAAATAATATGTCCAAAAAAAAAATAATGACAGCCGAGTGGGCTCCGTGTTTCTGTGGCGTGAACACGCAGAGGTTTACTCACTGACAGCAGCCAGTTTAAATGTCCAAAAGCAGAGAGGATCCATTGAACCGCAGGTCACCCGGAGCAGCGCGGGTTGTGAATATCCAGCAAACCCTTCCAACCAAACTCTCCGTGTTTGCGTAAAATTATCCGCGTGTGTCCGGTGGGTTCATCCGCAAGCTGTGCCGGTTCCCCGGCAGGATGAAGCCCACACAGGGAGTCGGGGGGAGGAATTGAAGTCCACGCTGGAAAAGAAACGCAGCTACAGGCTATGCACTTCTCCGCATGCCCTCGGTTCCTTGAGACGCGTCTTTGGCACCTTTCAAAAATAAAAAGCCACAATCTTCTCCCCAGTTCAACACATGGTCACAACCAGCCTCCAACTCCTGCGCTCTCCCCCAAAAAGTTGCTTTATTACGCAGGGACCCAGCTCCCAGAAGACCCATGTGCTTGGGAATATAGACGTGTAAGTGTGCAGTCACGCCACAAGTCACTTCAACATCCTTCTCCTCTCTTTCTGTCTGTTTGGTTTTTGGAACAGCGCTGCCGCTAGGAGCGCACTGCCTCTGCGCACCCGGCACAGCTCGCAGACCAAAACGCACTGAGGATCCACACTGGAGCTCCACGCACGGGCGATCCACACGCACGCACACACACAACGCGGACGGATGCGGGGAGATGGAAGCGACCGGAGGGGAGAGAGAGAGACTGAAGGGAAAGGAAGTCAAGGAGAGTCTGGAGCTGAGTCCAACTAAGTCATAAAAAAAATGAAGCTGCACGGTTTGTTTCTGCAGGAAAAAGTGATAAACACTGACGCAGTGGAGCTGGATGATAAAATCCACACCGAGTGTTTATTACTCACATTTAGCTTTTTTACTTTATAGCCTCACATAAATCTGTGCAGGACATCAATTCGTTATTTATCACACAACGTGAGCAATATACTGGAAATCAAATCAGAAAATATCCATTTGGCAAAATAAAAAGAGCCAACAGGTATCAGAGCACAGGATAATATTTTAAAGGTAAAGGCAATAATTTGGAAAAAAGCTCAAGTGCACATAGTGTGATTATAAATGTAATTTCCAATGATCGATAGACCCCATATCTGGCATATGAAAGATGCACAGAGGGGAAATGCTAAATAGTAGAAAAGAAGAGTAAATATGATCTCAGTCAAAAATCAATGAATGAGTGACCGAGGCCCTGCACCAACATGAGGCGTCTTCTCTGCATTACAAGTGTCTTCATCTGGGAAAAAGTGCAGAAACACACAGGAAACAGAATGTGAAGAATCTAATATTTAATATAATGAGACACAGAAGGCAGGAGCCGGTCTATGTAGATGTGCAGAGATAGAGGTGGATGTGTGGATGTGTATGTGGTCTGCGCCACTGCCCAGCTGCAGTCCTGTTCATATCCACCCACCAGTTTATAATAGGGTGAGCTATGAGCTGTGAGCTCCCCCTACTGGTGACAGCCATAGCAATCCGTGCCCCAAGGCTCTCTAATATTCATTTCAAGAGGTGTAATAAGAGGAGACAGCAACAGCAACATTTTTTAAAAAAAGGAGCTATCACATAATTGTGCCATCACTTTAATTTGTTTGTTGTATTCAGCAGGAGAATTAGACACATTTTATCAATACCACAGAGGGAGAGCTCTTTCAACACATTGTAATAGACAACAAAACGTAATCACTATTATATGTAGTAAGGAAAACTTACTGTATCACTTCAAGCTGCTGGTAATAATCATTTTGACAAGGAGCTTTTAAACAACTAATCTAATCCACCGTCTTATTCCCCCACAGAGTATAGTGGTTTACTGTGACCTTACATTAAGCAAATACTGCAGCTGTACACGACATTAAATGCACATCTGTATATACAAGCACACTAGATAAAAATGACGTAAGGTTTTAATTTCACCAGTTACTCCCTTTGTTTTTCCACCTTAACAGACACAACACCAGCGGGAACATAAACTCGAAGGTTCAGATTTTCCCATTTTATGATTTACATCAAAGTCACCCGAAAGAACAAAGCCTCCAAATCTTGCAGTAGAAGCCCTGAAGGTGTCTGTGGAAACCATACTCTCCCAATAAAACATACAGGGGCCAACACCATGACAGAACGGCTTTGGCAAAGGAAACCACTTCTATTGCCGTTAATAATAGCTTTGACTGCTCATGGTTTGTTTGTCGAGCTGCGTGTTGGAGCCTGCCCTATAAAGGCCTTACTGGGAACTGTGACATGTTGCAAGTTTGCAAGGCTCGCTCCCACTGCAGGCGGGCGGGCGGGCGGCCCTGTCAGCTGGCCAGACACAGTGATTTGTCTTCATATCCCGATACGTTTGTGAGCTGCATGCAAATGCTGTCTTCTCTGGGCCTCCGTAGTGTCCTAGATTCAACCAGATGTGCGTAACCACACGCACACAAACACAAACGCACACGCACACAGAGCCAAGGCAGAAATTTATTGTGTCATCAGTGCTGCTGACGGTTTGAGGGAAATAAAATAGTGGGGAGAAAAAAAAGAGAATTGGAGAAAGGTAATTTACTAAGAAGAAAAGCCCACTTCGAACATAAACAACCGAGTGTATGGCTTCATTGATGGAAACGTAAGTAGAGTGTAATTCTCCTTCAAGCCCAGCCTTTTATTCACCACTTCCAATCCCTGTATCTGTAGCAGAGGCAGTGACATTCTAAATATTAGCTGAAAGTGGATTTATTTTAATTAAACTGGAGGCTGCATTTACTCAGGGCAAGGCACGCCACATAAAAAAGGAGATGGCGGGGCTAAGCCAGGGACACTATAATATGAGATTATGCTTCGTTCCACCGTTGGGAGAATGTCACAGATCTCTTATTAGGGTGACATTCATAATATTACAGACAAACACGGTTTTCTGGGTTGATTACTTCTTTCATTATGACAACAGACAGCG
Organism: Hippoglossus stenolepis; assembly: GCF_022539355.2. Lineage (NCBI taxonomy): Eukaryota > Metazoa > Chordata > Actinopteri > Pleuronectiformes > Pleuronectidae > Hippoglossus > Hippoglossus stenolepis. Next base: position 6,661,720 of record NC_061486.1, on the reverse strand, counting down.
TGCAAGATGAGGCGTAACCACACGCGACTGAGTGTGACGTCATTGAGGGTAAAGCAAAACACGAGCAGTGGTTTGGAAACGACTGCGTCAACAACATGAAACCAAATATAATGAAAAACACTAAGGAGAAAAACTGTCTCATACGCAATTGTTATTTGGTTTCCATTCCTGCAAAGACTGGTTTAAATTTACCAATAGATGTTGTAAGGGATCATTTATTTTGTCCCAAACCAATCATGCCACAATTACTGTCACATATCTGTGCAATTATGTGTCTTTAATTGGATCAAAACTAATAATCAATCAGATGATTCCCCCAATATTGTTCTCAGAACATCTGCTCATTGACGAATCCTGGGCGGGGCCATTCATTATGGAGGGTTGTTGGGCTGGACCCCCCCCATCCATCCTCATCCACTTCTCAAGTGACACCGCAGCAATCGGTCAAGTTGATTCCCAAAGTCCACTGACTTCGTATAAAAAACAGCAGCTTATGATTCAATGAAAGACAGAAATCACATTATATGAAGCGCTGCAGACTTTAATTACTGCGTCCTCTAATTTTCCCTGTGAAAGATTAAGAATCTGGTGGTTGAATTCAAAGTGAAGCGATGTGAACATAAAGTGCTGCAGTGTTGTTGTTTTTATGTAGATAAAAGCACAGCTGAGGATCAATAGGGGGTCCCCGAGTGGAGAGGGTGATATCTACGCCACAATCAGGAGCGTGCACAACAGCAGCAGCGCTCTATGGGGGTTTTGGAGACTCCACACATTCCAGCACAAAACATTTTCTGCATTTTAATTGCGCGCAACTCAGGTGCAACTCAAATGCAAACAATGAATCAGGGGAAAGACAGAGACAAAATGTGTAGTTTCAGCGAAGCCGTTTCTCCTCCGAGTCTCTGGGAGGGAGAGGAAAGTGTTTTTAATTGTGTGCCGGGTCAGAGGTTCAGGTAGCAACATCACTCACGATCAGATCAGAGTGGTATTTGGGGAGCTCTTAGCTGGATATCTTTCATGGCTGCGTATCCCCTTACTGGGTTTGGGTCTCTGCGTGGGGATGATTAGGAGCTGGAGGTGGTGGGGGGCGCCGGTGTGCGGATAGAGGGGGGGGTTGATATGTGGAGGGGTGATTAATGTAGATGTCAGTAGGCGGCCCGGCCTCCTCTGCTCCCTCCCCAGCATCCGTAATGACACCTGGGGAAGGCAGAATGGGTCTACCTGCAGCCCAGGCTCCCTCAGCAGGGCATGATTCTTCCCCATGATCCTCCTCTGTCAGCAGTCCTGTCACTGGGCCGGGATCAGACCCTTATTAATGGGCCTCCATGTCAAACATAGATATTAAGCTGTGCTCTGCTCTGCACTGTCCTCGGCAATAACACCCACATAGGAACACGCCGTACAATACAGTGACAGACACAGGCACACACACACACACACACACCCATAAACACATCCCTACATGTGCGTTAGCATCCGCTGAAGTATCACTTTCTTATTTAGCAAGTTTTTCCGATTCCGCTCCGGCGTGACAGCGACTCTATAGATCTATTAGACGTCTCTATTCCTCTCCTCTCTTTCGACCCTTTAATACACACAACCCGTTTCCACATTATGCTGAAATAGTGACACACCTCTCACAGTGATGCATTGTCCAAAAATGCACATCGCTCTGTGCATAAACTGAATGAGTTCCATGTGGTTACGAGGAGGTTATGTGGCTACAGATTTAGTCAAATCTCTGTCCAGAAAAGGGCAGAAATGTTGGAGGAGGGACAGCGAGAAAAGGCTGCTTTTGCTATTTAGGGCTTGTGACTTTAATATGATACATGGAAGTGGGAGACTTTTATAAGAACCCATGTTTTTTTTTTTTTAAGACATTAAACAGCTGATCTGGATTTATCCGGGGCAATAAAACATTTAATGGAAGCCGGTGTGACACATGTTAAATTCTGTACTCTCTGATACTCCCTCCGAGGGGCTTAAGGAGGAGGCCCAGACAGATGGAGAAAGTATGGAGGACACGACACCTGAGCTCGGTGTGGAGGGAGGCCTCTATCAGCAGGACACGCACTCTGTATGTAATGCATCGCCCCGTCTTCCTCTGCGTTCACTGAGAAGGCCCAGGAAGTGAGATAGGGGCGCCCTATCAAATGTTGCTAAACCGGGGATTACTGTATAGGAATTTATGCTTTTAACATCGAGCGGACGACTGAAGAAACGAGTTGTTAGTATTTGATTTTTGTTGCGAACGTGAATACAGCAGCTACGAGGCAGTTGCATGTGTATCCATGTGTATTTACAAGTTTCAGAAGAAAGATATCCTTAGTTCTTCTTAGATTAACACTCGAAAGCTCAGTTCCTCTTATTCATCAGGACTTTGTGAGTGTGGTTTGATCTGATTTGGGCAACATGAGCAAAAGACGCAACACCTTTTGATTCACATGCTGCCAAAAGGTGAGCGGTGCACAGTAAAACAAGACACCACCTTTTCTCCCCATCCGAGTTCTGCCTAATTCAAACCAGTGAGAAAAGCAAGGACAGAAACACAAATGTAGAAATCTGACAGCGTCTTTTCAGGGAAATATATACAGAAAACACTGTCCTTCACATAGTCAGTACAACTGAACCAAACACATTCCATGTAGAAGATGAACTTCTGTACATTTAGTCCCGCACACAGGTGCTTACATCTGTTTTCTCCCCCTGAAGAGGCCATTTCAAAGATACGTCTAACAAATGTCAGGAGAATCTACGAGGTGCACTGTGAGATGAGATAAGTTCAGTTGCATAAACGTTATGGGATGATCTGTCTCCTTGCCTCCATTTTTTTTCGCTGTTCCATGTCAACCTCTCTTTTCCTCCCACTCGTATTAGATATTCCAGCCTCTCCTCTTCAACCACATTCCTGTCATTTATGGAATTTCCCTGTCTCGGTGAAAAACAGCCTCCTCTCCGGGTCCTGAGAGCTGCAGCTAATTAGCTGCCCTACTTTTCCCCCCCTCTGAATGTAGCCACGTAATCTGCCTCTGTGGAAACTCATCACAGCTGTCATCCCCCACCTAGGGCAGACCTTGATAACAGGGTGCTAGTCATTGTCATGACAGGATGGGATAAACACTTTGGTCCAGTGAGTGAGGGGCAGCAGCCGCTAATGAGTGAGAAGTGAATACTTGAGCCCTGACGAGTCAGAAGGGAGGGAACGAGAGGAAGGGAGGAGAGTTTCTCAAGTATCTCTCCAACCTCCTTATCAGTTCGGACGTCGTCCTTCCTCTCCCTGCAGTCTTCCTCCTCAGACATCATTAGACTGGCTCTGAGCGGGATCTGTTTCCTCTGGTCTGAAAACCCCTTTGCCCCGCACAACGGACCACACTATGAACACTGATAAGACCGTGGCTTCTTGATTGTCAGGAGGAAACCCACAGAGTCAACCTCATATTCAGCTGTCTTTGTTAAGAACGGGAAGTTATTCATTTTCATTTCCCCTGCAGGAAACTCGGAGAAAGACACTCGATCTCACAAACACCCGTGAAACCAAAATAAGTTGATTTATTTAACCTATCAACACCATTTATTCATCGTCACCCCCCCCTCATTAAAAACATCCCTGCAAATCTCCCCAAGACTTGGCAGGAGCCACCATCAATCAGGAACAAGAATTTACAAGTCATGTTTGGTGGAATAAACTTTACAACACAGGAAGCCCCCCACATAAATGTCTGAGATCTACTGAGTAACCATAAATAACGCTTTGACTTCCTCACATGATTTAACCTTATTAAAAAATACAATGTACGTATGCACCATTTTCCTAATGTAGTGTTTGTTTTGTCAGGTTGAACAGGTTTTTGATAAGAGGATGAGATTATCTCGTTAAGGTTTCAGCATGATTGTATCACTTAGCCTCTTGCCAGCATTGTCACACTTACATTAGCACATACAACAGTATATCCACTGAGCCCTTTATTTCTAACATGTAATTTAATGTGTTGACATAATTGATCTCATTTGCATTAATGTTCCTGAGCCCTCGTAGATAGCCAATACTAAAAAGTTGAATTTCTACAGCACCACATTCATTCATTTGTACCTATGATCCAGCTCTTCCTGTGTAAAGGCTGTCTTTACATTACCTGCTGTAACTATTCCTTATTCTTTGTTGCAGGAGGCAGAGTGGGTGTGAGCATGAAGTAAGACTTTAATTAAACCTCCTTTCCACTGGTGGCATGTGATCAATAAACAGTATTTAAGGATTGCTAGATATTCAATTTCCGGAAGTCATGTAATTAATTGTCTGTGTTAACAGGTAGCAAATGCACAGTGGAAACAACATCATACTGATATATTGAATTGCATTATATTGTGCCTCCACAGGCCTGGAATGGAAAATAACTTATGGTTTAGGAAGTAGCCTCTCACCCTGTCGTGGAAAAGTCACACATTGAATCCATCAGTAACTATTTAATTGAAATAGTCGAATAGTTTTTATGGCTGCTATTTAAAAATGATTCAACTGTGCAGTGGGGAAAAACAATTCTAAAAAACTAGAACGGAAATCAGTAGAGCTGAAGGGTCAACAGTCCCCTTGAATTCAATTAAACTGCACCAAATTGCGCACACTCATGGATATCAGTCCCTTAAATGTCAAGATGTGCCCAATCTCACAATGTTAAAGGAAGTGAAAAAAATTCCATGGCTTCTTTCTTGGCCCATGTCCCACCCTTCCACCGAGCTTTGTGGAGTTTTTGCAAAATCCTGGTGACAAACAAAAGGACAGAGGCAAAAACATAGGCCCCGTAAACACCTGCTGGTAACATGTGGTTTTTGTGATCCGATGACAAGTGGACAGATCTGAGTGTGTGCAATCACACCTGGGGGCCCCACCCACGTCTCATGATCGGATCTCATTTCCCCGCCCTATATGCAAATAAACACGTACATCGTTTCTGTTCACGAAGACCAAGTTTTTACCCAGTCTGAGAACACAAGTGTGTCCCTTGTCATTTTGTGTGTTGTGTGTGTGTCTGTGTTTGTGTGCGCCTGTGTGTCCGCAAAAGCGAGTGAGCGAGAGAGAGGTGGAGAGAGAGAGGAGCTGAATGAATCTCGTGCAGCTAAGGGGAGAAGAAAGATTTTGCCAATTTAAGGAAAGTATTGATCAGTATGTGGTGATCAGTGTTGATATTGTGGCTGAGGTTAAAAATACGCTCGATTCATAGTGAAACTGCAGCGGGTCAGAGGAAGTCAGCCGAGTAGGAGGTCCTTTATGTGGCCAAGGACAGATTTGTGTCCACACTGTTAAACGAATGTGGACCATGTGGTCTGGTGTGATCGGATCACTATCTGATCTAAGTGTGTTCCCACCTGTACTTAGAGCTGTCCACTCACTCACTTTGTTTGTGTGTGTGTGTGTCTGTGAGGGGGGTATATAGTATACATGCTATTGTGTTTAATTGTGTTTGGCACCCACTGTGCTAGACACTTAACTGCAATACTGTACATTAAAATGTACCTCTTGCAGCAATAGGTACATATTCCATTTCCAGGGAATATGAATGTGTATAAACAGTTTCGCATTAAACTCCGCTTTTATCTGCTAACAGCCTGTTCCTCTTTTTGCACACAGTCGAGATAACGTATTTAAAATATGTATATGCCATTACACTCTCACCGTGCACTCACTTCTGGAACAGAGCCCAGAATTAAAAGTGCCTCTCTCACTGCTTCTGTCTTGTCTCCACTCAAACCTTTTCAATGGCCCTGTCCCCTTCCGCACACAGTAAACTGGCTGTAATCATGACTATAAAAACGGCATCACCCCCTCACGTCCTTTAAATCTCCTGCCTTGCTCCTCACCTTCAGTCGGCCGTTGGAGGGGAAACCATTCATCTCAATATTTGGATTCGGTGACCCCCTTTGGCCTGAGACAGTTTGAACATCTGCTGCCCCCTGTTGCCAGAAACAAACAAACTAGCTGTTGCACAGTTCCGGTCCGCCACGTTGTGTTGTGCAGCTACACTGAGCTATTTGCGATTCCCCGGGATGACGCACGGTTGTGAATGAGCTGAAATGACACATTAGATGTTTGGGATGTCTCGTCTCGGAGGCAGTTGTTTACATTTAGGTCCTCACTCATCAATACCTTCAGATGAGCCGAAATAATTGGATTGAATAAAACACTCTGGCTCTGAAAATGGAGGGGTTATTCCACTTAACCAGACGGCCCCGCCCCTGTATGCTGAGTGCTATCGACAGAATCACTTGAGGGCCGTACAAATCAGAGGTTCAAACTTAATTGTCCCCTGGAATGGAAAGTGATTTAGAGCCCTGGGTCAGAGTCGATCCCCAACGACACATAAAGGCACCCCTTCCCAATGCTTGACCACAGACACTATGACCCTTTTGGGGGAGAAAGAAATAGCCAGACACCGGGGGGCCCCCGGGGCCACCCCTACAACCATAAATGCTTCAATGTCACCAATCTGAAGCTGAGTGATGGTCTGACACAGACATCACTGGAAATGGCCGTGGTGGCCTATAATTACTTTTAGGCATGAACTGAGAAACACAATAAAAGCCTAAAAGCAGCAGGTGATAATGTTTAAGGAAAAAATGTCACTCCACAAAACCTTCAGAATACACTGGAGGATAGATTGATTTTCTTTTGTAAATGACAGTGAAGTTGGTGCATAGCAAGCTGGTGCAGCTCAGTCTCACTCAGGTCCCCCTCCGACCACTGATGTGGTGATAAAACAATGGAGGTATGTAAGTGGATTCCACAGCGTGTAAGTGGATTTCAAAGCAAGCAAGTGTCCACAGCTGCTCCTAACCTGTGACCTCGTTCTGTGTTGGCTAACTGTCTCCCACAAATAATTCCAACCCCCTTTTGGCTGAAAGAATTACGCAGACAGTATGGATCGTCATAGTCTCTTCAGGCCCTAATGAAACTGGGCTTGTGCCCCTGACATTTCCATCCCCCGGGGCCAAGCCTCGCACAGCCGCAGCCTCGTGCCCTGGCCTTGCCACTTCACACTCTAATTGCTGCCTCATAAGCAAGCACCACAGCAACAAATCCAGTTAACGACAGTGGCATATTGATCGCTGGCAGGCAGGCAGGCAGGCAGCACCCCTGTCCCTAGGTGTGGGAGGAGGGGCACTGTGGCTTTTACAACCTGAGGGATGGCCTGCACCCGATAAAGCGCAGGTCCCTGTGACAAAATAAAAACCAAAAGAGGGTCAGAGTGATACAATTACTGCTCTGCAGCTCTGACCCAAACCGTAGGTGAACAATAGACTGCAGGACGATGGTGGCAGTGGGGCGGGGGGGGAGAGGCAGAGAAGAAGGAGGTCCTCATTATGGAGCGAGGCTGGGAGACCTGTTCAATTTGCTCCATTAATGAGCGCTGAAGAAGCACTTTTACGCCGTCCCAACAGAGCCATTACAGGCACTGAAGAAGTCAGACTACGCAGCACGCCAAAAATACTGCCGGCAGCATTGGGACATTAAGCCAAACAGACCTGAAAGCTATGAATACACAACGGCTGTTCAAACAGCAGCCTGTAAATCCATGATGTCATCGATACAGAAAATGCTGCACCGGGGGTTAAAATGTGTCATAGTTACACAGCATATTAATCTGAATTTATCTTGATTCATGGTGTTTTATTGCGCTTTTAAATAGTGTAAACATGTTAAACTACACGTGCTCGGTACTGCACAGCTTTGGGTGGTTTATGCGGCGTACACAGGATTCTCTAATTGGAAAAGGAAACAACCAATGTTAGTCAAACTACTCATTTATATGCTGAAAGGGAAATGCTGCATTTTCCTCTAATTTATTTATGTGGCAGTGAAAGGTGATAGAATGAGGCCAAACAACAGGGAAGCTTAGTGGGTCTGCACTTCTGCTTAAATCTAAAATATTTTAACACATACTGTACGTTCGTATATCAACTGAAGTTGGTAAACATCCTTCCATAATCTGTTTTAATGCAGCACTAAATGACTGTTTTCCGTTGCCTTTGTGGTTTAATCTGGTGTGTTCTCAACCCACACTGCATCGTCTCGTCCTCCAAGAACGGCTCTTTCTTCAGTCGTGAGCCGTTACAACAGCCAGCCGAGGTTCACTGTCTCGTTTTTTATCACAGCAACATTACCAATCCTGCCTCAGGCCTTTACTATATTGTCTGAATGAACATTTTACGAGTAATGTTTACAGTCACTTTCCCATCAGCTGTAAAAACTGAGCTATACTTTCTCACACCGGATTCCAGGAGGGGGTGTTCAGCAAAGACAGAGCAGTACATACATTTTATTACCTTTTATTAATTAATCAATTAGGTTAGTGGGTCTCAGTGGAAATGGGTAGATTGGGTGAGCAGTGCAAAGGAAATTGCTACTCGAGAAAAGAGTTGAAAAAAAACATCTGGTATTACGACAGAACTAAAAGCTTTGTCACATCTGGACTAATAAAAGTTGACCATGATTCCTTTGGACAACTTTGTTGTTACGACATTTACCCGACTCAGCACCATTTGGTTTCTGGCAACACATCTCTCTGGTCCTTGTGTTCACTGCAACAGGGTCCAAGCCCTTCTGAGCTTTACTGTTGTTTTGTCATGAAGAGACTTGTCTCATGAAATGATTTAAAATGATGCTTCAAAAGGCTGTTTGCTTTCACCACGAGGACCTGCTTCGAACCCCCCGTCCAATTCCTACACTGAGTAATGTGCCTTGTATTATCTGGACTATTTAACCAAAGTTTTGAAACATGAACTCCGGGAAATAACCACACAATGGGGTCCGGGCCTTCTTCGGACTTTGCCTTCCACATATGAACAATGCAGCTCATATAGGTCAGATGTGTCCACAACAAGAAGAAAATCTGCTGAGGGATCAGGTGAAGGGTGATGCAGCACGCAGGAGGCAGGATGTAGCGTCAAAGTTCAGCTGCGGTAATCACAAATTTTTGTTTAGAGTACAATGAAACCAGTGTTGACCCTTATCAACAAGTGTTCTTCCCAAGTTGACATTTTCATTGGCATCTTATACGGGTATGGCACCTCTTTTATTGTATTGGTACATTGGCTCACACAGTCATTCTCTGGAGATTTCACCAGGGGGCTGGCAGGAGAATCTTCTAGGAAATGTCCGGAGCAAGAAAGTCAGACATTTGCTTTCTCACGTGCAGCCCCTCCGGATAAACTCAGGAGAATATCTGGAGATCAGTGCATGTCTGAAAGCAGCTATAGAGAGATATATAATTCGCGCTAAGGGAAGTTGGCTGCTCATGCATCCTGACAACAGGCTGGCATTCAGCATAAGTACACATCCGTCACATCACAAAAGGGTTTTACGCTGAACAGAGGTGGAGAGGTTGGCATGTGTATGACGACGAGATAAAAGGTGGATGGGGACGGTTTTAAAAATAAACAGGAAAGCTGAGAGACCGGCTTTTAGCATCTCCTTTTTTCTTCTGCTTAAAACATCCTCCCACTTACTGTTACTTGTCTTCCACTCGACCGTTAAAGCCAAAAAATATAGAATGGGAACAATGGCAGATGAAAACGCGAGACAGCGTGTGGACTGAGTACTCAAATCGATTTAGACAGGCGTGATTTACTTAAGTTACACGAGAGCTGTCAGTGCCTTTTTAATTATGAAATCTCGTTACGCACTCATTGTCCTATGGTGAGATTTAATTTCTTTCGTATAATTTTGGGGAATGAGCGAAATATTCATTAATGCGACATTTGCATGAAGAAGCGTGTTAAGGCGACGCTTAAGAAAAAAACGTTACGGTTTATCAGACGGGTGTAGGTGTATATAATCGTATATAGAAATGAAACACAAAGAAATGTCTGTCAATGCCAATATTCGTGTCTGTGTGAGGATTAATGTGATGTGCTCGCTTGGCGTTTTGACTCATCTCTTCCACTGTTTTGTTAAGTTTACACAAAACAAAACAGAAGTAGGAACACACAACACTGTTAAAATACACAACCGTGAATCACGAGTTCCCTACAGGTGTAGATTATGAATGTGGACTGGAGGTACAACCAAACAAAGAACTCACAAAGCGGTGAATTGGTTCTGCAGTGAGGCTGTGACTCATGCAACCTACTTCCAAACATGATCAGGGAGGAAATTAGCAGCTTGAAGGCTCCGCATGTCCACGACGTCGCTGTGGCCATTGTTGCAGCCGCGGAGGAGGAGGAGAAGAGAAGGAGAGTGTGGGCACGTGGCCCTTGGGTCAACAACACTATTTGGATTTTTACTACGGGCGGCCCTGCTGTGCAGTGCTGTTGGCCTTGAGACTTTACTGTGAGCCGTTAAGGTGTAACACATAAAACTGAAAAGGTCATCTCTGCTCTAAAAGCATGAGGTTGTTACCTTTACAGCACAGAGAGAGAGATGAGGATAGAAGAGAGGGAGGAGACAGGAAACATCTAACTGTGCTACATTTAAAAAAACAAAACAATGTAAAAGTTAGTAGATAGAAAAATATATACAATTTGCAGCATTATCTGGGATATTGTAAATCAGTTTATCCACATCGCCGATATTTATAGTTGCTATATTTGGAGGAGAGCTGCTATATTTAGTTTTGTCCTTTTGTGTCCGAGGAAACTAATGTCCACAGTCTGTGGTATCGTACAATTACAGCGGATTGTAATTGTACTCCCACTATCTTCAGGATCAGGAAGAGGATACGAGAGAAAACTCGAGAGGATGTGTGGGTCCAAAAAAAAAGGGATTGTAACAATTTAAACGTGGTGAGCACTTTGAGCTGAGCTTAATGATTTCTGTGTGACAGTGTCATCCAAACACCTCACAGAGAAAGGACCTGTTTTAATAAGGCCCCTTGTTCTGAAACTACCTATTGATTTTCACTGTGGCAGGTTGCGGGGCAGTGACCTGCGCCGGTTCCTGGCTCTCACAAAAGCTAAATTGAGCCATTTAGAAGCCGGGTCTGGCCTTTAGAGACTCCGGCTCAGTACCGACTCCCCCAGCCAATTTATATCCATCAGGAGGAACTTTTTTGTTTTTCAAGAGCTGCAGAATTTCACCACAATGGACCCGCAGCCGAAGATCCCGACAGACAATTTCCTGCTTCTTTCCATCAGCCCGAGTTTGGGTCTCACCCCTTCGCTTTATTACAGTTCAACATTACACTTCTAGCTCTGACCCAGCCGCAGCACAATGTGCACTTGTACAATAGAGCCGAGTTTTCTTTTAAAATACTCACAATCGAGCATTGTGGCCAGCGGAAAGCTGGAGGAACACTCGCCGCTCATTTCCTCTCACTGCAGACTGTCCCTTAGTCGACCTCTGACTTACACTGAGAGGTTGACTTGACAAACACAGAGAGGGAGGTTACAGTGTGATACAGAAATCATGAAGCAATGCACTTTGCTCTGCAAGCCTCACCACAAGTATGCACGGAGTCACACCCTCAATGACACATATCAGTGTTACTGAAGGATGTGTACTGACAGGTTTGTTAATGATGATTCATCCATCTTTGTGGCGAGGCTTTATCACATGTGTCTTTATTGTCTGTCAACTGCTTTGATACTGTCGGGCGAAGCAAAGGTGAACGGATGCGTAAAATGTGGGCAGCACATCAGGCTAGTGACAGACCGTATAGAAAGATGAATGACCTGTCAGCTCCCAAAAAGTGAAACACAAAACAATCATCACCCCCGGGTGGCTGGTTGCAGTGTAGGCCATAAAACCTGCCTCCTCCATGTTCGCAGTTGGTCCATGGACCAAACTAAAAAGTCAAATATGTTATTCCCAAAGATTGTTTCTGTAATTTTGGTTGTTCAAGCTCCAATCCACGTTCAGTACTGCAACAGACTCTGGCTCTTAATGATGACACAGTTTCCGGGATATTCTGGCAAATGTTGGCAAGCAGCTCCAGTAACGTGACGAGTTGTCTTGATGTCAAGGTAACAACCTCACAGTTATTAACTTTATCGAATAAAAGCCAACACATCTTTCTAGTGGTCTGATGGTCAATAGGAAACAGAACTCTGCTCTTAAAAAGTGCTGTATGCTTCGAATTTTATAAAGTTCCAGTTTCGGTCTAAATGTAATATGATGCATTATCCATTTTGAATCAACCATCTGCCAAAACATTGACTCACTGGTCCCAACAGCAAGTAACCAAGTTAGTCCACATCTCACACCTTTCTCTAACAGCTGCGCCCCCTTTCTGATAAAGGAACAAACAAAACAGGGTATTGAACACTGATACAAGAGTCTTGATAAGAGAGGTGGGGTCTGATACCAAGGAACAGTATTGGTACCAATGCTATTATCTATAAAATCCTAACTATGCTTATCTATAATAGTCATAGTGTTACTGTACATAACAGTACAACTGCAGCAGTGATATTTCAGATGTCTGTACCAATGAAGTTGGGGGATAAAGTGCAACTGATGTGTACAATACTGTTGCCTCACCAGAATTTGTTCACATGTACACTCCGAGTGTTCCAGAGAGCTTAATCGGGAGTCTTTAGGTTGAACTGCCTTTGTAAGCTACATTCCCCAATCAGCAAAGTGTATTACTCAATGTGCTGTAGGAGAAATGCAGCTGAAATCTTGGTCAGGGATCACATACAAGCACATAACACACTTTCCTTTAGAGTTAACATTCACTGCAAGAGATAAAAAGATGAAAAGAAACCATCAGATAAATGATCTGCACCTGAGATCAAACAAGAAACCGCTTCACGGCATTTTCGCAATCAAAGTTAGGGAACAAATCCAAATATTTTATTTTTTTCTCTTCACAGGAGGCATGAATAGAGATCGTAATTCAGGTTAAGATAATGTGAATGACGTGCCAAGGGTCACTCGCGTCAGAGCGTACGTGAGGATGTCAGAAATACCATGAAACAACGCTCAAAGGCAGAATGTGAAAGGACAAAAAAAAAAAGCTGCTATGAAAGTAAGAGGGTAAAAAACATTGAAGGTCACCCTCACACTTTCCCCCCCCAGGCTGCAAAACATTTCAGTGTATAGCGCTGAGGCACATTCATTGCTCAAACCAATTTTACCAGAGGAATCAATATGGCTGAAACATTGGGCTTTTATGAGTTGCTACATTCAGCTGGGGGCCATGTGAGGGAAGTAATGTGTTCAGCTAGATTAGATTTAAACAACCTAGACATTGAGAAGGGCTGGAACAAACTTACAAGAGGAGAACAAAGAGAAGCACAAAGACTACGGTTATTTAAATTATTGCTATTATTACCTATATCATTGATCGTTGCATCAACAAAGCTCGTGTGCATAACATTTAATTGTGGCAGCATAACTGGCAACAGCTAGTTACCATCTATTCGATAAGAGTGTGAATTGCAGATTGTAAATTATATGACTTTAAAGAGACGTGTGTCCATGTTACAGTGGTGCTGTTTAAAGCCTTGAAGCAAACCCTAATTGATTGCCATTCATATTTGATGTTGTTTAATTAGATAAACACAAGGCCCATATTTCCTTTTTGCAATCTATTATTTATTGAACTCTTGTTTCATGTGTGTCAGCATACCGCTGCAAGGCGTGAGCTTAATGATTCGTGGAGTTTGTGTTTCTTTAGTTGCGCCTATTTTCTCTCTATTATAAAGAAAGCCACACATCAGTATTTCTCAGGAAGTATAGTATATATGTGAACTCGACACTAGTGCCCCAGGTCTGATATATTTAATGATTGTTTCTAACCTGTGCTGCACCTCCAGTGTCTTTGGCTTCATGTCTTTATATGACGTGGTGCAGGTGGTTCTCGTGGTGTCTGACAGCGAGTTGTTGGGGACCTCGCAAAGTCTCAGAGGTGTGAAAAAGAACATCGTGTCAGCGGCGCTGCCACAGAGCCGCTGCTCAACTAATATGTGAAAAGAGCAGCTGAGGAAGCCATTACACAGCCACAGTGCCAGGGAAAAGGGTGGGCCGCTGGGGCCCCCCTGGCAGTGCTACAGTCATTAATGCCCTCAATTTGCCTTAATGGCTTTCTCAATCCCAGCCCTCAGTTTCATTCTCCCCCCATGCCAGACTGTATTTCGTCTCCTCTCACTGCCTGTAATTAATCCATTCATCTCTAAAAGATCCGATCAATGCTGTCTGGGATGAAAGTTGCCGTGCTGTGGGAATAGGACGGGAAAAACATGGAGGCGAGGCGAGGCTTTGGTCACACAGTGATCGCAACACTGGACATGGACCGAGTATCAAACTCTAACATCCACATAATAACACAGTTACGATGTGACAGCAGTAACGTGAAATGCATGTTGCGAAAAGACTATCTCAAAACTGCTCAGCACCTCAGTGAAGGTCTGACCTCCCGCGGTGAGCTATTACAAAACTCAATAGGATCATACAGTGAACATTCCTACTGGAGATGATTTTTCAATTCCAGTCTCATCATATTACATTTCTGGGCTAAATGTCATGCACCGTATATATATATATATATTTATATATATATATAAAAAAAATCAATTTTCAATTTATGTATTTTAAGAGGAAGAGATGTTGTGCCTGGGGATCATTGAAACCAGATCCAGTTACCATCAGGACTTTTTAGTGAAAGAAGAGCTTATTAGAAATACATGTTGGGGCTGTTACTGATTCATTTTGGGGGAGGAAAATATATACATATGTGTGTGTGTGTGTGTGTGTGTGTGTGTGTGTGTGTGTGTGTGTGTGTGTGTGTGTGTGTGTGTGTGTGTGAGAGAGAGAGAGAGTGTGTGTGTTTCATGATTCAGAAATGCTGGCTGGCAATCAGGCACTACGAGCCCTCCCACTGACCCCGCCACTAAATCCCCCTCCATGCTGCGGCCTGGGATCAATAAGTAATTTTTTGGAGCTGATTAGTTTGCAAAAGGAATGTGGTCACTGTCTGATCTGTCCTAAGGATATAATCAAGCACTAAAAAAGTGGCATTACTGCTGCTGTAAGGCGAGGAGGGTGGGTGTAATGGTATGATGTGATGCATGTTCTCTTCAGAGATGGTGATTATGGGTCATGATGCAGGTCCACGGAGGCGGTCGGAGGCGCGATGGACATGACTTGGAAAGAGAAGCCTGCTCATCCGGCACAAAGAAGCATTTCGCCATTACAAAGATAATGTCGTAGTCAAGTGAAGTGAAGAGAAAATCAGTACAAGCGAAGGATGCTTTTGATTGGTTGGTAAATACTGAAAAATTCGTTTTTGGAGGGTGTTATCGGCAAAGAACGAGAGAAAGAGAAAATAAGTGGATGGAGGTGAGGGCTTAAAAGAAGTAGCAGTAAATTCTGCTGTGTTATTTCCCCGAGAGACGGATTGGGACACCTCTGAAGTGAACAACGATGAATGTTCACTTCTCTTTGGCTCTAACGTCCCGACCTTCCAATGTCTCTGCTTTATCAGCTTGATCAGGATTACGGGCTGTAATCGACACAAGGGTTTCACAGTATGACCACGCTGGTGTTTACGTTTACTGTATAATCACAATATACACAAAGTAAAAGTAGGTCAGGAGTATGTGATGGTGACCTGAATCCAACAAACAAATTCAACAATGCAGTCTTGAGACAAACATGAGTGAACAAATACATAAAAAAATATTTGGCATGTGGATTTGCATTTTATCTTCGACACACTTGAAATTCTACAATCAGATTAGTCAATCCAGATGAGACAAGGAGAGGCTTCACGCCTCGGTATAGCACAGCCGGATTAAACCGCTACAAACCATTGGCCATGAAGCATTAACTGTGTTTACAGAACTGCCAGTAAAAAATAAATGAGTTTGCTGGAAAGGTTAAATATGAACAAAATGTCGCATAAAAAAAATAAATGATGATTTCTAAAGATGTTTATTGAAGAAATAAGATTTCAATCGCTTTTCAAATGAATAGTCGTTGATGTAACAAAACCGTTTAGTGCAACCTTTAAAAGATGCTTCACCTTATATTTGCAGTTTGTTCCTGTCAAGACTCAGAATTCAACCTGTGCTGAATTGATCACTGAGAGAAAATAACATGGACACATTGCATATTACAGACTATGTTCCACTGAAGTTGTTGCTTTCAGCACTTCTTCCATAGCTGCTTTTCCCCACTGTTGTGTTTACTACTATCAGCTGCAACTATTACTAACAGCAGGTTGTCTTGAATGTGCTACATTTCACAGGCTCGGGGGAATTAAGTCAAAACTACAGGCTTTCAAAGTCTTTACAATTCCTTACTACACTTTAGAAAGGTCATCTGTTCACCGATATTTAAATGCGTTCATCAAAAGCACAACTATCATTATATAATATGTACAGACCAATTAATATGGAGTTTAAAATGGAGTAAATGGAATCAAATAACTCCACATGTTTTTATCAAACCCTTATGACAAAGAAATGTAACTTAAGCTTGATATTGAAGACTTAATTCTATATTTCTATAGGAAAAGAATACATCCATTACAGAAGCAGAAATAGGAGTCATTTCTCAGAAGTTGTGTGTAACCCGATATGTGGTGTGAAATTCTGATTGGCCGCAAATGTGGCAACAGTGTGAAAAAAAAAATCAATTCATACATTCATGTTGCCAAACAAGCATTTTCTACGGAAAGGTTTTTATTTATCTGTCCTTGTGAGCTGCTGCAATTCCAGGAAGCTGGAGGCGAGTCGCAGCCCACACAAATATCCCTTTAAAAGGCCAGTGAAGCTCCACTAATGGGGGCCGTGCAGTAAGAGGACCATGATCTCTCTAAAAGGGAAATGTCACTGAGAGAGCTGTCTCACAAAGAGTAAACATACAGCAAATTCTGAGGATTTTAAAAGTTTGGAACTCAAAATATCTCCCTGAGCTTCAAGTATTGAACTTTTGTGGCCCTTGTGACTGGGGGTGCTTTGTATTTCCCTTTTGCTGTCGAGCCACAATGTTGAGCTCCTGTCCCCGGAGTCCGATGTTGGTGGTCATAAATTGGGAGTGCGTTTAAGAGCGAGGTGGCCAAGGCTGTCGCTACGCTTCTCATATTTTAACTTAAACCCAGGCACACCGCAAATGATTTACAATCTGACCATTAAGATGTCATCTAAAGAAAAGCTCTAAGTTTAAGAACGTTGTGTAAGTCAACCTGTTGGGGCAACTTTTTACTTTTTATTTTTTATTCCCACAACCAAACGGCCACTTCTTTCAGCTCCAATCATGGATTTGACCTCAAAGAGAAAAACTGGAAAAAAGAAAATCAATCAGATGTGCAGCATGTGAGAGAAATGTTGGAAGGTTTAAATGCTTTAGGCCTTTTAGCCATTTGTGTGAGTTCAATATCTTATTTTACATTCAGTCATGGCAGAGTAAAGGAGAGAGGGGGGGTTTGATAAATTAAAGATAAAGTGATATGAAAGAGAAAAGCAGCTTTGCCAAATGTGCCCTCTGCTGGATTCTAATGTTTACAGCATTACACCACTGCAGCTGACTACAGAACTAATGAGTTGGTTTTAATAAAGTTTGTGTGAATATACCACAAGGAAGTCTGGGTTAGGACATTCCTGATTTTGCTTAATTCTAAAAAACATGTTCCACTAGAAAAACAAAAAACTGCCATACTAAAGACAAATTAAGAGAACTGAGAAAAAACAACAGAGACAGGAAGTCTCCTGGTTACAATTGTTCTCTGAGGAAGACGAATTGCCGGCCACGATCTTTGACAAAACAATCGCACTTGATCAACCACAGGAACAAAGAGGAGGCTGATATTCAGCCAAGAGGAAAAACCTGAACTCCGAGACCAAGAAGCAAAGAGTCCAAATCAATTCATCAAATGAAATCAATCAATACACTGAATGCACTGCATTAACAATTCAGCATGTTCACACCGCTACATACTTACTCACCAGTTTATCAATACAACATTCTTATTTTACTTAATATTATATATATTAATTGCAGATTATCACAAATTCCTTCAGTTTATAAAAATATATTTAATGACAGATGAAAGACACTTTGGTGCTTTGATTTCATTTCATATGTCTGCTTCGTTAAATCTGATAATAGTATGAAGGAAAAAGCCAGGAATTAAAAATGAAAATGATGTACATGTTGTATGTGATGATATATGTTCGTAAAGGCAGAACTTTGTCTCTGTCTGTTTCTAATAGATTTTGAGGCGATAGACTCCCACCCGCTCCTGCAGGTAATAGAAACCTACCACAGAAGAAACAGTATCGAGAGCTTTTATCTGCCCAAAATGGCTTTTGATCTTTCATTGGCAGTGATGGAAACAGGCAGAGTGTTTCTTCACCACTTCTCCTTGAGCGCTCTGCTACAGCATTGTGTGAATGTTCTGCACTCAAACCGACCCTGAACTGTAACACGAGGCTTGTGACAAATTACACGGCAGCAGTCATTCGGAGCTGCGGCGGAACTGTTGGCCACGTTCTCAAAGCTGCAGCAGGGGGTGCGGTGGGAATGCATTACACTAGCATTACCTGGCTGGTGTACTATTTGCCCACTTGCCCAGTGCAGCACACAAAAGCTATATCTCCACCAGTGTTTAATCTATTCTGTGTCAAAGGATCAGCCCCCCAGAGACCCAGAAAACAAGTTGTTTTATGTGGTGAGACCACTAAGCTAACACAGCACACACACACACAGGAGAAACAGGAGAACACATAAATTCATGCTGCTTGCATGAAAGATGCAACAACAGGATGAAGGGGAATTTAGTTCTTCAGGATGAAGAAAGGCTCCTCTGACCCGTTCATCATGAATAATTGCAATCTAACGCCAACATCATGGGTTAAAAGAGAAGCTCTCTTCCTGCTCACCTAGCCGCGGCAGTTATTTCAGGGCGTTGGGTGGGATAGATTTCCACTCTGAAGCGAGGGGATGGTCTGAAGAGCACCACCACAGGTTTGGTTTTACAAGCAGGATCCAAATCAAAGCAATTAGACCATAATGTGCTCCATAAAGCTGAAAGAGAGGGGCCACGAAGGGGGGGAAATGGAAGGAGTGCATTTACATATCTATAGCTTTAAAGGGATTTCAAGCTATATTAAAGAGAAAATGAAATTACTGGGCCATAGCACTGAGACTACACCTTAAACTCTTTGCTTGTGCAGTGCGGTGAGAAACTGCATGTACACACACATTCAAGCACAAAGGGGGCACACACTCAAACAACGCACCACCCCTTACCCGCCGTTGCCTGATAG
Source organism: Hippoglossus stenolepis (assembly GCF_022539355.2). Taxonomy (NCBI): domain Eukaryota; kingdom Metazoa; phylum Chordata; class Actinopteri; order Pleuronectiformes; family Pleuronectidae; genus Hippoglossus; species Hippoglossus stenolepis. Next base: position 6,642,517 of record NC_061486.1, on the reverse strand, counting down.
AAACCACAGGGGTCCGAATGTGACGAAAAGGATTTCAAACAATCCAAACTGCCATTTAGAGAGGTTAATTGGTTGGTCTGGTGCCAAACTGAGCCAACAGAAGCCGAATCCGAGCTGGGACCGTAGACATACTTCAAGAGATTTCCAGGGACGTCGGATCACTGCTATTTAGCAATCAGCCACTGGCAAATGTCCACACGTCGGATCAAAAGGACGCACGTCTTAACAGGAGAGGGATAAAGTAGAAAGGTCACTTCACTGAAGTGGTGCTATGATGTGCAACCTCAATCAGAGATAAGTTACTGATAATTCAGTTAGCGATAGCTGGGCAGTGCGTGCTGTAGGGGAAACTCTGCGGCACAGTGCTGGAGCACAGCTGAGTGATGGTCAAATAGAGGTTGTTTCCTCTCCGTGACCCCACCTAGTCCACTGGCTAAATGCAGCCATAAACAAGACAGACCCAATAACGACGACAGGCCCGGCCATGGACAGTCCAGGCATCTCGCTGCAAAGCCACTCCTCTGAGACTGTATAATCCCAAACAGCCACAGTCGGGTTTATGTACTTCAGTATCTTCAGTCATGCTACAAACACGTGTTTCGGGTGTTTTATGATTTACTAAATAAGCAGTTTTGCTAAACATATATCGCTGTGATCATTAGACTGTAAAACCACAAGTCTAGGATTCTTGTAGTGACATATACAGTATGTCCTCAACCCTGTCTAACCTCACCCAGAGATAGTACAGTAGGTACATACATAGCAAAAATCTTTCAGAGACATATTACATTTCCTCTAACCTAATCGCTCGCCCACACAATAAGAACCATAACAGATATGAGGCCACATCTCATCCATGCCCCCATTCAGGACTGGACCTTATCTGCAGGGAAACACATTTCAGCCGGGGCTTGTCCTCACGCAGGAGACCGGCCTGCTGACGGCGGGCTCCCAGGGCTTAACCTGGACTTACTGCACCTCCTCTCTCCCTCAGCGGATACTCCCACGTCTCTCCCAGTCCCCCCACTCAGCACAAGATCTAGTCCCCGCACCTGTCCCTCCACGAGGCAAGACACTAGCTCTGCACAAAGGGGTATTTACAGAGCCCGTGGAGTTATTAAAGTTTAATCCCACTAAGAAGAGCATATTCTGACAATGAATTATAGATGACACAGGTTAGAGTGTCCTATGTGACCTCCATTCCACCAAGCCCACCGTGGTTGGTTTTAATAAACTGTGTTATCAACTGTGTCAGGATGCTGCTTGCACCTAGATGGAGTTTCATATATATAACGGAAAAAAATATGGGAAATCTAATCCTGATGTGAATTACAGCTGTGTGGTGGGGGGGGTCAGGGTCTGCGTAAAATGGCAGGGTGCATCAAGCTGAAACCTACACAGCACATATTCTAGAACAATAATGAGAAGGGTGGCGTTAATTCATTCTCAGGAGCTCGTCAGTGACCCCCACTCTTTTTCATTTGTTTAGTCTGCGGGGAGATAAACAGAATTGCCACTTTCCCATCTGTCAAAAATTGGCAAAAGACAGTAAATGACTTTTAAAATTCATCGGAGACCAATTGTCCTTCCTTAAAATTATTTTATTTGTCCCCCGAGATAAGTAATACAAGCTTTCCTGGCAAAAACACACAGTGTGATTCACTTGTGGAAAGGTTTTGTTACTCATTATCTAAAATCACAGTGGAGTCCAGTGATTTGCTCCACATCGGTTATGTGGGTTATTTTGCTAATAAATGAGTAAACACAAATTAGGAATCTGAACAAAATTCCGTCGACATCTTCAAATAAGATAAATGTGTTTTACACATATAAAGAAAAACAAAGGATTAAATAGCTAAAACTAGTGGTGCACCGATGTATCGGCCGTATATCGGTAGCGGACGATATTCGCCTCGTTTACTGCCATCGGCGTATCGGTAATAAACTTGACTTTCACCGATAACATTGGCCGATGTTCATTGGTATGTTTTCTGCAGCCTGCCAATCTGGCATCCAGATTATGGTACACTGACGCCGGGTTTACACCGGGCGCTGAAGCGCCGCGCCGCGCAGCGCAGCGCCAAGGAAAGCCAGGCGCCTCCCATCCACCCCCCTGTTAAACCTTTGTGTGGTCACATGGGCTGCGATGCGCCGCGCCGCGCCAGCGCCCTTCACCGATGGTTTCGGCGAGCGAGCGTATCGCGCCAGGAAACAGACTGAAAAATGATTTTAAATGATATAAATGACATATTTTATATGATATAAATGATCAAATATGCATCCCATACTTTGTATTCCCCTTCTGTTGTCCTGGAGTTTTAATTTTCCCAATTTTCCCAATCACATAATTAAATGTCCCCCTCTGCCCATCCACTACAGCCACACAAGCAGTCATATAGATAAAAAGAGAGAGGGGGGGCTAAAGGCTTGCTTGGAGAATACGTCATTTACCCCCGACACCCGACATTGAACGGGTTACATACAACAACAAGCGGAGAATCGCGGGCTGACCGGCGCGGAGAAATGCGGGTCCGGAGTGAACCATCCATGGCATCTAAAGTTACACTTGTCACTTTTTCTGTTTTTCATATTATTCAAGTAATAAACAAATATCGGTATCGGCTATCGGCTATCGGCTATATTGTTGTATTAAATATCGGTATCGGTATCGGCCAAGAATTTCCATATCGGTGCATCCCTAGCTAAAACCATATAAGCTATTTGTTTTTAAAAAGTGCATATATTACCCTGCAGTTAGTTAATAGAGGTGACATCAACAGGTCTCCTAAAAGATGTGGTCATCCAGTATCACTTAATAAGCCATTATAGTTTTACAGATATGATGAAAATATGACCAGTGACCCACCACACATAATGGTCTTGTAAGCTATATCATTAGGGTTTCCATATAACTAAATGCACGGTTGACGTCTGCAGTCGTGCACTTAATGGATGGGCAGTAGCTGTCACAGTGAGGTCAGTGTGTTTGTTGTGTGACCTGGAGCTAGGGTAACTTCCTGTATTATGTGGCCGTCCAATGCAGTCCAGACCAGGGGCCTCTCATTACACACTGGAATCCTGCCTCTAAATTGTAGGGCAGGGACGTCGACTCCCTGATTCTGGAGTAATGGGATCCAGGGTCATCATTATCAAGTGCACAGGACCTACATCACGGAGGCTTTTACGGTCTTCAAACAGCTGCTCTTTCCCTTCAAAAAACCGCATTTGCATCCCATCCTCTTTTTTCTAGAACCTCCCTTCCCCACAGTGCTAATCCAGGGCAGTTGAGGAGCCTTGTATTTACGGAGAGGCCTGAACTAAACATCTTGCAGCTGTAGCCATGCTGGGAAAAAAAAGAATGCTTTCAACTGCACAGTCTACCTGAGGAGTGTCGAGCGGAAGAATAGCTGCTGGTTGTGCATAACAACCCCCGACACTTCAGAGACTCAATTTACAGACACAAAACAAAGCAAATGGGTGTAGATGTTGTTTGTAAGTGCAAAAACAAAATGTAATACGGTACATGTCTGTCTATTTAAGTTGCTCTGGGTTCAAAATGATAAACAATAATCGAAGAGGCGCATATGGAACTTCTGCTTTCGAGAGAGGCTTCGGGGGAACCAGCAGTAGCTGTCATCTCCGGACATCACTATCAGCATGGTGGAGACACAACAATGCAGCAAACACAGTAATTACCTAGTCAGGGAACAGGATTGTGTTTGTGGGTAAATGGCAGGTGGTTATGATAAGTGCTGAGGCTATTGTGCCAGCAGGCCTTGCCTAGCCCAGTTAAAGGTGGGGAGTCATGCAGGAAACGAGATTACTACTGCAACTCAGGCTCATGGGCTCCCTGCATGTGGGCCTCATGAAAAAAAAAAAGAAGCTTGATAGCTGCCATTATCTTTTCTGGAGTGCGTTTAGAAGCGAAACACACCTTAATCAGCCCCCCCCCTCCCGACGGAAAAGAGAAGAGAAACTCAGCATTACCAAAAAATGCATGTTTGACATTAAAAAAAGTCTCAATTCTCTCATCACAGTGGTGGAGTTTCACAGGGGATGTAACTGTACAATTTCCATTTAAATGAGGTTCACAGAACTAAAGTTGCTTGTGCTTTGTCAGTGTGTTGCATATTAACGAGGGCGGAGAAAAAATACCCCCTGAAACACTACAGGAAAGTGAAAATAAGGTAGAATCTAATGGTGTGACAAATGCAAAAGGGCACTTTATAACAGCGACTATCACCTGGGGGATGATGAAGAGAGTTAGGATCTAATTCTTCCTTAATAATGTATCCCTGTAGACCTGCGCTTTCAGCTCCTATATATGGAAAGATAGCGGCAGGGTTGCGGTGGGGTTGTGAACAGCCGTGCTCAGAACACGCTGTGTGTGAGGGCTGCACAGTGGGGCTGCTACAATTGGTTGTGATCTAAACCCCAAGAGACCAAACCGGAGCGTGATCCTCTAGGTCGGCTGAGCTCTGCTCTCTGGTCTCTATTCTCTGCTGTGCTCCTTTCATGCAGCTCTCTCAGCGAGTCATTACAGGAGTTCCTCTTCCCCTCTGGTGGAGGTAGCCCAAACGTGGCCCCTGTGCTATACACAATACACGTCCAGTGCAAACTGCAGCAAACTAGAAAGGAAAGCAAGTCTGCAGTGGATTAGCTGGGCTCGACTCTGGCAGTGCAGGAAAGTGGCTTATGTTTAAGTAAAGGACTGTGGTTGAAATCGTCGCTTTATTGTTCTGACTTTGACAGAAACAGCTTCTTCTCCTCAAGAGCAACCAACAAACTGAAAGTGCAATAATTCATTTCATGTCACATTAGAGGGCTGATGGATTGTTGACAAAGTTGTGTTTAGTACACATGCATACATGCAATCACTCCAGGTTTGAGGCAGCTCTGTTTATAAATGTGCCTTTAAATTGTGCTGCGGATGAATTGTGTTGGGGTAAGCATTTACACTTTATAGTCAATCAATCATGAAAAAAGTGAGATGAATACAAATGCATTTACATACTGACATCACAGTGAGGTTTTCTTCCAAATGCATGGCTGGTTCGGGATATCAGCAAAAACAACACCGATCTTCTATCTGAACATACAGAGACACTCGCCCCTCACAGATTTATCACAGATCTTCACCACACGGTGTAATTGATGCCTTAAATTTATACGGAGTCACAAAGGAATTTACAAGGTTGAGCATACTAACACAATAAAGGAGCTTTCCGGATTCATGAAGCTGTCGCTCCGTTACAAATTTAACGACTATTAGACGTGAAAATGAGCACTCCCATTTTGCTGCCTTCAGCAGAACCATCTGATGGAAGGATTGGAATGTAAAGCGGAGGGAGGGAGCTGGGAGACCGAATGGCCATATTGTTAAATTGGAGAAAATGATTAGAGACATTAAATGGGTTATTTATCTCATTAATCATTAATCACTCCATATGTGCAACTTGGTGAGATGTGGACGATGTCTGTCCTCTGTCAATAATCTTCTATCCGAAGGCAATAAGGCTGCGTTAGACCATCTAAAACCGGTGGGGGTTTCATCACAGTCCGGGGCTCAACAACCAAGGGAGCAAACACCACGGGCCCCCTGCGCATTGCTTAGCCATATTACCCAGCACCCACCAACCCAAATTTCATTACCAACTCATTACCGAGTCGAGCTCAGCCATGAGAGAGCAGCACTGAATCATAAAGCGCTCATTTAGCAGCACATCCACAAATTATCCTTTATATTGGCCTGGGTTTCACTGTAAAAAACATGCCACAGTTTCATCTGATAAACCTCAAAAGTCATGATTTATGACGTATGTTAGCAAAATGGACATAAGAATTGTATATATGTATATAAAAATGTCAATATGAAATCAATTATGACAAGAAATTGAGGTTTGTGTATGATTGACTTCAAATGCACCAGTCAAAAATGAAAATAAATGATTCTGGTATTGTTAAGGTGCCATTTGAATGTGTTAAGTGAATGTTCTTGACGGTTAAGATGGTAACAGCCTTAGCAGGAACGATGTGACTGAACCAGATGTAATGAACATATCCAGGTCTGTTTTTTACAGTGCTCAGGAAGAGAGCACCAAAGTAAGAGATTAACCTGCAGCGGCAGCCAGTCACCAGCGACTCATTAAACTGAGAGAGAAAGCAGTTCTAACAATCACAGGTCCTGCTCTCGTTCCACTGTGATATTTCATCAATTGAAGTCGTGCTCCCTCTGTTTCCTTTGGTTTATTATGAATATCAATATGTGTCGCAGCAATTGGTGGGTGATGGTACAATTGTGTTTTTGCACTTACCTAGTCGGGAGAAGATCAGCCACAGAAAGAAAGAATCCGGCAGCAAAAAAAGAGAGAAAAATAGGAATTAGAAAGTTAGACCAGTACATATTTGTACAGGTATGATGGGGTTGTTTAAGGCAAATTCATTCAACAACGAACAAATCTCCTCTCATTTGCTACTACTTCTCCTGCATATCCAAAGACTGTATATAAACACTTGATGTCATTTGGAGCAGTAGTGATCGTGGTGTGGAGTCGTGGTTTCCAATTTATGCCGAAAGACACACTCAACCAATTGTGGGTCAGTCTCAGCTGTCAATCGTGTCGTCTCACTCCATTTTTACAGCATGAAATAACTAATTAAACTTTACTGTAAAAAACTGAACACTTGAACAAACATCAGTGTGATAACAACGGCCTAAATTTACAGGAACCATCATTGAGAAAAGAAGATTATTTGACATGTACTTTGACTTTTTAGTTTGGTACATGTCCCATCTGCTAACATGGAGGAGGCAGGGTTTATGACTTATACTGTACCCAGCCACAAGGGGGCAGTCACTTTTGGGGAGCAGTCATGTTGTCAATCTTTATATACAGACTGTAGTGCCTTCAGTTCAGACTCAACAAGCATCGATGATAATATGTGTATAGAACTGAGGAATGTTGGAAAAGCTTTTAAAGGATTCACATTGTTCGCCCCAGCATACGTTCGATTGTTGGGTTTCGCATTTCCTGACATCTTTACGACACAAATGGTGAATGTAGGCTAACGTATAACAGTTTAACGTATTCATATAAAATGTTCAGTATTTTTTTATAACCAAGTTATTTGGTTTAAAGGATCTGAGATCTACATGAGTTTGTTGTTCCTGGACAAACAGTAACATCCCCTTCATCTCAAACAACCTCCCAGGATTCGTCATGCATTACAAGCATCCGCAGTTTACCCAGAATGGTGCAATAAATGAAAGAAAACAAGCATTCAGGGGCTTCAATGTGGGAACAAACAACTTGTCAATACGAGGCACCGGAGGAGATGTGTTCAATCTCTACATTGCTCTTGGAAAATGACAGCAATTCCATTTTACTACAATGGCTCGAACGACCTCCAGAAAGCAACCCAATACAGAATATTTGGGGCGAGGCGGAACGAGAGCTGCACAGCGTGAATACATGGCCAAACAAAATTCAACCAAAAATTGCATGAGTTTATCGTGTCAGCATGAGCCATGTGATTTAAAAAGCGTTGGAAAAAAAACAGACTTCAACGATGCCAGCTAGTCTCAATGCAAAAGCAGGTAACCCCCCCCCTCTTGTAAAGTGTAGACAGGGAATATAGGATAAAACATAAACACTGTATTCATGTATTCAGGTTAATTGATAACTAAAAAGACAAGAGACTTTTTGTGAACCTCACAGGGGACATATTGACTAATTCAGGGAATGACATAGCAGCAAAGAATGAAGAAACAATCCTCTTTTATGTTAGTGGCTGTTTCCGATTTCCATTTTTATAGCCGGAAAAGATCTGTTTAAGAGCCACTGTCTGTTCTAATGAGATGTCACTTGATTTAGGGTCAGGCCGCTTGAAGACTACAGTGTTTCACAGAGGCCTGCTCTGACAGTCAATAGGAATCAATACAGCCGATGCAATTATTAATACAGTCCTCGGCCGTTTGATGTGAATGAGACAGATGACATTAAGCCAGATTGATCTAGAGGGAAATGGATTTCATAAAGCACTCAATGCCTTCATTATATTCCACACAATGACGCGTCTGGGGAAGCTCAAAAGCAGAGACGCCGCAATTCTATGCTTCCCAGTTCACTAACATGAAGGGAAATTACACTGTTAAATCTAAATGTTGTAAAAGAGCATATTGTTGTACGACATTGTTACGTTTTGTTGTAAATCTTGTTCTCATGAACTTAACTGCTGTATTTAAACTGTTTAAAAAACGAGGGGGATCTCAGAATGATCGAGCATGTTACACTGACACGAATATGAATGTGTTGACAACACTGAAACAATGCAGTCAATACGAATGGTGCTCGATGAGGAGCTGGTGAGTCTCAGGTGTCAGTCCCAAATGAATATTCACCCCAAAGATGAACCTTGCTCCCTCCGGGACCGCGGCACTAAATAACCGAGCATTAACGCTGATAAACAAAAACCGAGCCGTGCTTGGTTTGAGGGGGTTTGTTTAAATAACCTCTGGCTCTCCAGCTCACGACACAGCAAAGCAATAAAACCTGCTTATTGTCAATAAATCCCTACAGCTTCATTAACACTGAAATATATATGAAGAGAAACCTCATGTCTTTTGAGTGGCAACGGTGAAACTCTTTGTGAGCCTGTGCATCTGTGCTTTTAATGCTTCGGAGACGCTAAAGCAGTTTTAACAGCATAATCAGACCAGTATATTTTTCATTTGCAAAATTAAATGTGATTGGGTATATAAAATGTTTTTAAACCAGCCAGAGTCATAGTCCTAGAGAACAAAAGCTTTGCTCATCAATATTTTTTATATTAGCGATGCAACAAATTAATAGTTTGCATAATATAGAGAACCATTACTCGACTCTGATACCTGGCTCGTGGTCCCGCTGAGCCCTTTTAGTCTATTTTGGATCATTGTTTTCATTTTCACTCAGATTTATCTGCAGGATACAAATGCATCTGTTGTTCAGTGTCATATAGACATATAAATAAACTGCATTTTGTTGTTAATATTTCCATTTAGGTTTGCTTTCCTGTCGCCATATGGCTGAATACATTACAAGTGCAGATTCAATTTTCATTCTGAAACCAATCTGGCAATGGTGTGAAAAAAGTTAAACCCCAGTATACTTCTATTCATATGCAACGATGATGTCAGTTTGGTAACCCACTGGAAAGGTGAAAAGCCTGAGGAGGTGTAGGAGCAGTGAAGGGTATAAACTGAATGAGTCAGAGTGTGTCCTGAAATGTGACAGCAGCCGGCGAGCGAGCCAAAGCAGCGGCTGCCGCTCTGCCACGGCCGGGCAAACAGGACGGCACGGCTGCCCTGACTCCACACAGGTACAGTGAAGATCCAAGACCGCACACATTCACATGCATGCTCATGTACACACAAATACACACCTTCGGAAAAAAACCATTTACAAAACATACTTGCATATCTGCAGTCACACGTACGTAAACAAGAAGCACACAACATTCCTGGAAATGTCTGCAAGCTACTGGCGTTTTTCCTGCGCTAATCCAGCATTTACTGTAAGTAGAAAATCCTGTGATGTTGAGGCACTAATAATACTCAATGATCCCATTTCTGCTGAGTCCATTTCCCTGAATCCCGTTTGGAAAAAAGGATCCTAAAATCTGAATAAACAGCCAGTCGACTCGAGCATTCACAAACAGCCAAATTTGAAAATGCTGTTCAGTTATATTTTAATCCACTTTAAAATGTCTGTCTGAGGAGTTGCAGCTTTTTAAGGCTGAAAAAGACGACACCACCACCACGTCACCTAATGTTGCCTATACCTATGAAATTTCAAGTTTATTCTCAACATTTCCACTTAATCCTCGAACTGCAAATTAAAAATAAAATCTTCCTCCTCTCATTTTTTTTCCCACTGCCTGACCCTGATAGTTTTCTGTATAAATCCGCAGAAAATAAAGGCGAGTGTTGCTTTTTACATTTTATTTCATAGTCAAGTAACATGACAAGAATCCAGTTTTTTTCTTCTAAGTCAGGGGGAGGACAGCCACCGTATCTGCATTGAAACATGAACGTTATATGTTAGATAAGGTTTCAAGTGCTCGGGTCAGAGTTTACCATCTATCTCCATCCACTGTGACTGGATGTTTAATAGTTCCGCTCAAAGATAGCTGTCATTCAACTTAACTTGGATCCGACATTGCTCGTGTTCAAATGAGATGTTTGAATGTCAGCAGAATTCTAATCTAAACGATATCACAGCTGTAATTATATATCAGAGGCTCGGCGTCAAAGATTAGAACCCCCCCCCCAAAAAAGCTGAACATAGTTTTTTTTTCATTTTAATCACCAGCTTCTGACTACATGTGGAACAGCACTAATAATTCTTTAATTAACATGTTGAATAGGAAAAAGCAGAGGGGCACCGTCACTCCCCCTCCCCAGGCAGGCATGTGTGATGTCTGCTTCTCACACACACACACACACACACACACACACACACACACACACACACACACACACACACACACACACACACACACACACACACACACACACACACACACACACACACACACACACACACACACACACACACCTGCAGGAGCCCTGCACTTTCATCAAAAAAGTAAGGTCGTGCAGAGAAGTTGTGACAGAGGTGATACTGCAGCACATGTTGGGGCACAGTGAAGGTATAAGCCATGATTATTGGTTTGTAGCGAACACCCCCGGTTTCCAATGCTGCAGGACTTGACTGTCACTGTGACTCGTTCTTTTTTTCCAGGGTTAGTCCTGCCACAGCACGGCAATCTCCTCCCCTGCTCCCTCTATAGATGGGAGCAGAGAGCAGCTGGTGAAAAGTGATAAAGTCGTGTTCTGAGTGCTTCGCCACTTCCAGTCCACCGCGCGCCGCACACCCCGAACTCAGGGAGGACAAAGATAGAAGCGAGAGAGCCAGAAAGTAGATTAAGGGAAGCAGGGGCTCTCGTTCCCATTGCTGGCCACATGAACACCTTGAACTGGTGAGGTTCCCACCCTCTGTGATTTTCAGTGGTTGAAATCACACACGTACACAAATTAGACTTCACTTGGCCCGGTACCCTGTTTTGGTGTGAAAAGCAAACAGAACCATGTCCCCATCATCCTTTTCCTCGTTTGCGAAAGCACTGGATACGTCTTTAATGATATAACTCTGAGGCAAGCACAACCCATCCCCCATGTCTTAATGAAATTAGCTTTTGCCTCGCCAGAAACAGTGCTGGTGGCAAAGAGAGGTGACAAAGAAGATCATCATCAAAGGTTATTCCCCGCGTCTTTGTTCTTATTGCCTTTTCACTCGCAATCAGCGCAAGTTCATCTATGTCCTAAAGCTATGCTCGTGAATTTGAGGGAGGCTTAAATTACCTCAATAAAACATTTTCATATAATCTCAGCGCATGAAGTGAATATTGAAAATTGTATAATATCTCAATAATCACGTTCCTGTTTTTAATATTTCAGGATTAGCAGCCATAAGAGATTTGTCCCACCGTCTAATGGTTTATTAAAAGGTGGAGAGACGTCTGGTGTCTGGCACTTGTTTTGAAATTAGCCGTGAAATATAGCAAGAGAAGAAAAAAATTGGATGACACAAGCTGAATTAAAAAGGTGCATGACGATACAGATAAGAGCAAATACCAAATTCAAACGGACACAATTTCTCTTTACAATACACGACAGAACCGCAATAACCAAAAGCTGCCAAATCAGACATTTGAGCTCTCATTACTCTACTATGTAACAAAACTCATTTATCATGTCACATTAAACATTGTAACATATGTTAATCCAAAATTGATGTTTTATTTAAAATTAGCACAAGCTGTATATTGTGTTATCTTACAACTGCATGAGTCATGTGACTACTTTGGTCCAATCCTGATCCAAAACTAGTTTAAATAGCTCAAGAATAACAATTTTCTGGTTCTACCCTGAACATGTTCACATCATCAGTGTGGTCACATGTTGGTCCTCCCCGACATCCCAAGAAAAATGGTGGATATGGATATGAATGGTGGATCATACAGCGAGGTCTGAAATGAACTGTGGATTTGGGTAATGGTTATAATCCATTGGCAAAACAGGCTGGAATTCAAAATAAAAGCATTCTAAATCGTATTTCTTCCTTTTCATTCGGTCAAACCAGCTACACTCGACTTTTGCCTCCATCTCTGATCAAAACACCCCTTGAAGATAATGACGCTGAATTACACTGCTCGACAAACAACAGAAACAGCAGAAAATAACTAATATAACAATCAAAAGAAGCTGAGCTCGACAATGTCTAGATCTCAGCTCCAATTTGTTTATTACATCACCAATAGGCAAATGAATCATCCAACCAATTGTGATTGTGATGAACTGAAATACTCAACTGAAAATGTCCAAACTTACAGATATTGGAAGAAGAACCATTTTCACAGAACACAAAACTATGGCTCGCACAACCACAATGTTGCTTTCTCACCAGCGTCCCATTGTTCAACGTGTCCTTTCGGTGACCAGTTTACTCACCGGGTTAAATGCTGAGATCTGGAGAAGCAGTGACGTCAATACAATCAAGTCAATCAAGATAAGGAACACAAGCTTTCAGGCAATAGAGGTTGTATGCAAACTTTCATTGTATCCATATAATCTAATGAACTCTTTGGAATACAGATCTTTGCAGACATGTCCTGAGAGAAGGGAAGGTTCAGGTTAAAGATTGAGTGTTGGAATACTAGGTGATTTTGGTGTTCTCATGCACACAATTATAAAAAATAAAAAGAGCTGACGGTGTCTTACAATCTTTTTCACTCAACCAATCACTTCTGTTCGTTGCCCAGACTTTGATCTTGAGAGGCTTCTGCGACCCCAGGTCCCATTTTGTCAAAAATGATCGAAATTAAAACTTCAAGGAAACTCAAGTTGTCAAAAATAAAACGATATATCCAATGAAGATTTGAGACATTTATTAAAAAAGGTTGTAAAGGCTATGCTTTAAAGAAAAGGCAAAAACAACATATCCATGGTTGGACTCACTGTGTTAATTATACCCCAAAAAATGAAGGTTACACAAGCTCAGAAACGTTGCCATGGAGGAGAGTCAGTTATCCAACATCTGGCAACTGAGCAGCCATGTTTGGGCCCAGCCGACTCTAAATGACCCAGTGGGGGACGTCCTCTCATGTAGCCCTCTGTTTATTAAGGGCATCCAATCATGATAGCAATCAGCTCACACATTTAAATCCTGAGGTGTTATTGGATTTATCAATCTTGTCAGGAGTCCAGTGGTTTATGCGATCACCGACCGGCCACTTGGCAGCTGTCCTGGACGGGAGGATGGCACTTACTCTTCAGTCAGGACAGCACCTCTGCCGCCAAGGCAGATGTGAGTAAACAAGCACATCGTTGGTGGAATGAATCTACACCTCGGTATAAAGACATTGTATCTTAAGTGCTGCTCATGCGTGCGAATAAATCTGGAGTCAGAAATGAGCACATATGGCAAAAAAGCCAACATGTGGCAAATGGGCAATTTGTCTTCAATACCCTTTCTGTGGTGCCAGAATGAAAAGCGTCACCATAGCAACGAAATAGGGAAAATAGTTCAATCACCCCAATCATTCAGACAACACAATATTTTGTCCCCTAGCACTGCCAATAGATATTTGAAAGAGTATAATGACCTGTCTTATTTTGGTGCAGCAAAAAAAATACCACACAACTGAGATTGGTAAAGGTAAAAAGATATGTGGTCGATGGAACTGTATACAACTATGTTTGTGTTAACTGAAGACAACAGCCTGTTTACATATCCCAAAAATGTAATTTCAATGACAATAAGTGAAATGGCACTAGAGCGCATACCTCCGCCAAGGCCCAACAGTCCCATAGCATCCAATCAAGCTGCATCAACTTGCACACACCTGTAGATATCAGTCCCCTAAATATGCCTGATTTTAAGATTTTACATAATCTTGCTCACAAACCTACAAACTACCAACCCAACGGACACAGGCGGAAACACAACCTCCTTGGCAAAGTTAATAAATGCCTGCAGATACCATATGTTTTGCAATACTGTTCTTTCCAAGATTCTAAATATGCTTGTATCAGCTGGCATCGTTCATCCCAACACGAAGAAGCATTTGCACTGACAGAATTTATTTTCTTGTCCCTCATGGATGACACAGTCCCCGACTCTTTCTCTAACCAGCTGTTTGCGTTAATTACTTCTCAACTTGCTTCTGTCACACTAACATGGCACCACTCTAACTGCTTATGAATTGATGACAATAATGGGAATCAGCAGAGACAATGGAGTGAGATTACAGGCTGAAAAGGCCAATTTCTCAGCCATAGCGGCGGCGAACAGAGGGATCGGAAAGGACCGCGTCTCTTAAAATAGACAGAGCCTTTTCATTATATGCTAAACAAATGCAACAGCTGTAGAATTAATCCTAAATGGGGTATATAGCTTGCACTTAGACCATCTGGCATGGTGGAGCATATTAAAATGAAGACTGAATTGGCTGACTGAGGCTGATGTGCACACGGTGAGGACGGTGCCTCTCTGTTTGTCGGGGGCTGCTCGTTGGGTAGATGGAGATATCGAGCACAGCTTGAACGCTGACTAATGGAGGCTTTCACTTTCATTTTCCAGAGAGGTAACAATAGTGCCCTCTGTCTGGCCCGCCCACACTACACCATGCCACCGCAACCATTCATGCAAACAGCCTCAGGCACAACATCAACGGAAACATCAACTACAAGCAGAGATAGATGCAAGCCTATTTCCTGAAATGAGAAAATTAACAAAGCAGTGAACCGAGAAGTTAGAGGGTCTGCCGCAGTAGACGCAATACGGAAGATGAATATAGGGGAAAAAAAGTATTGTTCCTATTCAGGACTATGATTAATAGCAACATGCTGGTTCAGTAACCTTTTAAAGTGTCACTCTTCAGACAAGGGTTTGACCTCCCGTGCTTCTCAAAACCCAGGCACAGGAAACAGAAAAATCCTGAACTGAAGTTACCTTCCAGCCGGTG
The DNA here is from genome assembly GCF_022539355.2 of Hippoglossus stenolepis. Classification (NCBI taxonomy): domain Eukaryota; kingdom Metazoa; phylum Chordata; class Actinopteri; order Pleuronectiformes; family Pleuronectidae; genus Hippoglossus; species Hippoglossus stenolepis. The sequence goes on along the minus strand of NC_061486.1, from coordinate 6,627,448 downwards.
TTGTAAGACTACTTCATAAGAAATGAATATTGCATGTGATGCACTTCCTCCTCACACAATGTTTTGTTCTGTTCTCCACCCTGCCAGGCAGACACAAAGAAGCAGAAGATTGGGTTTGGCCCATCAAGGACATAATGGTGCTGTTGGAAGAATATTAGATCTCAGCTACAGCTGGGGTACAACGAGCATGTGGCTCCTCCGCAGGGACTAACTCCTAGCACCTAATGCAATCAGCCACACAAATCACACATAGTTACGTGTGTGTGTGTGCGCGCACGTACCCCCACGCAGACACATGCTGCACAGGACACAAAAGATTTCTCGGCGTGTCTTGCCGGAAGTCGAATCATCATCACTCAAATTTGATTTGGATCCAGAGTGTTCTGACTGCAATTTCCTTTATTAAAACGGTCAGATACACATCAAGTCCTGTTCACAGGGTTTGGGTTGCACAGCATCTACTGACCGAAGGGAGGGGCCTGCTGGAGGCGACAGAGGGATGGGGGGTTGTAATGCAGCAGATGTGTATTTCACAAGCTGTTTAATGACAGATTTAATGGTGACGTACGCAGCTCTAAAGGCCACAAGTGCTCACAATGCACTCGTTCTGTTGGTAAAAAAAAGTGCAATAAACGTGTGAGAGCATCTGTCAGAGTGGAGTCAAACTAGAGTCAGAATATCTTCCACTAAAATAAGCCACCACACGCACTCTTAACCTTTAAGCAATAATGCTATTGGAGAGTGAGCTCTTCTTGCATTAAAAGAGTAAAATAAGAAAAAGTCACTGCTGGAATATGATCTGCAGAAATGTGGACAATCGAGCGTCATTGACTGCTACTGACCTTCAGCAACTGTAATTTCGCCAAATCGAAAACCACCTCCTGTTTAACTGAGACAGTGGATCATTTTCAGGGTAAACAAAACAAAAATGACCCCCATCACTTTGTGATCATGCAAAGCACACAACAACCCCCCCGAAAAGTGACAGCATTTAACATGCACCCAGTCCCATGTGCCAGAATGTCCATCTGTTGTTGTAAATTATGAATGAGCCATTAAATTTTTATACACGTTAAATGTCTCCCATTTTTTAATTATGAGACATCGGGATGTTCCGTCCTCAGAACAGAGAGTTTTCATTTCCAATATGAAATGTGCAGAAATCCTGTACTGTGTATTAGCTGAGCTGTATGAGTCGATAGGGCTGAGTTCAGACCCACTGGAGCTGTTGCCTATTCTGCACATAAATACTGCCACCTGGTGATATATCACAGACAGCCCATGTGTCTGCAGTGAAAGCTGAGCTGTAAATCTGTGCAGGCATCAAACAAATATCTGATCCAAGGTTCAGCGCCATTATCGTCGCATTCAGCATTTACACTTTTAATTGGAACGCTGACCAGATGAATACAGATTAGAAAGGTCAAAGCAACACACACACACACACACACACACACACACACACACACACACACACACACACACACACACACACACACACACACACACACACACACACACACACACACACACACACACACACACACAGCTGTGTCTCCATGATTTCAGGGGACATTACATTGACTTACACTTATTTCCTGCAGACTTCAACCTTAACCGTAGCTACCACCTTTACCTTAACCTTAACCTAAGGTCCCCATAAGGAATATAACCCCCTTGATGTGTCAGTACAAACAGATTTAGGTCCCCACAACACGAGGAATACTCACCCACACACACACATTTACGCACACTCCATTCACTTTTGTTCTGCCATCAATCAAAATGGCTGCTTTGGGAGGTGGGGTTAATGGTATTATTTGTCATGCCAACCAAGGACATGAGCATGCGTGCCCATTGGATGTGATGTCTTTATTAGCAGACATGACAGCAGCCAACTCACCAGTCTCTTTTCCATGTGGAGCGATGCCAACCAGTTCAACCCTCAGGGTTGTTTAACCAGTGCACAGTCGAAACTGAGCAAACACACTCATTCATGGTAAAAATTCAAATAGGTGTAAAATTGTCAGTGCAAAACGACTGTGCTCGTCCAAAAAATGATCAAGAATGTAATTGCGTTTTCTGCCATGGTGAAGGATAACAAATCATTATTTATAGTACACATTCATAAATCTGCATTTACATATTGTGTGTTCATAAATCTAAATTAAAATGCTCATTACAACTTTTGTCCAAATCATTCTAGATAAAGATCATGAATCAGAAAAGAACCTGCAGTAAGAAAAAGCCCTTTTTTATTCTGAAGCTGCTTCCTGTTGGATTACATTACCCGTGAAACTGAAGCTTTTTTTTCAGTGGGCTCTAATGGTGTCTACTGGTGCAAAGCCGCTGTGTACGTTAGCCCATTTTGTTTAGTTCAAGTGTTGTTTTTGTGTCATTTCATGACTCCGGAGGTGGATGGAGTGGCACAGCTGAGGTGGCAGTTACACAGATCAGGCAGCAATGTGTAATTTTATCATTGTTTGGAAATTGCTTGTATTTGCACCTGCACAGACCACCTCCATCTCGTATTGCAAACACACACAAACACACACACAGGAAACAGTATCAGAGTCTGTACTGGAGACACAGAGTCACAGAGAACCCTGGTTCAGAATGTTTGCATATATTTGCAGTATGGGCAATTTAATTAACAGGGAAATCACCACTGTTTTCTCTCCTGATGCAAGGGTTGAGGTATCGGCTGATATTATGTGCTGATCCTATAACTGTGTTTAATCAGTAAGTTGTATATTTCACTGAGTGGAAGAGGCTGGGATCATTATTTTACATGTTAGGCTTTACAGTTACTTTATAGTTAATTCTAAGTGACCAGCGTTAGTCTCGTGGCAGCCAGGACGTTTGTGGACTGCTAATTTCTTTGAAGACTTATTGCAAGAATACGAAGTACTTGTGCTGCTCCTGCTACAAGCTAACGCTAAGCTACTGACTCAGCCGATGTGCGGTTGAAATAAAATCATTAAGAATAAGATAACAACAATGGAGGGCGTATGTGATCAACAGGGACCATCAAGGTTAACACAACTTTTGCTCCTACTCTTTGTGGGTTGTTGCAGTGTGTCAGGTCTGCTGCACTGTTGATGTACCATTACACCTGCATTCTTTACATTTCTTTCACACGTACATCTTTAGCTTTTGTACGGCATCAGTTACACAACATCTAGGTTAATAGCTCATTATGATTAAAACAAAGAAATGAATGAAAAGGTCGCTGGCCCTGTTGTCACTGATACCTGACTCAGCTAATTAAGCCAGGAACTGACCGATTAGTTTACTGCAAATGTATAATTTAATTAAATCTTCTTCGCCGTGTCCAGGCTATGGAGACTTGCATATGTGTGAAAAGCAACACAAACACAACACAACCCTTATCTGGCTCGGTGAGAATGTAAAAATCAATTTTGATGTTTGCTCTGTATTACATGTGTTCAATACAATAACTGTTGTTCCTTTAGCTCTTCATTCACGAGTATAATGAAAAGGACTGTTTTGAATGTGCTGCAATAACCCACTTGTAAAAATAACGTTTCGATGATGCACAGGGGAATACGAGTGTTGTATTTTAAGAATATAAATGAATACAAAGATGTTGTAAATGAGCCAGCTGTAGGGATGGGGAAGCTTCCTGAGATGAAGGTGAGATTGCCAGTTATTTACTATCCTGGGGGTCTGATTTATCAACAGCATGGACATCAATTTGTTTTCCATTGGAAATCTAAAAATAGAAACAAAACTGATAGGAATCTGGTGTAGAAGAAGAAAAAAAAACACACAATTTTGCCCTGTTATATCTAAAATGGCAAATAATAGATTTTTGTTTTTCCATTCATGTAAACAGTGCATTACCATAGAAATGGCCTCTTTTATGCACATGTGAGGGCCAAAGTGGGCGCGTGGGGGATGGAGTTGCTAATCCTGTTAGTTTCCCTGTACCTCTGAGCAGCTCCTGCCACCAGCTCCCTTCCTGGGAGGACTGGCACAATAATAACCCAGAGACACTCAAGCACTCGTTCTCAGGTACGCTCACTGCTGCAGGCTTAAAGTCTGCCTGTGAAACGTACATCTCATTCCCTCTTGTTAATATGCAACTCGGTAGTTCCACCGTTTTAATGGCAGTCCGGTGCAGTACAGCGCATACTGCTGATTGCTGGATTCCTGAGTGACAGAAAAAGCAGAACACATATTGCTGAATTTAATATTTCTGTATCTAGGAACCTACAGTCAAAAAAGAACTTTTACTTCACAATATGGCCCTCGGGAGACTTGAAGCTGTTTTTTTTTTTCAATTTTACTTGAAGTCGCACTTTGATCAAAGTTGGCAAGCAGCGTTTGATTCCGCCAAAATAAAACCTGAAACGATTTGAGGAGCAGCACAATTATAGAGAAACATATGATGAAACCTGACAGAGAGAGTGAAATTTGCACCTGATCACTGAGCTAGAATCACTGTTTGACAACAATAAACCAGAGTGTGATCCCGGGGAAGAAAAAGCTGTTTTCAGGAACTGATAAAACGTCAGTCAGGAAAACTCCAGGGATCCATATTGTTGATTGATAAATGTGACTGCTGTCAAGACACACCCACACCTAGAGACACAAAACCCTCATCCTGCTGCTCTTGTGTTGATGTCAGCCGTCTATGTCATTTCACACATGTGGAAAAGCTTCACGTCTGAGCTTCAACACAAGCCGTCCATCTTCCTCGTCTACACTTTGTCTCTGTCCAATTTAAACATTATAGCGGAACCTGACCTGTTTTATTCATCCGTCATATAACTGCTCTTTGCTATTTTACACTTATTTCTTCGCCTTTCTTTTTCCAAGCACGGTTGGTAATGTTATTTATATCAGCATGTGCATTTGCTTTTAGATGGATTGCAAAACCGAAGCCATTAGTTGATAATATGCTGTCGGTTTCTCGCTGTTACTCTTCTCTGAATTGCATTAATGTGGCACGCTGATCGGAGGAACTGTTTGTCTTCTTGTCTTGTGTGTGTGTGTTTGTTTGTGTTTGTGTTTGTGTTTGTGTGTGTGTGTTTGTGTGTGTGTGTGTGTGTGTGTGTGTGTGTGTGTGTGTGCGCGCTTTGGGCATTGTTCAGCCCGTTATGTTTGTGGCTGTGTTAATATGTCTCTTGTCAATTTTATGAAAGTTTATGTCAAACTGAAATTCCAGTTGAATATTAAAGGTCTCAGCGTGAGCCCGTGATTGATGACTGTACTGCTTCCCAAACACAATGTTTACATTTGCACCCCCATTACTCACCTACAACACCGCCTCAGGGCACAGTGCCCGATGGAATATATTGCCAAACACCAGGAATGCACATGGCTACCAAAAGTAGCAATGCGTGTCTTTTGGCTTATGATGCAAGCCATTCATTTTTTGCATGAATGTCTCTCTTGTAGGAAAATGATAAACAAAGGAGTGTAAACCTGCATCAATTACAAAAAACAGTCCCAGAACATGATCCCATAATTACAAACACTATTAACTCTTAATTAAGACAGATACGAAGAAAGGAGGGAAAGACAGCTTTCCCCGAAAATGAAGGTTAACAAATGAGATCTGTTTGTCCATTTGTGCAGTAAACTGTGTGATGCATTAGGAAGCGTTCCCATCCCCTCCAATGGCCGCTGTGCTGCAGAGTGCAGACATATGGCTGGTTCTGTGTCCTCCTACCCCACCCTGTGGTCTGTCTTTGACATGCTCTTACTGCCTGGGCCGAGAGGAAGCCACACAGAGAATGAAAAGAAGCAGCGGAAAAAAGGAAAGAAAGAAAGGAGAAAATGGGGGCTGACCCTGATCACACCACAACCACATTCACTGTAATTTCTGCCCACTTTGTGATTTATAAGGCGCAAGGAGGTGAATATTTTATTGCAATACATCTAGGTTAATATTCCAGCTTGGGGTCCGGAGCATTAAGGTAGGCATGAATCCATGGAGTTTGTTTCAGCAGGCCCTAATCAATCAGGGCATATGGTGGGTGGAACAGCTTAGAAAAGAGCTCTGTTCTCATTACGCAGACAAATCATACAGTGCGTGTTATAAATTACACTCCGGCGCAGGGCTCCATTCTCCCCGCTGTCATTTGCAGAGAAAAGACGTGGGTCTGCAGTAAATATTTGGTTTTATGTTAAAATGTGGGCCATAGGAATATGCTTAAAAGTTGCAAATCACTGATAGAAGGCAATGTGGAAATGCAGAGTGCTGCGTGTGAGAACCATTATAAGGTCTTCATTATGAAAATAGAAAGCTTTGAGCTTTGACAAGAGAGCCTCCAGAGGGAAAGCAGCCTGGCATATAATATAAATGTTACAATATTGAGGGAATATAGAATGCCATGAATAGAATTACATTCTCACTCGCCAAATGTATTGCTTTGCACCGCCTCAGAAATCAGTCTGACAGGGCAAACATACTCGTGCAGGCGTATTACTTCAAGCAGTAATAATGATACCTTTGTTTTGTGAGAACCAATAAAAGTCCATCTTGTTTTCGTGTGTGTTGGGTAAGAGGCTTATGCATGTTGCGTTTAGTCCCCGACAGGATGAGAGAGGAAACGATGGACCTGTCAGAAGCCGAATCTCGTGTTCACCTGTTTTTAAATTCTCTTCCTCATAAAAACTGGTCAGATGTGGATGTCCGCAGGGTCGAAATTACATGACAAAGCACGCCCGACCAAAACCGAGAGCAACGCAATCAATAACTTCTACTTAGTTTGAACAAAATCTAATATGATTTTGTAGGAGCCTTCACCCGGGCCGCTCCTGCTCTGACACACTTGACATTTGCTATAACTGCATCGAGTGAAACACGGTTTAATTTAGCTCGAACATCTAAGTAACAGTGTCTGACAGCTTCCAAAAGACATGACATATATATTTTTTTTACTTTGCCGAGACTGACACAGAGATCAGGTGAAAGCTGCAGGTGTCAAGACACTTTTATAGAAAACGAGCGCCAGTGTTTTACCACATCTGGCGGACTGTAAATATAAATAGGCGCTGCTACATATTCATATCGGGGTCCAGCCATCGTTTTCTATATTTACGACGACAATAACAGCGACATGAAACTGGCAAACACGGAACAGTGACTGTCCTGCAGCTAAACAAAATTAACAAGCATATCCATCATAAGTCCAGTCAAAGGGTTGCTGATTTCATCACGTAAGATGATGTAATGCAAATTACTTACATGCCGTGTCATTAATTAACAGCCCATTGCACTGAAGTGCGCTGTGTTCATATGTTTGCTTAGCAGTGACTTTATAATCCTCACTCTGCAAGTCCCGACGTTTATGTTGGCACAGAACTCAGCAGTCAGAAAACAGGGAATCCAGCCAGGGACGTGAGTGCTGGCAAAATGGCATTGATCAGCTGGTAACGTGACATTAAGCTTTGTCAATCATCCCATCTACATACCTCAGCTACGTTTCTGTATCATTAAGGTGAGAGAAGAAAAAAAAAACATTTCTGCCAAACACTCCGGCTTGTGTAAGTGTTCGTTAATATCAAAATGCAAAGCCTGGATATAAGGTATGTAAAGCGACATGTGATTGACGTGTATTTAAGTGTGTTTGTGTGTGGCAAAAAAAACTGTGTGTTTATGTGTATTCACGGGGCTGGATGTGCGAATTCAGAAGTTTTCTTTTTTTCTCCTGTGCCAGTCAGGCAGTATAGGAGCAGGAAGCAGCTATGGAGGAAGGGAGCTTGTCAGAGCTGTCTCACTGGGTGATGTTAATATGGCAATGCTAAGCTGGCACAGGACTTAAGCAGCTTACAAAGTACAGGGAAATAAACTTGATGATTCCACAGCAGTTTGCAAGACTTTTTAAATCCTGAAGACATCCCACCTCATGCTGGCCACATAACAAGTTCGTCGATCATAAAAAACCTGCACATTTCAATGCAAATGTAAACTTCATCGAGTGTCATGACAACGTTGAACTATTTTGGCTGTTGCTCCGTATGCATCAACGCTCTTATTTTTTTATCGACTGCTTCAATGGCCTGCTTTACCTACATGACAATTGAAGTCTAGTTCCCATTAGGGATCAATATTCATCTGGGTCACGGCAAATCCCTCAATTAACTCAGGGAGCGAGAGGGAGAAAAAAAAATCAACTCCATATCCGCCTTTCTGTGCAGTCTCTTTTATCTTATCTCCTGATGGGGGGCTGAAATAAAAGGGTTGCCTTGCAACTCGGGATCAAAAGCCAAAGACCTGATCAATAGGAATTGGCAAACACATCTAACAGTGCTGCTTGCCAATCGGTAAATCTCCAGCACGGACCCAGTTGTGCCAGGACATACGTTAGTTTCGGCACATAACACATCATCTCGCAACAGATCAACAGATCATCCCGTGTGACATGGTTCCATTCTGATTCCCATCAAAGTGATCAATCACCCTAATGGTCCCAATCATAGTGGTGAGATGTAATTCCAAATGTTGGATACTATATGGAGAACACTATATGTCTATCATTGTTTGGTGATCTGATGTCACTGGGCTGTATGCGCTGATGGTTTATTGTTTAAGCGTTATGGTTTCATGGATTTTCTGTCACTTTGTTGGATATCAGCAGTGACCTGGAGATCGACCTTGTCAGAACAGGGGTCCAGTGGTGGCCGTTCTCTCAGCCGACGCCACCTCTGAACAGTCAGCCCCCCCGACCCCCCCTCCCTTTCTCACTACACTGCACATTCCCCCGCCATCTGCTCGCATCTGATTCCAGTTGCCCACACTTTCACCCAAATTTCTCCTGCAATGATAATACCCCCCAATAACAGTCATAATCCCAGCATGCCGCGCTGCTCAATTACAGTCTTTAGGAGGATGGGATTAGGAGCAGAGGTGGTGGGAGGGGGGGAGGGACAGTGGGAGGATGGTGGAATGAGTTGAGCTGAAGGGTGAGCGTGGGGGAGAAGAGAAGGGAGGAAAAGGATAAGGGGGAGGAGAGACTGCTTTTTACTGCCATGAAAGGCTGCAGATGAAGAGACAGGCACAGCAGCAGTGGGTAAATCCCAAATAGCCTGTCACCAGCCGACAGCGCACTGGAGCGTGTAGAGCACAGAACAGCACAGCAGACTGGCAGACTGGGTTGAGCCAGGCTACGGGGAGAGGGAGGAGGTTGTCTGCTGGGGCTGCAGGAAATGTTAAGGGTTGGCCAATTTGACTCTGGCACAAAGACAGGAGGTTGGAGGAAAAACACATCAGGTGATGGAGACGAGGGACAGGGTGGCTTGGTTCATGATTTCAAGCTTGGCTCATAAACATTTCTCTCTGATTGTGGCGGAGGGACAGGGGAGAGAGTGTGTGTGGGGGGGGGGAGCGAGGTAGAAAGCTGACAGGGAGAGAATGAGACGGAGCGAGGGAGAGCAAGAGTCAGACAACGAGAGAGAGAGAGAGAGAGAGAGAGAGAGAGAGAGAGAGAGAGAGAGAGAGAGAGAGAGAGAGAGGAGGCAGCGAAAGTTGAGCTTAGAAATAAGGCATGCAGGGCTTATGTCTCCACGCTGACATTTACAGAATCCGGGCCCAGATAAACATCCCTCTCCCTCATCCCTTTAGTTGTGGCTGTTGATTGAGGGCAGGCTGGCAGGCAGATGAGCCATAATCAACTACTCATCACAACAGCAGCCATCACACACAGTGACACTGCCAGCAATGCAGGGGATCCTGCAGCCAAGTGACAAATCAGGGTTTGCAGAGCAGATCATATTTACGCACACGTCAATGTGCAGAGCTTCTGCAGTCGGAGCACGTCAGCAAAGTTTGAAAAGGTAATCATCGTTTGAATGTGAAACTAGTAATGAGTCTGTCCTACGAGACAGACGCAGTCACAGTGAGATGTTATGAAATCTCTTAATAAGCAGAAAATGGTCGTGCTACTTTTTGTAGAATAATGCAAAAATATTCCTGAATGAGTGACCAAGCTTATCAGCATCAGGCGCTGGTTGCTTGATTCAATATCAGGAGTAATATCAACACTATAATATAGCAATTTAATGTGTGAATGATTCACTTGTGGCATTTATTCAACCCCTTAAAAAGGAAAGATCCATTTAATTGTATTTTCAAAGAAGAAATAAAAAAATTGTGTCTTGAAAAAACATTGACAACTCCACTGATGAAAGTTGTATTTCCTTCTTATTATATTTGAAGTCGTGCATCTCGTAGATACACTTTCATAATTGTAAAAAAAGGTTTGCCTCCGATTTCAAATCCAGTTTGTTGTTTATGTCCTTTTGCGCTTTGTGCCGCTTCTTCTCCAACTTCTGCTAATGAGATGCTCGTATCATTTGGCCAAACAGATTGGACCACAACAAAACTTGATCTTCTCCGACACGTCTGATGGGTCTTTGGCAGCTGAATAATATCAGTTGTCAGTAGCCAAAACTTTTTAAGTGATTATTTTCAGCCGCACTCCCTCCATTTATAGTCTTGGGGGATTTAAAAGAAACAGATTAAAAATTCAGTGCAAGTACAGAGTAGTTCTGTGGGAAACAAACTTCGAAATGCAAAATAGGTTAAGTAAGAGGTTACACTCAAAATATGTTTTATTACTTTAGAGCACATGTTGTTCAGAATTTCTGGTTCTTGTATAATCCAGAGCAGCTAATTTCAAAATCTAAAGAGTGTACACTTTGAAGGGCGGGATGATACGATCTGAAATCCGACATCAGGACTCCTCCGAGGTAAAACACGGAGCAACAGGGGATCGAACAAACACTGAATGAAATATCTCCCTCACAGAGAAACTCTTTTTTTCTGTCTAACCTCCTCCAGTGGGAACCTTCATGTTCTGTTGTCAAGTTCTGTTCCACTGATTCTCCCACTGATCCCGCACTGTCCTGTCAAGCCCAGAGTACACACACACAGACAGACCCCGGTCAACAAAGCTGTGGCTACCAAAGCATGAAGTGAATAAAGAAAACAAAACGCGCCCGCCCTTCCTCATCCGCTTTCCACCCACCACCATGCCCCCCCCCCCATGAAACAGCACAGCACCTGATGGAGCTGATAAAGTGGTTGATCAGCTACAAGTGATGGTCAGTGGTCCAGAGTAGCTCCAATGCTGTGGAGAGGCAGTGCAGACTCGCTGGAGGAGTGTGTACACAGAGCGCTGGCAAAACAAATTATACAACTACTGGTGACATGAATTTACACAGTGGATAAACAGTGGGGCAATGGTGCGTTATGTACGGAGCAGTTTTTAATTACCAGAGTAAACCCTCTGCTCTATGGCCTGTGTTTTTTTTTCTTATTCATAGAAACCCCGTCATTTGGTTTCAGAAGTAGTAGCTGCCTTCGCCACAAATGAGTTGCTTGTGTATTTAAATTTTTTAGATATCTATTTTTGGTTTTCTTATGACTTTGTCAATAAAAAAGGTTTCACTTTAAATTTTTCAGACATGTAAGAAATTCCAAGTGTGTTTTTAGCTCTGGTGAGGGAAGTATTTTTGGTGGTATTTTCCAATTCTTTTTTAGAAATGTATACTACTACTGTGTAGTGGGTTCTGAGTAGTACATTTTATGCATATGTGTGTAAGAAGTCTGTGAATATGGAAATATTCTGATACATCTCTACATTAATTACAATAGAAAAACAATTCTTTAAAAAATAATTACCTAACCCAATAAACATAATAAAGTTTTAATACGGACAAATTAATTTAGCATCACAGAGCTGTTGAATAACTTTGGTGTGAAGAAACATATTTATAAAGAGACACCACAAACTACAAGGAGAAAATGGCTTAATTTAATTCAGTTCTTCCGGCAAACCAGTTTTACTAATTTACTTTAGACTGTTGTTGAAATAAACCACAGATTTTCGAATTTTAAAATAACAAGGGGTGGAACTGATCCAAACGTCGGGTCACTGTGTAACCGGCGGCTAGAGTGGAGGCCACTGATAAAGAGTTATGGAAGGGGGCAGACTCATAGTCGTTGTCCTAATTAATCCACAGATAGCTCTGATCCTCCGCAGTGGGGGGTCATGGGAGTTTCCACAGTGATGTCCCAGCCAGGCGGCCTTGATTCGTTTCCAGCAGATTGCTCTCTCCCAGCAAAACAGGAAAGCGTTTGAGTTGAGAGTGTGAGCGGCGACTGGTGCAGCATCTGGCTCCCACGTTTACATGCGAGGGGACAAGATTAATGTAGAGGATTAGCATATCTGTGTAAGGACCTAAGGACTGTGTATTCTAATTACTTCCCAAGACAGCACTGCCAAGACCATCTAAAGGCCTCAATTATGCTCCGGTGACGATGCACACAGGGATGGTTGCAGACCTTCCCGCTGCCACTCTTCAAATTCAGCCATTTTGTTTTTTTTCCAGCACATGCGCAGTTGACGTCCTTGTAACAAAGGTGCAAAGAGCATCTCATGCACGCTGTGATGGGGACATTTACGTCACTGAGTCTCTGGCAGACCCACATGTCCTCAAGGATTCACCATAACTCTACTTGTCCACTGCTGAGCCATGAGCAGAAGGACAAATGGTGTCATCCTGACTGCTGAAAAGAAAAAGGGGAGCTGGTCAATGGTGTCAACTGTCTGGTGTCTTCTCAAAGGGAGAAGATCCAAACACACGACAAGACGATAACGGTGCTATTCTTAATATTTGAGCTCTCCGGCAGACACGGGGAGAGACATCAGTAAATGTTTGTGAATACATCAATCTCTGCTAAAACTATCTGAGCAGCAGGCTTTGCAACAAGGACAACAGGTGTCACACGTTCGCTGACAGCAGAATCGTGAAGGACACAGATCGTTGTGTTGACAGTGAGATCGAGGGTAAATTGGCTTGTGGCTTGTATCAATCAGTAGCTGGTGATAACCCACCTTAATGCTGATAAACACGGTAAAAGATGCAGTTGTTCCACATGACACATGTACATCCGTTGTTCACACGAGAGGGAAAATGTCTCTTTTTTGAGACCCGCAAGAAGTTGATAGCACTTATCAACAGTGGTGAATGAGCCATGTGTCAGTGTGTGTGTGTGTGTGTGTGTGTGTGTGTGTGTGTGTGTGTGTGTGTGTGTGTGTGTGTGTGTGTGTGTGTGTGTGTGTGTGTGTGTGTGTGGTATCGGTGTTGTCAACGCAGCAGATCATCTCCACAGAGAACAGACAGCCCGGCTCTTCACATGTGATGACACGGCTCATTATTTGGGGATCCAGCAGAACATGATGGGTCCAGACACTCAGTGGACCACTTCACAGGGAAAAAAAGCTTCCACAGTTCAATTAAAAAGGTCGGAGACAACACTCGACTACTGCAGCTTAGAGTGGTGGCATATGAAATACACATTCAGTGTGACCAGAGACAAGGACAATATTGCTATTTTTGTTGTATCAATAAACATAACAATATCACAAATGTGTGAAAAGCACAAAACACACACACACACAAACACACATATGCAACACAAAGGCTTCCAAACGAGCCACAAACACTGCTCGGTACAAGCTGTGCCTTCAACGTTCCCAACCTCGCTGACAACCTCTGTGCTTGAACACTCGACTGAGCTTTCAAAGAGCTCTCTACATTATTGAATACATTGGAATACGTTCTACGTCATTTCACATTTACGTTTACATTTGCCGCGAGAACCCTTAAGCTTCAGGACAGAATCAGTTCAATAAGATAATCCCCACTCAGTAACTGCAGTGTATGCAACTCAGGCAGGTGTACGGCCCAAAATTAGGTCGTCTGAAAAGACTGAAATAAGGCTTTCTAACACAGGATTTACCAAAGTTAAAACGGAGTGATTGTATCTATCCTGGAGAGTCTTAAAAGAGACATATGCTCATATTAAGGTTGATCATTTTAATTAGGTTTATTACTTGAAAAGTACAGTGTTCAGAAAACATGACTTTCCTCTTACTGTCCTCTCCTCTTTTCACGCTCTGTCTGAAACGCCTGTTTTTTAGGTCCTGTCTCTGTTAGCAAATCCAAAGTGGCTTTTACAACTGAGAGAGAACCCTTAAGCTTCAGGACAGAATCAGTTCAATAAGACAAAGGAGATCAAAAGAGCAACAGTAAATTTGGGCATATTTGAGTGTTGGATGTATTAGAGGAGCAGGTGTTCTCTGGAGATAGTCTCACAGTCTTTAAGAGGTTGTCCCAGTAGTATTTGGTAGCTTGTTCCACAATGGGGGAACCACAAGCTAGAACAGTCAGTGATGGCAACCGCAGTTGCTGTTCCCTGTGAGAACGTATCGTATAGATGTTGGTGTTAGGTTGCAGTGAATAAAGAGCCTGAACACCGACGGTGACTCCATCTGTATGACTTCATCTTCTGACTGTTCAGGGTGATGACATGTTCGTGGATAGAGCGAGTATTCACTAAATATTTACATTTTCAACATCAATGTGTAGTTTTAATAACATAAAAACAGTCGTGGTTGAAAGAAACGCAAAGATTCTAAGCATGAGAAGAGGCCCCATTGTCGTTTCATGCGATTTCACCATATCCTGAGACAGCATACACTTACATGTTCTCTCATTCACATCTCTGTACCTTCATCTCACACACACACACACAGATACGCAACACACAGGCTTCCAAACTCGCCACAAACACTGCTCGGTACAAGCTGTGCCTTCGAACGTTCCCAACCTTGTTACTCGGCTGAGCTTTCAAAGGGCTTTTTACATTATTGAATACATTGGATTTTAAGTGAAGGGAAACGTTAGAGCATTCCTCATGGTTCCGTCTTCCCCCGGTTATCTAAACACTTCCTCTCCACAGTTGAGGCCTTTAATTATCCATCAATCATGAGCTCACTTGTACTCTACTCCTGTAGCTATAGATTACAGCTTCCATGAACATTCTATAGGTGCGCGTGCTTGGCGTATAGCATGAGTAATGCACACACCTAATGTGAGAATCACAGCTAACAGCTTGGTTAAGACGGAAAGTGCACGTCACATATTTATTCCTGTGGAGCTGCGTGTGTTTGTGTCGACATAACTGCATGCATTGTGTAGCCACATACACCTTCATGCGTGTGCACACTTTGCAATGCAGAGCTAAATTGAAATAAATGATGCCTACGCTGCTGCCCCACCCTGTCCAAATATATAATGCGGTGGGAATCTAGTAAGTGGGTCAACAACGTAAACATGCTTAAACACGCGCTGGATCCTCCATGCTGCCTCCACAGACAAGATGTGGAGTGACACAAGAGATACAACTCTGAAATATGGATGCACTGGGACACAGTACATAATCCCAGTACCCAGAAATGGTGTAAGTGTGTGTGGGGGTGGGTATGTGTGTGTGTTTTTTATAGCTATAGCAGGGATGATGGACAAGGGAGAGAGCCAAGAGTAGAGGATGTTATCAGGAATGAGAAAGCGGATCAGGTGACTCACTTGGAGATAAAAGCATGGCGCTCTCGAAAAAACGAGCCGGCTCCCGAAAGGTTATTAGCTTTTACTTTATAATTCAGCTTTGGTTCTTCTTCTAATGTTCCCACAGATTATGTTCTTAAAGTGACATTTCTGTTAAATAGACAAAAATGAAATGTCACATTGGACTTCCAGCGACCCCAGTTTCCTCAAAACACTGTTACTGTGTAATTTAATGCCTTTTTAAAAATTCTGTATGTAGCTACAGCTTCAGAGACTCTGTGCATCTGTATTATAGAGACTTATTTAACATCAGCTTTTTCCCATAATATCCTTCCTTTCCTCATGTGCAGTAAATTCCACCGGGCATCTCAAATGAGACTGTGTTAATGTTGTGTTTTCAGATTAACCTCCACCACCCGAGATGGATGTCACGCTTCAACCTTTGCTCTCTGCTACTATCCTGCGGCTGAAATACACCAACATGACTTTAATATTTAATAAATGTGCACACTCATAAAATATAAACAGACAATTTGTATGCCAGTGCATTTTGATGAATAGCAATAGAGTCCATGCATCTAATCTCGCATTTAACAATGAAATCGATACTTGCATTAATCAAGTTCCAGGGAGTCATTACAGCACAGTGTGAGGCACAAATGATGAAAAAAGGAGACTGATGTGGGTTGGGTGTGGGGGGGGGGGAGCAATGTTTCCCACAGGTTGAGAATTTATCTGGGGTGGTGGGTGTCACGCGGTGCGACCGTAATTCGTGCGAAGACGTAACCCGTGCAGCTTGGGGGGGTGGGAGAGGTCCGAGGTTGTATTCTGTAGCTGCAATTTACCGATGTCCCCCTTCTGCCTCGCGTACAGATGACTGGTACGTGCAGCAATCTATAGATGTTCCTGAAATGCTTCACATGCAGGACACTAACTAGGCGGCTGTGTACAGAAAAGTCTCTAATCCCCACTCAGCTTCTGCAGCATATGCAACATAGGCAGGTGTACGGCCAAAATTAGGTCGTCTGAAAAGACTGAAATAAGGCTTTCTAACGTGGGAAGTTGTCGGAAGTTGAAACAAAGACATTTTAGCTACCTCGAAAAGTCTTAAAGGAGACATGTGCTCATATTAAGGTTCATTATTTTAATTAGGTTTATTGCTTACTATTCAGAAAACATGACTTTCCTCATCCTCTTTTCAGGCTCTGTCTGAAACGCTTGTTTTAAGGTCCTGTCTCTTTAACCCCGCCCTTCCGATAAAGCCTGGTCTGCAATGACTGGCCAGCTGGCTCTCTCTGTTGTGATTGGTCAACCACTTCGAGTGCGTGTGTGAATTGTCTACCGCCGCTCTCGCATTTCTTGGCTTTGTTAAGGGTCGAACTAGCCACTAGCTGTGATGTCCCATGACATCATGGTGGTACTTGAGTATTGATCAGGTCACTTACGAGGAGTTTCAGAAGCTTCAGGAACAGTGTTGTGTGTGTGTGTGTGTGTGTGTGTGTTACTGCTTACTTTGGGCTTTTTAACTTTGCAGAAGTCTTACACACACACAAAAGAAACTATACAACAAACAGGAGGAAATAAAAAGTGTCTGTCGTGCAACATGATGAAATCTAACATCCAATCTAAGTTTGAATCAAGGGTTTAATTTGCACAAGGCGAGGGAGTAAATGGGGCTAACTTGTTTGTAATGGGACTTCATTTGCCTGCTGCGCTAAAGCAAATTTAATTTGTTATGTCTCCTTCAGAGCAGAACACAGAAGACAAACAGTCCAGTCAGGAGAGGCTGGGTCTAAACAGAACAGCAGGTGAAACAATAGACAAGAAAGTCCTGAGGAACATGAAGAACTAAAGAATTCCACAGAGCATAGATCATATTTCAATATCCTGCACGGTTATTGCTGCGGTTAAAATTGCTTTTTGGCCTCTAAACAGTGGGAGGAAACTTAACTTCTTAACACCACTTCCCTGCGAATCCATAATAATCGTCCTCCTACCGCTTTGGGAATGTTGAAGTATAGGAGAGGAAATAATACCTCTATCATCAAATATCTCCTAAAATAGTCGGAGATGTATGAAATGTCAGATTAGCCCCAGTTCTCCGCCAGCCTTCAAAGGGAGAAATAAATGCACGAGGAATACACACAGCTCGTCTGAGGTATTTATAAATCATCTTCGACACACACTCCACCCCTGTATGGCAGATTAACATTTTTATGAGATTTAAACTAATGGAGGATAACAGATGCGTAAGGAGATGGAGGTCAGTTGTCCAAGTTCACAACAATGCAGAGTGGGATTTAACCTTCAGCAGGGGAGGTGTGTATCTGTATTTGTTTAAATACTCGCTAAACTTAGCACTAAGAATGTGTTATATTAAAATCCAGCATTAATTAGAGAATACTTTGCTGCTGAGTCATACAAGAAACAAAGAAGAATGCTATATATTGTACATACTGTAGGTGGTACAGCGATGTATGCATCAGTGTTCACTACATACTATTACTACTGATGTGTTGTCCGTTCTAGCCGTGCAGGGACATTGAGAACGGAGGGTTGATTTTTGGCTTAGGAGAAAGAAATAAGACAACTTCCCCTCGCCCCATAATTAACCACATCTTGTGTAGGGCAAAGGGAATGTTCAAAAGGTGCTTTCCAATTAGGCATTAATTCGTCACACAACCTCGCACTTTAATTAAATGTAGCACATCAAATGGAGATGTGGAATATGAGGTTATTAATGCGATGACCGATAATGGGTGTTGCCAAGCAGGGGCCTTCCGTAGCCAGTATAAGCCTGCACCCTCTGAAGACTAGTGGCATCACAGCTTAGCCTTAATCCCTCTGCCCGTCAAAAAGACACATTTTCCTAATTGCCTCTTAACTAATATGAAATTAGCACCTACGTAAGTAAAATGATCATTGCACGATGTGAATAATGGAGATTGGGGAGGGAGGTTTCTGCAGCGATAGGCTGGTTGAGCTCATTAATTATTGTGTTGCTGGGGACGGCACCAGGGAGAGGAGAGCGCTCTGCAGTGGGGCTGCAAGGATAGTGCCTCTCAAGGGGGAGATCTGGGGGCATTAGCCCGCTCCTCCAAGGATTATCCATGCAGTTTTCAAGGCACCGCCAAGGGAAAAGTACACTGAAGAGGATTTTGGATCAACTCAATCGAAGGAGGAGGTGCATTGAGAGAGAGACGACTTAACCTACAGGGTATTATATAAGTGACCAAATGAAAACAGAATTACATTTCCCTTATAAAACCATACATACTATAATTTGGAGCTATCCCTTGGCTAAATACACAGTTCTAGATAACCCAGTTGATAGTAACAGATTGAGATTAGGGTTTTTACATAATTTGGGATTATGATTCAAAAGGGGATTTATTATAAAGACTCTATAATCGTCACTAAAATTAGTCAAAGAATAGCAATTCTCAGAGTTTTCATCCAAGACGGACGGCGGATTATTGATCTTTTCAGTGTTTACAGTAGCGTAGATGAAATACTCTTCAGGGAATATCTGAGGGCTATGGTAATTTCAAAGTAGCCCTTCAATGGTAAATTGACCTACATTAAGCAACTCATGTTCCTGACAACATATTTTCCGATGACAGATGGCACAATTCCCAAAGCAATAGATCAGTTGTCCGACTAAAACTCATCAGTGAATGGAAAATATTAAGAGCCTTGATTAGTTTTTGAACAATCTGTCAGCGGGCTGTTACATTTTCAGAATTAAACAAACTACAGTAACGTTCAGTTTGACGATTGAAATAATGAATTTAAGCATCTCAAACTATTAGAATGCTATTATTTAACTATTATCATTATGTAAGAGAGATGTTTTATGTGCTTGTGTCATCATATCATGACTAATGCTGCCCGGATTAAAAAACATGGAGAAATAAATAATATACAAGAGTATATTTGGCTTTGTTGTATACAATGCCACAGAAACATCAAACTTCTGCCACTCCACTCTTATCATCCTCTCCAGTGCTGTTTCCCTCATCCCCATGGCAACTGCTCGCCTCCTTATCCTAATCACTCCAAGTTAACCTTGATATGAAACAGGGCCCAAGGGACCACTCACACTTTTGTGCCAGCTTCTGAAGACAGACACCATTTCTAATAATAGCCATAAAAAGACATGACCGTCTGGATATTGTGGGAGTCTGAAGATAAATGATGAGCTTAGCAAGACGACTTAAAAGTGACATGCGGGGAGCAAGTTAGTCGTAGAGAGCTGATTATTTGAAAAGGATGTTCTTGGGGACAAAATCAACTGTGGTTCCTTTAGATATGCGTAGTCTCGACAAAGACAACCATATTTCCCACTGCTGGTGTTCTGTGAGGGTGTTTATCACATGGTTGAACAGCGATAATGCTGGAACCACTCTGCTCTGATTCACTGACACCTTTTGACCTCAGATTGTTCCACGCAAACTCATAATCATTTCCTGTATCTCCCTCTGTGCGGCTCTTTGTCTGGGCAATTTTTTGGAGCAGAGCCCATAATCCTCCAGTTTGACAGCTGTAGATTAAAGTTATATTGCAATTAAAAGAAAGTCTGCCCGAGCTTTTGTACAGAGCAAGACATCTCTGCACGGCGCTTAACTCAATGTTGCTTACATAAATGGTAGTCAGCTGTGAGAAAATAAATAATTATTAGTTAGGCATACAGGTTTTTAATAAAACTGTATTATACTTGTGCAATAAGGAAGGCACAGCTAAGTCTGCATCGAGAGATTCCAGAGTCCGGATTTAAAACAGAACAGAGGAGAAGAAACATTACATTGACGCCTTCATGCATCACTAGTTTTGGAAATAGTCGAGGAGGAGAAGAAGACAACACGACTGACTCCTGACTGACGCCCAGGGACGCTGCATGGTGTTTTATGGAAGCACTTTGTCGTGGGGGGGTCGCTGAATACATTTAAAACCAGCAAAGGGAGAAAAAAAAAAGCTTGAGCAGCAGAGATTGAGATGACCCATCTCATTTTTAATGGAGCCCCTTGGGTGTAGGATGGGTAATTATGACTGACCCAGGGAATGTGTGGTCGCTGGTCACCTCTGGCCTTGCATGGCCTCTAATGGCCCTGCCCCTTCCATTAAACAAGGCCAGGACGTAACAGTTTACAAGACAGTGTGAAGACTCATGACTCCACTGACAGCGGTGAAGGCAAAGAGTAGTTAACACTTACTGTCAGTTACAGTTCCACCTCATGGTCAGCCCGAGAAAATAAATCCCTTATACTTTTTACCATTGTTGTCCCTTGTTTGTCTGCAGAGTAGACGATCAATACCCAGTGTATGTGAATGGTCAAAGCAAAAAACAGCGATTGTTTCAGTTTTAAAACGTCGTTTGATTCTCAACTCATCCGTAGTTTTCCGTCTGTGGCATAATTTGCAAGGTACTTGTTTTCTGCTCTGTGTCAGACTCTCCACGCCCAAACCTTGTCCTTGTGACAAAAGCACGAGCTCCTCATTTGGTCTTGGCCTCCAGAATCGCTCTTTTGTTCTGAAAAAAACTTTTCTATGTCAAAAGAGCACTAACCCTCATGCCTGACACATTGTATATCAACAACATAGATGTCAAGGTCTATTGGGCTTATGCCACAATGACGAAATCACATTGACAGCGACTGAAAACTGAAACGGCTGCAATGTTACCGCATTGCAAGTGTATATCTGAAGTGTTTGAATGTAGGAATGATTTCCGTGCTGTATTCATCTCCTTGATCACCGGGTGTGATGGCAGTATGGGTCGACCCTCTGCTAATTCGGGGGGAAACACAATTACCCTGAAACAGTAATAGCCATTACTGGACGTGATAGCATCATTTGGTCCCATTACGTTTACAATTCACGGGCACATAAAGAGTGAAATCTTTTTCTAGTTGAAAAATATGAGACAATGAACACTTAATCGCTACATTAATGAGATCAAACGCCCACAACGGCGTTCTGAGACAGAGAGAGCAATAAGAATGAGGTTAAAAAAATTTCAGCCTCAATGTTTACAAACTCTACGACCATTATCCTCAACCCACAAATTATAATTACTCCACCTTAAATGTGTGGGTGTTATATGCAGTGTAATATAATTCCAGCAACGACAAGTTAATGTTCCCCTCTAAAACACAAACAACACACAGGAGGTCAACGCGATATATCAGAGGTGCTTCACTGTGTGTTTGACCTCAAAACATAATTTTCCACAACAACGTTCTGCCCATTCTAATTGCGCCCGCAGCACAGACCCACATGTAACACCAGGCTGTTAAACAGGAAATAATAATCCACAAGCCTCGATTATTACCCCAGAGTAAAACACTGTGTAAACGTTTGCAGCAAAACATCCTTCCTTATTTATTTTTTTTGATTCAGAAAATTATACCTCGAAGCAACTTAACACAAGTTTATAGAAGTGGTGCGTTTCCAAGGCAAATCAATGTTCTTCAAAGAGGAGGGAAAATAATTCTAGAGAAGAGAGGAAAGAAAAAAAGAGACAAGGTGGAAGAGGAGAGGATTGAGAGGAGAGAAACATTAAAGTGTGTGTGTGTGTGTGTGTGTGTGTGTGTGTGTGTGTGTGTGTGTGTGTGTGTGTGTGTGTGTGTGTGTGTCTCTCTAAAAGAGTACACGTAGTGGTGAGAAGTGGCTCTCCATAAGGCCATAAGGTAAACTCTATGGGAACTGTGACTCCAAGCCAGAGGTATTGAAAAGCCAGGTGATAGCAGTAATGAAAGAAATGCAATAATAATGCAATAATGCTGGTTGGGTGAGTCAGCTGGGCCTCCGGCACTTTCTCCATTGTGCAGTAGATGACCTGGTTTCTCTCCTGCTCCGTTCCTCCACTGGAAACACAGGGCCGAGGTGCTAGCCATCAATAATAAATACACACAGTTACTGCTGCCACAAGCCCCTGAGCTGCACAGGGCTGAGACGAAGGCTTATTATAGTCCCTCCCTTCTGTTATTGTTTAGCCCTGAAAGAAAGTGGTATTATGAAAAATAGGACAACAAAGAAGAGCTTGGCTTGGCACAGTGTCAGGATCAGGCACCACTAAATTGGCACTGTCCTTGGACGGAAAATTACGGCCGAGCCGCGCTGCATCTTTCTTGTTGCCATGGCGCAAAGGAAGTGCAGCCATAGCAAGCAAATTGCCTTTTGTGGTCATTTACTCAGTCAGGGACGCGGAGCCAGGGGACGATGTGTGAAAACGCTGAACAGAGCCACACCTCGGAAGTTGCAACTGAGCACAACATCACGCTGCAAAACTTTTTTCAGTTCCACCAGAACTGTGTCCTTGGGATAAGAGATTGAAAACATATTTCAAACACATGCTACTGGATGTGTGACAGGTTAATAGTATTTGTAGAAGAGTTAATCAAACTGAAAGTAAATTATAAAAAAACAATTATTGTTTTGGTGTTGGAAGAAAAAAAACTCTGATATCACATTAGAACTGGTGCAGAAAACCATTAAGCCTTTATACCCCAAACTACTCAATGCGTAACATTTTCTTTATTTTACTCTGAAGACTCTGGCATGAAGTGAATGTCATAAAGCCAACAAAGTAGGTAGTAAGTCGTAGTGGTAGTATTTAATAGCAACGCAGTTTAAAAGCTTAATAATGTCACATATATGATTATGTTTTTTGTCGACTGGGAGTTTTTGGCAGCAAGAAAGATTAAGGAGAACATTCACATCTCCATATTCCACCACCTGTTATCACACAAGCAAACTCCATCTGCTGACTAACACTGTAATTTGTTGTCTCTTTTCAGGTCATTTGATTTTTTTTTGTCAAATATTTTTACTCCTTGTGTAAATTTAATCAATTTAATTAAATATAAATATCTCTATTGTTTAAAAAAAATTCCAGCTCTATCAGAAACTGACCAGGGAAAGAGCCACTGACTCAAATAGGCACACGAATGTCTCCTGGACAGGGGTTGTGCTTGTTAGCAGTTCCCTGTTACAGTGAAGAAGAAGAACGTGTGTACATCACATCAGGGACAGACAAGGTCCTGTAGCAGACCTGACACATGCAATTTTTACTGATGACAAACCTGCATCGTGTGCCGACCGCCCTGATGGTGCCTCTGTGGAAGGTGTGTGTGTGTGTGTTAGTGTGCACGTATGTGTCCTATATGGCTGATGGGGATCTCTAAGGGAGCTGTTTGCCCATGCATCCACTCTGTAATCACGGCCATAAAAGAAACAACACGCAACGAAAGACAGGCAACTGGCAATAAATGACACGTCCTCCCAGCGGTGTAATACCTTCCTCATTCATCAGTCAACCACTGTACACACACATCTCTCTGCCATTCGACTTCTGCTGCTGCTGCTGCTGCCGCCCGGCTCAGTACAGCTTTCCTCTCTCGGGAAGAATTACTTGGACGGACGAAGGGATTGATTGAGCTCGGCCACTGTTTGATGTTTATTTCAGCTGAAATGAAACCGTCTTCTCCCCTCGATAAACCTCTGGCACAGACACACAGGCTGAAAAGAGTATAACAGCCACATGATGAATTACAATATAATATCACACCTTCATGTGTTTCAGACAGGGCACGTGTTTCACCCAAAAGACCTTGAAATTAATCTGCAGCACCCCCCCTCCCCAAATTTACGGCTGCAGCCGGGGTTTCGCGTGAGATCGATTTCACACCACATTTCTGTAAATGATGGCTGGCGTGTCAAAGTCCCCGGCTCCCTGCTGAGAGAGGGGGTAAAACAAAGACAACCACAGGTGGGCGATGAACAGGGTGGGAGAGGGTAGAAGGGTACGTGGTACTAAAAGAAGGACATGGGGGGGGGGGGGCTGGGGAAATATGTTTTGAAAAGCATGAGGAATGAAAGGAAAGACAGCAAGGTGAGGAGATCAGCAGAAAGCGGAGCTCTTTGAGAAGCCGGAAAAGAAAAAGAGAGAGAGAGCCAGAGCTTAATCTGTTCTTTCACAAACATGCAGAGGTGAGGCGGTGTGGGCCCGGGAGCAGCGCTTATTCATCTGCAGGGAAAGTCGTGTGTCACCCTTCTCCCTGCCAGCCACAGAGAGGTCATATATTTCCTGTCTGTAAACCATCAATCCACACCGGGGGCGACAGCCAACCACAAGCTCACACACTCAATCTCGCACGCAAACACACTTGCACAAATATGTACAGAACACATGCAAACACTATTCATAGGACCGATCCACGTGCACACGGACCTGACCGCGTGTGCCAGTTCACCGGCGCTCTGCACAAACTTTCCTTTCCGGTTAAGAATTCTCTGGTTTCATAAAAAAAACAATAGGATTGTTCTTCCTGCACGGTTTTAAAAATTAATTTTGATGCATTTAGTTCATTTCACGTGGACTTTCATCCTGGGAAAAGAGCGACTAGCGAAAGAGAAAAAAATGAGGCATTAGGTCTGAGCTATTTTTACTCCATGCAAAACGGGAAAGGACTCAAATAAAGATTCAGATGTCGTATCATTTCAGGAGGCGCTGATGTGAGACACACGCCAGCACTTGAATTGATGAATTTTGGGTGAGCAGCAGAAACTTCCAATCACATCCAGTTAGATCCCTTCAGCATTAATAATGCACCAGCCTTTATCTTCCTTCTCTGACCTCTTAAATCACTATCACAAAGCTGCTGGTCAGGAAGTTAACTACAACCCCCCCCGTCCCCACTTCCATCGGATTTGCCTCAATCCATTCCTCTTCATTACCTATAATCTTATCTACCCTCTATTCTTTCTTGCGAATCACCAGGATTATTCATGGAGAATGTATTTTTACTCTTAGTAGCCCAAATGGCAAATGCTTTGTCTCACAGCATTAGCTCGAACCAATAAGGATGTGATTGGATTTTACACAAAATCATCCCTCTCATTCTGGATACGCAGGAAAACGTAAAAGAAGTGGCGCTCTTGACCAAGATGCACTGTCATGCTAGTGTGTGGAAGATGTGCAACATTTCCCATCTTTCAAGCTTAAGTTTTCGCACATGTGTATGTATGCTTGTGTGTGTACGTTTTCTGTGTGTGTGTGAGAGAGAGAGACTGCAAATGAGAAAGAGAGGGAGGCAATCTGATGAATTGTCTCATATATGGCATCCATCAGCAGTTCAGTGATTTATGGGGTTAATAACGAAGTCTATTCACAAGCCTGCAGTCCTGTTGTTTTTCTGTTTGTGGTGCGATGACAGAAATACTACGGCCAAACCACCCATTTGCTCGCTCCCATCCTCGTTCAAAAACCCATAAAGCCGATCCTCGCTCACATCTGCGCGATGGGCAGGGCCGTTTGCATGTACGTGCGCTCGCATGGTGGCTGTGTTTTACATTTGCACACATTTTCTAAAGCAACACAAACATAATTACAAACAAAACAAAAATAATCAGGCCGATGTAATGCTCATGGTCTGCGAGACAGGCCACCAAACAGGAAATGAAAAAATGGACGGGGGGAGTCATTTTAAGAAAAATACTTATTAATCTGAAATTCGCAGTGTGTGTCTGTTAAAAAAAGAAAAAGTGTCAAAGGCAAGATCTGCAACCGCTCTGAATGTAATGCTGACTCATGGACTGCACCCCGGCTTTTTTAATGTTCCTCTTTTTCTCCTGTGATCCCTCAAAGCTTTTAAACGTTCAGTCAGGTACATTGTGCAGACTTTCCATACCCTGTTTTAAATTATACAGCGATAGAGGTAAAGCAGGGAGGAAGACAGTCCTTATTCTATTGTATGGTAATCCACAGAACTTCTTAATGTCTACAGGCTATAACAGATGCTCTACCCTC
Organism: Hippoglossus stenolepis; assembly: GCF_022539355.2. NCBI lineage: Eukaryota > Metazoa > Chordata > Actinopteri > Pleuronectiformes > Pleuronectidae > Hippoglossus > Hippoglossus stenolepis. The sequence continues at coordinate 6,601,248 of NC_061486.1, read as the reverse complement.
TATGAGCCCTCATATTTTATTTACCACCAGGTCTCACTGTTTCTCGAAATTACACATAATTCAGATAATATGGTGAAAACTGCAAACAGCTTTGCTCGCTCTGTGAAGAAAATTGCGTTCATTTTGTCTGTAGTGTTCGAACACGTTGCACATTGTACGTCCACCACGTCAATAAGAAAAATGCCATCTGATAGTATGTAATAGTATTTGCAAAAATACCACGTTTGCCAGTCAGTCGCTTACTTCAAACCAACAAACCAACAAAACGAACATGTTATCAAAAAGACATCAACTGTAATGTACAATAGATGCACCTGGTTCAGTGCCGTCTGGGGTAATGTAATTGTGTACATCGTCTTGAGTTTGATAATGGGGGCAGTCATTATACATGCAGAGTAATAAAAAGATAATTATGAATCCCCCAACCGTGTTCCGCCATTTGGCAGGCTCTTTAACACAAAGCATACGTTCCAATGAGCCTCGGCTAATCTTCACAAGAGACGAGGAAATTGGCTCTATTCAACTGACTCCATTCCACTTCTCGTCTGCGGACTTGCCAGTTTTGAAATCAACATGAAAGATTGCGGGAGGAGGGCAGAGCACGAGCAGGGGAGCACATGAAAGCAGGGAAGTAAACGAGAGCGGAGGAGAGCGACGTGGAGCCAAACAGAAATGAGATGTGGGCAACTATAAAGAAACGAGAGAGGGGCGGAGAAAGCACATCAGCAGTGCTAATATGTTTACCTATTTAATGCTACGGCGGCGGTGATTGCTTTGTCAACCCAGCGAGTCTGTGCATGGAGATGGGAGAATTGCAAGCAGGGAGATCGATGATACTTGCATGCAAGAAGAAAATGGTAATATCAGCAGGGTGTGTAATGAAAAGAAGAGCCGGAGAAGAGGTGAAGGGAAAAGGAACTGGGCTGAGGTGGCCCGCTGCCTTTTTTCTGCCGAACACCTTTTGCTGTTGCAGCAGGCGACAGGTTACACTATGTGACCGTGGCAACTAGCCTGAGCTGGCAAGTGTTAATGAGAACCTGCAACCTCCACAGCTCTCTAATTGCTGTATTAAGTGGTGGGAAGCAAGATAAAAGGGAAAGGTGTGGGGTTAAATGTGTGAGGACTCATAATGTTTGAGGTTGCAAAGGGAGACAAATTAGCCTTTTGATAAAAGCAGCCATGGCGGGAATGTTTGTGCGTTTGGAGAATCGTCGCAGGTTGATCGATCACCTCGCTACAACCCTGCGTGTCCCTTTGTGAGTCTGTTTGTTGGTTAGGAACAAACTCACAAAAAAAAAAGGTGTGTGATTAATTACCTCTAGCACCATTCAACAAAAGGTTATCGAGATGCAATTAAAATGAAAAAGAAATCAGCCGCGAACATTGTCAGGGTTCCAGAGTTGCATAAATGAGTTTGCTTCATATTTTGGCGACATTGAGGAACTCGACAATATCAGCTGGCACCTGAATTCACATCCATCAGGGAAAAAAAGCGTACCGGTTCAAATAGCCCCAGAAAATACTTTTCGTCAGCTTTAAAATACAAAAGGTGTTTGCATACAATTTGTAAAAAGTGGATTCAATATGAGGAATGATTCTTTATTCTACTGACTGTGCTTTCAACAAGCCTGAAATGTCTGTTGTCATACTAATGCAATTCCCTCTGTCAGAGACTCTTTTAGCCCAAAATAGATCCATCAGCATTCGCAGCATATTCCGTGCTTGTGCATGTACACACTCCAACACATCAGAAAAAAAAGATGCACCATGAAGTGAAACTGCAGTAACTTAAGGCATGTACTGTGGATAAAGCACGCACACATGCACACACACACACACACGCACGGGCACGCACGCACACACGCACACGCACGCACAGAGCTTATACAGAATCTGAAGCTCAAGCTGGAGGCTTTGATATGACAAAGACACAGCTCAAGGATAGAAAAGCACTTTTCCCTCACCAAGGCTGATTGCTGTGAAATGGAATGGAAACAATGATACCTATAGTGAACAACAAGCGGGCACACAGACAAACAGAGGGAGCAAGCTAACATCACATCAGTGCCGCTGCCACTGCCTCGTTTTATCGACAGTCAAAGCCATTTAGACAGGAGCTGTTAGATGGTCAGACCCAGGGCTGCTGCAGCCCCTCTCTCCCCGACGACTTCACAGGCATATTTATCTGCATTAGGGATTAAAGTGCTGGGGACAATCAGATTGGAGATGGCTAATTCCACAGCTGTCTACTCGCAACATTTAGCAACACAACAGTTGATTATTCCTCAGACTTATCTCTGTGAGCTTCTAGATGAAAGAGCATGTTGTCTTTTTTCCTCTTTCCCTTGTGTTTTTCCATTGCTTGTTTATCACCCAACCTTCACAGCGCATCCCCGAGTCGAAGTGGCTGGGTTCAAACAAAATGCTTTGCTGCTAATTATCTGCAATTCCTCATCTTCATAAGACTACCCCCCCTCCCCCCAACCCCCACTTTTGCAATTGAATGAATTTGCATAATAATGAACACTTGCCTCAATGCAGTGTAAATAACTGGCTGGCGATGGCTAGTTATCCTGAGGGGGGGTTAGGGTCATATGACTTTTTATAAACTAAAATGTTTTAAAAGAATTACTAGAAATATTTAAATGTACCATGATATAATGCAAAGATAGTTTTTGAGCACTAGTTACAACAAAATAAAGATGTCTTGCTCAGATTCTCACATGTGGGGATCTGCTGCTTTTTCTCTGTTGTTGAGCTTTTGTTTGTTATCTTAGAACCAGACAATTGACAGCTAACAATCAATAGTCAGGTTTCAATCTACTTCTATTGCAAATTTTCAACCAAAAAAAGGCAAAACAAAGTGCAAATTTATGAGTTATGTTTTAGCCAATGGTTCATTGATATATACTGTAAGTGGCTCTAATTTACCACTGGAGAAGTGGACAACAAAATCAGATGAATGTGATCATGTGATTTCTGTTCATCATCATTTGTTTCTTGAATCTGATTCCATCGTGTTTTCCTTTAATCGATAGATCAACTTTTTCACTTCTCCCAAGCAAAAAAACATTGTATGATATTCAAAGATTTTTGGGGGAGTTTTTCCCACATTTTTCAAACATAAATTGAAAACATTGAAATTGCTCCAAATAACCTGTCTGCAAATGCCAATTTAATAATAGCAACTGAAGCTATTCATCAAGCACCAGCTCAACGCTGCAGCAATATTCAAGTAGCACAAACAACATTCTTGCCCACGCACTTCACCCTAATGTTCACAGTGCCACACTTTTCAGTTACTCAACATTGACTCGCACACCTGCTACCAAACAGCTGAGGCATTTTCAATTGCTCATCCTGCCTCTTATCTTACTTACACTCTTCAAGAGAATCCTTATTGACAGATCTCCTGGTGATTCTCATGAGTGTGCCGACGGGAAACGTGTACACGTGTAGACGAACTGTGCATTTTGACAGGCGTTAATATGCCGCTGTCAAGAGGATGCCACTGGCATGCAAACACCACCCCGCCCCCGGTCCTGTTATTTATGAACCTGACTCTTATTAATGAGTGCAAAGAAGATTGATGGACTCATTCACCCCCAACACACAAAAGCACGAAACATACACACACACGGAAAGAGTAGAATGTATAAGATTTATGTATTTACCACTTTGAAAGTTCACTCAGATATAAATAATGTTCATAAAAAGGTATTTTTCTTCCTACTGACTGATATTAATGCTGTGAGAAGCAGGGGATATTAAGAAAGAATTTATTTTTTTGTCTTTTTGCCAATACCTCCGAAAAATAACGTACTATGAACTAAACATTGATTTCTGTTTACAAGAAATCCCAATAAATAAGCGTGATAGTTTTTGTTTGTCTTCAATATTTCACACTTCCACACTTTGCTCTGTGTTTAAGTTTATTAAGTTAAAGTGAAGCTGAGAATAGTGAAAAGAATCGACCAAACAAATAAACCAAAAACAATATATAACTTTTTCCGTTGATATCTGTGTGTTATAATCCTTCTTCCGATCAGACTGGTGAATTTACATTATGATTATCGTATATCTTTTAATGATACTTCTAGTACCCTAATGGAATATTTTAAATTCAAATACATCAAACAGAGACAAGACTGACTTTAATAAAACAAAGAGAAGAAAACAGAAGCATCTGAATATAATAACAATAGTAATAATAACACAACACAAGCAAAAAGAAAAATGTGCACGGTAAGGAAACATAGATTAAGTAGATTATTAGACATTAAAAATGTATGTGGGTCAACTGTAAATTGTGCTGATGGAGTTGTGAGGAAAGGAAAGGAAAACCTATCTTCAATGCACTGACAAATAATATTCCTTCCATGAGCCCTTGAACTTAAGCGGTTCAATATGTCTCAATATGGCGTCCTAAAGCTGGTTTAAAGAGACACGTTAGATAAGACACTGTTGATTCAGTATAACTTTTGACTAAACTACACTGACATGAAGGCAAATTTGCCTCCTTCATGAATGTGGCAGCCTTCAGAAGGAACACAGATGATAAATTGGTCTTCTCCGGCACCAGCAGGGACACTACCAACTCTGGAGGCTGCCGAGTTCTCACTCTCCCTTCAAGGGAATCCTTTATTAGCCCCAAAGCTCCATATCAATAGAAGAAGATTTAAGCCTATCCCTTTTTGGATTTCAAGCCCCACATCTCTGTATTCTTCCTCCATCCCTGCTGGCCCTGATGAGAGCTGTCCACCCTCCCTAGGCGCCCGGAGCCCCATCTCTCCACTGTATCACCTCCCACCCAACCCAACTCTGCACAGTCCCTCCTCTGCTCTAATCTGTGATTCAAGCTCGACTGTGGGTTAATGCCATTGGACACACTCCCACCCAGTTCCAAATCTCACCTCTGGAAACAGATGAAGAGCATGTAAGATGGGTGGGGTAATGTGCGAGAGAGAGAGGACGAGTAGGGTGGCTCTAGCTGCATGCTACAACTCCACAGCCATCCAGACAGCGGTGTGCAGGATCTACGGAGGAGTAAATCGGGATTACTATGGGGAAAGCAGCCTCTCCCAGTTATATGGCAGCGCTGGGGATGAACCGTCGGCAGGGCCCACGCAAGCTTTATGTGAAACTAAGAGCAGGTGACTGATCACAGCAGTGCAGCGGGAGAGGAGGGAATCTGAAGGAGACCCCTTGAGATTAACTGTTGCAGGCTAAACTGTGATAAAAAGAAACAGTCACCTCGTGGAAGTCAAAATCAAAAAACACTTCAGTCAGAACTCCCTCTTCAAAAGGAGTCTAGATGGGACCCGGTGATAGAATATGTTTGAAATGGCCCCATAATGCAACAGGCTCAGGTGTGTGCCAGGTGTTTGTGGCAACGAGCTTTGGGTCCAATTACCAGCCTGCACCTGCTGCAGGGAGGAATAACCTAAAAATAAGATTAAAATATGATAGCAAAAATCGTGCACCTTACACATTAATCACTGCAGGTGAGCAACATGCAAAAAACAACAGTGATGCAGTGGAAAGCTCGCAAAGCTGGAGACAGGTTGCAAAGGGACCTCGCTTTTAGTTGTTGTTCACTTTGGTATGAGTGAGTGGGAGTTTTTCGCCCAGAGGGAATGTTCTCTACCTCAGTTGGGGACTTTAAATCTCATATAAATCTGTTTGAAACTGGGACATCTCTTTTTAGAATATAGGACCATCAGCAACACATAAAGTATGCTGTCTAAAGTGCAACTTCTTCAATTCTCTTTACTGTTATCAAACCCTGTGAAAAGATGAAATTAAACAATGAATAGATCCCTGTGACAAGTTTTGCCCGTGCATTCAAATAGAGCTTATTTCCTGTGTCACGAGCATAGACCGTATATAAAGATGGACAGTGCCAGGATAACCTAAATATGGGTTCTGCCATCTTGAACTAGCGCTAGCTATACGCACGCTTGACCTAGCGTGGGTCAATCATCACGCTTCATTCTGTTTTTGTAACATCGAATTACTAAAATCCATTAAACCCAAACTAACTCAAAACATGAACACATACACACAAATCAGTATGATAAAAACTATGGAAAATTACACAATCTTTATAAAAAAAGGTGTATTTTACAAGTAGTTTCCCCTTTTAGTTTGGCACATGTCCCATCTGCTAACATGGAGGAGGCGGGATGTACCTGTACTCAGCCAGCCATCAGGCAATCAAGATGTTTTGGCTTTTCTATTAGGGAGCCATCATGTCGTCTATCATTATCAACACTCTACGGTGTAAAGCAACACATTTGGACTGAGGGACATGTTCCTTCATATCAGAGAAGCACGGTAGTGTATTTTGAATCAATGCCACATCCATTGCCATAAATATTTGCCAAATTCACTGCTCAATATTGCTCCTAATAAAATCACTCTCGTTTTACTGAGAGTCCAGCTGTTTCAGGAAATGATCTAGCCCCAGACAGGCTGGAGAAATTGGACAGTACTGAGAATAAAACAGTTGGTTTGAGATTAGAATATAACTATTTTCATATAACACTCAATCGCCGTGGTTTGATTTTGAAGTGAAGTGAAATATAATACCGTAAGATTTTAAAGGGCATCTGGTGATCAATAATAGCACAGGTTTCACAATGACTGCCTTTGCAAAGGCCAAGAAGAAAAACTGAAACAGAAAAGGAGAGCTGGTAGGACGATGGAAAGATATATGCAAATGGCTTACGTAGTGTGAGGATCAGTCACTCCTCTCATTGTAATTGCACATGACATTTAATTTTGAGAGTGGCGTGTTGTTTAATCAGTTGTATCCTCCAGCATCTAATTAGTCTTCGCCGAGAAAAGAAAAGAAAATTCAGGAGCAAACAAGCCTTCATTTGTTATGTGGTGTTTAAACACAGTTCATCCTCGTGTTCTGCATTTGATGCGGAGTAAATCGTTTACAGGGTGGTTTAGCCCCGCGACGGAATCGATGTCACCTTGTCTTCATTTCTACACGACACACAGGACAGGAAGGTTTGTGTGTGTGTGTGTTATGAGTTCATCTTCCTCTGGTGAGGACAGGTTTTTGTTTAAAACTTATCATTGTGATGACCGTCTGGCTGGTCCTCACAACTATGGACGATATGTGAGAGTTAAGACTTGGTTTAAGGGTTCATCTTAAAATTAGGTTTAGGTTATATTAGTTGAGAATGGTATGGGTAAGGTTAAGGTTAGGGGCAAGCGAGTGACTTATCTCAATGAGTCTACTCACTAGAATCTAATGTGTTGGAAATCTTTTAACCTCCCAATATCAGTTTTAGCCCCAAAAAGTATTGGTTAGTCTCTACTACTCAAAACTCTAGAATTACAAACAGAAATGTGTGTGTGTGTGTGTGTGTGTGTGTGTGTGTGTGTGTGTGTGTGTGTGTGTGTGTGTGTGTGTGTGTGTGTGTGTGTGTGTGTGTGTGTGTGTGTGTGTGTGTGTGTGGTAATGCCATCGCAGGAGCCCTTTTATTGACATCTCAACCTTGCAAACAGAAAACTTCTGGCTGACTCGTGTCCCCATTCATTACCAGCCCCCTCAATATCTAACCCAGCCACATAAAATGACACTCTTGAGGTGAAAAAAAGATTTTCAGTGCTCTGAAAGGCAATTAATGTCAAGTGTAAAATTGTCAGCATCGTTGAAGCCTGGAAAGTATGGCTAATATCCCTCATTAGTATGATAAAGGTTTTCACTCTCCTTCAGTCTCCATCAAGGCTCACGTGCTCTTCAACGGATGTAATGTGTGTGATCCAAGACTTTTCTCTCATCAACTATTCAAGTCAACTTTCAATCAATCTGATTGTTGCATGACTTTCTAAACCTGTTGTTGACTGACCAGCTTCTTAGACCCTTGTCAGGTTATTTTATCCTGAATTCACTATATGCTAAAAGCTTTAGTTCTTTAGCTTTGTGACTGTCTGGAACTGAAACCTAGTTCAGCAATGTCTTCCCGACATTAGCATGCAGCTCAGTATAGTAAGTGCAAAGGGCCATGCCTAATGAGTCATGTTCCTTTCTCTTCCCTGTAGCAGGTTGATGTTCCCAATGAGCTGTGGCTATATTCCCATTCCCTTCTCCCGCTCCCACTCTAAGGACCACAGCCCCTCTCCTCCGCTGACAGCCCGTCATCCCTGCTGCTCACCTGCCGCCGCTCACATCAGCACCGCCATAATGGAGTGTGAAGTGTGAAAACATTTAACAGAGAGGCAGGTTCATTTGAGCTGCATCATTTCCAATCCATCCCGACAGGGGACGTGTGGCTTTCATTACACCTAATGTTCAAAAAGACATGGGCAGCATGCAGGTGCTGAGTGCCATTTGCAGTTTTCCATTTATGTTTTACCTTTAGATAAATAAGAGCCAGGGGGCTCAATGACTACGAGCATTGTGTATTCATAGCTTGGCTCGATAGGTCGACAACATCCTGCCGTCAAACCTCCCGTAGTAAGTTTCCCATGTTTTCCCACCTTATCAACAATGACCTCTTGAACCTCAGGGTGTTTACTTAACTACCCTGTAGCTCCACTGCATGATGACTGCTGCTGTTTCTTAATTCTTCCTGATGGAGTGTGCACAGAGCCTGTGTGCTGCAGTCTAGCATCACACTGCTGGGCTGGTAATTGTTTACCTTCTAATATCCTCATCCTGTGGGAATAACCTCTATTGTACGTTGCTGACCACAGGGACATTTTCACTGAGCCTAGCAACCTGGTGTCCTAGTTGTTTTTTAACAAACAGCGTGATCAGCGGTGTCATTAGGACTTGACACGAGGCCTTTGATTATAAATTCCCCAAACTCTACGGTCAGCACCCTTTGCCATTTTCACCCCTTTTGACGATGTCACAGGGTGGGTTCCCCTTTCCTCCCACCTCTGCTGTCATTGTGGCAAAGTTCCATCGCTGCACTCAAGAGAGCCCTTCTGTCTAATCACTGCTGCCCTGCAGAGTCTTTCCTGTGCCCTCAATCCCATCCGTATGTCCTGCTCTTAAATTACCCTGGCTAAGCACCCTCTCCCACTCCACTCAAGACCATTACGCCGCCTGCCCGTCCCTGTTTGACTGCCAGAGTTTCAGTAATGTGTATGCTGTGAGGGTTGCCTGACAAGCCAGGGGTCAGACAGCCAACGCGTCCTTTTTCCTCAAATTACAGCCGCCTGCCAACACAGGCCCCATCACAGGCCCCACAGTGACGCATCAGCAGCACATCGGGGGTTCTCCTGTGAGGAAGACTCGTCTTCACTGGTGTCTTCACATCACAGGTTATGGGGTGGGCAAGGCTGGCAGTATGTGGTTGAAAAGAAAAGATCAAATAGCAAATGTAGAAATAGGACACAGGCACAGAAAATAAGCAGCTTGGAAGAGAAGCCAAATTTTACCAAGAGATGAAAGCGAGAGAAGAAGGAAGTGGAAGCTGCGACATTTGCTTTTAATCTGGTACTAATGCACCGCCTTGTGATGAGTCGTTTTATTCTCACACTGCTGCTGGCACTTCAAAATCGAGTGACCACTCCAAGTCAGCCATCACACAGGGCCGGTCTGATGGTCTATAACTGCTTTAATATTTCAGTCGCTCACAGGGAGCTTCTGGCCCTCCCTTCTGGCCTTCCGAGCCATGGGTGAGAGATTAGACATGGTGGGATTCTGGGCCCTGAGCAAGCCTCTCTTTCATGCCTGCCTTCCTCCAAGCTGTTCCTGCAAAGCCCACTGTTTCTTTCTCTCACTGTGCTAATTTATCTAAAAACATAGCACCCTGACAGCCAGAACCCCAAGCTGCCTTTATGGGTTAGGAGGGTGATTCTTATCCAAAGCCACTTGGCCCATCCATCTGTTTGGCCCTGGAACCCAGGCATCTGCTCATTGCTATTGTTAGGCTTTGTCAGATGACAGGCCAAGACCCTCATGGGGACCCTTGGTCAAGTCTCCTGCACAGTAATGTGTGTATGCGCGCATATACGGGCGCACATGTGCTTGTGATTGACTTCAAGGGCCAGGGAGAGGCCAAGTGCTGGCTCCGGCCACCGTCTTTGTTTTGGGGGCCGGTGGCGGAAGCAGCAGTGGCCAGGAAACATACTGGGAGCCCTTGTTTCATCCCAACCGACCTGCCTGACTGACCTTCAGCCACAGTAACAGCTCTTTCCTGGGGTAGGGGTTTACAGAGTTACTGTCAGAAGAGTTTTGGAGGTGCAGATAACGGTTTTGTTCCTTTCACCTCAGAATGACCTTCAGAATAAATAAACTTGAAACCCATTTACATGCACAAGAGAGTGGAGTGGAAATGCATTCACTGTCAAGGTGACTAATAGAGTTTGTTTCATAGTGGTGTTAGCCAAAAACAAACACGATGTATATACACAAACAAACAGAGCATACACAGCATTAGTGAGACCTTGTGACACACATAAAAAGCCATTGTTGCTATTGAAGTATGAATTCAAATGTGAACTTTCGTCTTTTGCAAATATTTAAATTGGTGAAATTAATTAATTTTCAATTGCACTGAATGTGAGCTAAACGCTTTAATGGGAAAATACCTCAAATGAATAACAGACTCTGCATAACTTAACTTCCCTTCCTGTGTGTGATGCACAGAGATAAGTTAACACACACACCACACTCCATCCCCACTGATATGATCCCAGCAGGTCAGCTGTTTCAGGTGAAATATCTCTTCATGCACCACTGAGATGATTCTTTTAATCTGCCCTGCATTCACTTCTTAATCAGATTATTAAACCCACTCTCCTTCCTTGATGCACATTTCTAACCGAATGAACTGAAAATCTGGCTGCACACTGTGTAGCATTAGACCTTTTACTTCACCACCTGCATGTATATTTTGTTTTGCTCATCCCTGTATTCATACATTCTGCCTTTTTTACATTACATTTTTCATACATTTTGCCGTTTTGAATATTCAAGAATGTTGATTTCCAAACCATGAAAAATGCATGTGTGAAGGCTGCATAATGAAGTACTTTAATTCTAGGCTTTCGGATGCATTCGTCACTTAATTATCATTTTGGGGGAAGGGTTGAATATAATGGGAGGAGACAGACACGTTACATCTGAGCAATGAGATGATCTAAAAAAAAAAAAACACAGCACAAATGTGAGATTTATCTCATGAGTAAAGTGTGAGGTCTGAGAAATATTTCCCAATCAATAGCACACAACATGTCACTGTATGAAGATATCTTTTTTTTGTTTAAGTGCAACTACACAAAAAGCAACATTATAGATGCCTAACATTTAATTTCTTTCTCAGAAATAACTGAACAGACAAAGAGTTGGAAAGATTTTCAGAAAAAGCCTTGGAGCCAAACACCAGGTTCCAGCAGCTAATTTACCTCATGTTTTCAATGATGAATGGAAGCCATTATGCAATGAATAATAGGAGTCAAGAGGATTTATTACATGCAGCACGGTAAAACTTCAATAATGCATTCAGCACTTGCTATACACAAACATTAGCAAACAACTTCCTTCGTAAGTGGCTGCATTCTTTATGTTCTATATAGTTTAGGCTGAAGGCACGACAATCTAAACAAATAATTCATAATTCTTATTAGGCATGATTAAGTATGTTTTAATACAGTAAGTAAGGATTCATATTCTTAAATATCCGAATAGCTGCTATCAATAACAGCCCTGTGGCTGCAAATATGAGAGATAAATCACGTTTGCCTTAACACTAATAAAAATATTGTACAGTCATGAACATTTACACATGTAGTGACAAGCAATACATTCACACCATGCATACACACGTTAGGTTATTAAAGTTTTTTTTAAAGGGATTATTAAAGAGCCAAGGACTGACAGACCATAGTAGAACATCAAGCCTCTAAGTCAAGTGATTCTAAAGCATGTATTACTGGCTCCATAATGGAGGTCATGCTCGCATTTAGAGTTCAACATATGTGGTTTCCTGGGGTCAGTTTAATTAAGTTAATAAAAAGTGCTCGTATCAACAAGGCTTTTAATTATGAGCAGACTTTCTGTCCATTAGTACTGTGCTGTGTTAACCGGTGGGATTACGCCCATCGGATCTAAAGGAACTACTGCTCTATGAGCTAAATGGACAAAGTCTACTAAAGATCGATTGCATTTTATTTCGGTTTGTCAAGTTTTATTACAGGTATTAAAGACATTGTGGCCTATTTAAGATGCAGGCTAAATGAGATTCTGAGACTTTGTTACTTCTGAGCAATGGCACTTTCCTGCTTTGGGCCAAATAGGAAATGACTTAGAAAAAAATACAGTATGTGAAAACTGAAATAACAAGTATGTATAAAGTTTGTCAGAAACAGTGTCAAAGTGGCTTCTACTGGGGTTTAGCTTAGCATTGGGAAAGTTCTGATTTGTATTGTGTACATTGTATATTTGTGTCAGCATGTCCTAAGTAAGTGAGATCAAAAGTGAAGAAAGGAGAGTTGAGAAATAAGGACGAGATCCAGGGGTGTGTGTTCAGGTGTTATCAAAAGTAGCATCTCCTGCCCTGGGAGGAGCCGTGGAGACTGAGGGATGCTGCTATAACGTAGCTGCTGGTTAACTTCTCAGCCTACACGCACATTAATTAGCACCCAGAGGAAAAAGGGATGGGGGAACTGGGACAGGGGAATGGTGAGGCGAATGATTGGGGGTTTAAAACAGGGATCCCCTAATGACAGGCACGGCATAGTGCATACTCCTGAGGACACTTCTGAATGTACGGAGACACAGATGAAGTTCTGACACTATAATATTATGTTGTTGTTACTGTTACTGCTATGAGACTATATGGCTGTTGTTTCTTTTTATTCACAGCCATAAAATGAAGTTTATTTTAAAGGGTTATGCCGCCAATATGTATTAAAATTAAAAAATTAACAATGATAGTGATAATAACTGTCAAAGGTCTCCTCAGAAGTTAAATTAATTGTTTAATGAATGACCAAGCATAAGGTTGTAGCCCATTCTATGTCTTAAAAAGAACAGATTATATAGTTATTATATAAAATACTACTTTAGTGTGCTACTTATGACTTCCTTGGGTACTTCATGTGTTAGGTTTGAAATACAGTACAGTCTCTGCTCTGCTTTCATGACACAAACCTCCAAACAAATTATCTCGTGCCGGCCTGATTATTCTTCTGAGGGTTAAAAATGAAATCATGGCAAAGCAGCTTTATTTTTAGTTCATCACATATTTGGAGCAAACATTTCAAAGATCTGACAGCTGCTCTTTTAAGTGAAACCTTTGTTACAGCTCTGGATGTAGAAGCATTTTACTTCTTCGCTGAAACTGCAGAACATTTTAATTCCTAACTGCTACAGAGCTGCTCAGTGGACAGTGGTATGCAAATGTTGTAAAGAGACAAACAGGGGCAGTAAAAACTTTATGGGTTTTTTGATGGTCCAGCAGCCCACTGATGCAGTGAGAATTCTCCTGGTAGCCCAGATGGCCAGACCAAACGTGACAGATAGGGGCAAGGAGCGAAGCAATGGCACATATGTAGTGGGGGGTTTGTCCACAGAAATTTACTACTCTCAATGGAGATGTATGTCAAGTGCACTCACAACTGAAAGCTGTCGGATGTGCGTCCCCACGAATACGCAACAGGTTCGCTCCTTTTTGGTACATTCACAGTGAACAGGGATGGTGAAATGGGACTCCATCCTTTGCGTCCATTGATTTCACAATATCTAGATGATAGTTCACCAAAACTGAAGATGGAAAAGTCGCAGATAATCTCACTCAAGGATACCCTGACCTTTACAACCTTTCTGGTTCACACCAACAGAAGTAACAACACCTGGAGATAGAGCATATTCGCTCAACACTTGGCTTTACTGGTGGGCAGGTGTATAAATCAGAAATTAATAAGTAGTAAAACTGACGAGTATTTCTGGTTCCATAGGGGTAGCAATGTTTAGTTGTCAATATGACTAATCACACCCATCCCTAGACTGTACAGCAATAAATACTGGTACTATAACATTTCTATTATAGTATTTTACTAAACTGTGTTCAACTATTCAAACTATGTTCATTATGAAACGATTCTGTAAAAACACATTTGTTTTTCAGTGTGAATGTAGATCTTTGCAAAATGTCTGCCTGCAGTGTTGTTTACAAAAATGTCATGTTCACGAGGAGGTCAGTGCAGTACTGAGACAGATAACAGTGTTTGTAGCAGCTCTTTTAACAAGGTTAATGTACTTAAGCATATAAGAGTGTTAAACTGAAGGGCAGAAGACAAAGGTATTAATTAACTAATTTTATGTAAGCAAATAATAGTTTCTTAGACAGACATAGTCATAGTTTATCCATCCGTAAACTGATTTAACTTCAGATTATGCCTCAATTATTGTTTAAACTTCATAAATGACGTGAAATCCCAAAGATAATTGTTGATTACAACTTTCTTTTGTAATAAGTAATGTGACATAAGTCTCCTCTTTGATAATTAGAGGAGCTAAATAAAGTGCTTTCTCAATACAAATACAAGGGCTTAACCAGCTCTCACCAGCTTATACGTATGAACTATATTCATCAGATGCTTCACAACAGCTTTGCTCATGAGTCAGAGATTATGCCCAAAACAATTCACATTTCTGTGCCAATCTTAGAGACCTGAAAAAAAACGGCATAATCCAAACACCAACACAATCTGTCGTACATTTTAGCACAGAGTATAAAATAACATTCGGTAAATGCTTTTCGTGAAAAATGTTGTTTTAAAGAGAGATGGAGTTGTGTGGAGTTGTGTCTGCGTGTGTATTAAAACATTTTGTTTATGGGAGGTTTCAAAATGAATTAATGCCGTTAATAACGAGCTGTCACACTTGAGTCAAAATGAAGATTGCTCCTCTTAAAGTGATAATCAGAGAGAACATCCTGACACAGATAAGTCTCAATGGGCCAGTGTTGTCTAATATCAGAAAGCTTACAAATGCTGAATTAGGGCCATTAAAGACTATAGGAATCTAGATAAGGCTGAGATGAAATGCTGTTGAGCTCATCAGTTGCCCAAAGGCAACATTTCTTTTTCAAAGAATAATTAAGCCTTACATTATTAGGACCAAGGGGGTATCCCTGGTAATTATCACCCCTCAGTACTTCTCTCAGCAAGACTGCATGAAAGCATCTTGCCTAATGCGCGTGTTTTTAATATTCGTCTGCCTCTTTAAAGACACCCAAATGGCAAGATGAGCCTAATCCTGTCGAGCAAAATTGACACCCTCGTATGCCATCTGTTTAAATACAGTAAATCTGGTGTAACATAACTGGCTCGTAATGAAAAGATAGTAATCCTGTAAATTGGGGCAATGAGAAAGACCAATATCTTTAAATAAAAACTCCAGCTCTGCCTTTGTGCTCCTTATTTCCATCTTGGCAGATAGAGTGGGCCAGTGGGGCCCTAATGATGCTCGGGATAATTTTTCATTTGTTTGATGTGTTTCGGGGATTCAGGTACAGTTTCCATTAAAGTGGGTCACTCCACGTGTAACTTAATGCTGAATATGCTTACAGTCAAGCGATTAGGAGCGGCAGCAACGAAGCGGGTTATTAGCTACCTGCTGCCAGTGAGTCACAATAAGCACAAGAGATGGAGGTGAAGGCAGAGGATCGGGGTGGGGGAGGGTGTTGGGGGGTGGGGGGTTTGCAATTTATTATCCTCCAGCAATTAGCCAGGAAATGCTACAGGCTCTTTGATTGTGGGATGTTTAAAAATGGAAGAGATAAGCGAGAGCCACAGATGCACCAGCCCTTCCTCGTGGTAGACGCTGGCTGCGAGCGCAAGAGATAGCAGAGGCTCAGATAGCCTCCTAGTCAGACAGAAAGGCCCAGATAGGCAGAGCTAAACTGATCCACCGGTGATAACTCCTGTCAATCAGGCCTTGGGCTTGATTAATACAAGCAGCTCATGGGAAAATTAGGCCAAATGGGAGGTTTGATTCGAGAGGTTACGGAGAATTGAGTTAGAGAGGATGCGTAGAAGAGTAGAGAGGCAGCGAGGCAACGTCTCAGCTAACAACGAGTGAAAAGAGAAACATCCCGTTTAGGTTAGGGCTCTTGAAGGAGGCCTGACGTGTGTGAGGCATTTTTTCACTGGCGCATCACAGCCACCATGTCAGCTTGGGGTCAAGGTCACAGTGAATCTGTCACTGTCTTATCATTTCAAATCAAAATTTTGATGAGGGACTTGGTACCGTCCATAACCCCTGCCCTCTGCTTGTCTTGGTTGAAGTCCATCTTTTTCAATCCGGGCCACAGGGAGATCTACACTGGTCCGCAATGATTTTTTCATTCGCATCCAAACCAGAACAATCGATTCAGTGAGAACTGAGGAGAATCCATTCATCTGGGGGCAGCCAACATTGGGCGAGAGGCGGCCTACACCCTGGACAGGCTGCTGTCATATCTCAGGATAGAGACAAACAACCATTCACGCTGGCAATCACACCTACAGGCGATTTAAAGTCCCCGGTTAACCTCCATGTGTTGCATTGTGGGAGGAAACTGGATTACGCGAAGAAAACCCAAGCATGCAGGAGGACAAATTAAGAGGAATGAGAATTATTTAGAATTGGTCCATTTTAATACACGTTTAAGGTCCAGCCCCAGTTATGAACCTTTCTTCTTACAGTAAAATGATGTGATTTGTAATCTTAAAGTGAACAAAAAACTACTGGATAAAAGTTACACCCAATTTCCACCTAGTATTAAAATGTGGTGATCTGTGTCTGAAATACGGTCTGTGTCTGGGTGCTTTATCTCAATAATGACATCGAATCATGGGTCTTTATATGGGTCGCAATTCTGCCTGCATTACGATTGGATCTCAATATGCAGATTAGGGAGATAGAGCCAGTGGATTTGCTGGACCCAGGTCAAGGGCAGTGAAACTATGCAATGCATTTCCTTTTTTGCTTCTTATACAGCCACCATACAATTTAAATACCTTAAACTAAATTTGAGATAAGATGTATTATCTTCTACTATTAGGCTTTCGCCAGGCTTGCAGAAAAGAGTAGAACTGGGAGGTTTTTAAAACTGGAAAGGCAGAAGGGATATAACAGAAAAAACCATGAGAAACCATGAGAAATTTACAGTAAATACCATCCAGCACCAACCAAAGTGTTTGTACATCTATTCCAGGTTGTATAAAATGGGTCTTATATACAATATAATTTGCACATTTTAGACAAATATATTTTTGTTTGGTTACATAACCTTTGATTGCAATGACTGCATCAACCCTGCGACCGTGACATCACCAAACTGATTATAACCCCGAACTGATGCAGCACATCTTTGTATTTCTTTGCAAATTCCAAACTGGCTTTGTGATTCTTGTGTTCTACTGTTTTTATCTTGTGTCATTGCCTATATATTCCTGCTCTCTAAGTCTTGTTCCAGTGATGGATTGTGATATCTTCAGCCCTGCCCTGTGGAGGTTGGTGTTGATGTGACTTTTGTTTTTTTAGTTTTTCCTCACAGCTCTCACAATCTTGCCGTCATCAACTGCTGTTCGATGTCTGTTGTTGAGGACACCAGAAGTATCTTTCTTTTTCTGGATATTCCAAATTGTTTTATTGGCAATGGCATTCATTTGTAAGGGCTGATTGATTTTCACTCTTTTCTAAGCTTTCTGCACAGACAGCTCACTAGTCTTCATGTTGGTTCAACCTTGTTTTCTGTAAACGTGTAGTCTTCAACAAAAAGTAAAAGTAAAAGTAGTTCAGTAGGTTTAATATTTAAACCAGCAGTGGAGAACATCTGGGCCATATACTGCCTCCGGAATTATTTGATCTGGCCAACGAGGCAATGTGTAAGTTTTAACAACTCAGACATCCAAAAGCATCTGGAATGTATGTGTCTTTCAGTGTGGCCTCTTCTGGCTATGTAGCTTACGGGCTTCGGTCAGGGTGAAACACAAGTAGATGTTATGCTGCATCACCGAAGCATCGTGGTGAATGTAGAGAAAAGAAAAGTAGATGCAGAATGCTGTGCTTTCCTAAAGGCTATTGTTTGAAGTAAAAGACAAACCAGTGTGCTAAGCTTGCAGGGACAAGATGATGAAGACAGAATGAAAAACAGAAATTTGGATCTTGTTTCAAACCCAAATGTCTACAACATTAACAGGAATTCACGTTCCACAAGGAGACTGTGAGTTGATTGTCCCAATTACCTTGGAAATGAATTAGGAACCTGCCAACAGATGACGTATCAGACCTGTCATGATAAACCATAGTGATGAACACAGTTATGCTTGTATGGTTGAGGAAGGTCTGGAAACAAATACAACTAATGTGTACAAGGTTGTTAAGTAGGAAGAACTTCCTTGAGAAAGTAAGGATCTTTGTCATCATTGTTACAATATAAACAGGGAGTTAAGGTTGTTAAACGGTCATGAATAAAAGAAATATATTGATTACACATGGGAAACAAAGAGCTGTCTTCCGTGTGAAAGTCCCTTGTTTTGACGATACATTAATTCACCCCCAACATTCTAACATGGACTTCGTTGCATTTTATACTTTGTCATCGGACTTACTTCCTTGCTCCGGTCATAATTACTACAACCACTAAAAGGTTGGCTCACAATAAAACGTAACTGTGGGTCATAAAAACCTCCTTGTACGGACGACCTATGGGGTCATTTCCTTTTTACTAGAGGAGGACAGTCTCACATCAAGATCAAATTATAGTCCAGTCCGAGAGAAACCTACTGAACTGGGACTGCGATGTGTTTTGCACTAATTTTGTTTTCCTTTCCCAGATAAAATGTTCTGATTCAGATCATCCATTCAAACAAATGACCAAGCATTTCATTCTAGGTCAGTAGATCCATCCTCCTATCATATAATTTTTAATCTCTGTTCTCGATAACCCCAACATGTAAAACCTGCCCTAAGCCCTGTAGATGACTTCATCTCTTGGTTATGGCGGATAAGGAGTGTTTATTTAACTTTATTAGTAAGAAAATAATGGGAACATCTTTTAGGACACCAGAACCAAAACAGAAACTGCTGTTAAACATTGTATAAATTCTTTTCGTGCTTACGCCACCGTGTTTTATCAGCTGTGCTCAATTCACAGCTGTCCTTGAAGCCTTGCACTACAAGTCACAATACAGTGAAACAAATCGCTCCTACATCCCATCCCTTCTTTACTGCGTTAACCCTAATGACCCTAGTCAGAGAGGAGCGAGAAAAAACTAATTCTGTGTAACTTTTTAATGTCTGTTGCTGATTAAGATAAAGCCACCCTGTCTCGTCTCCTAGTGATTCTCCTCCCCACTTCCCTCTGGAGCCAATTTTGTTTGGTGGGGAACGGTGGTAGATAAAGCTGGGAGCTGGCGAGTTCTCTAATCTGAGGAGTAGTGTTAGAGCAACTAGGGTGATGTGGGGGAGCAATGTGCTCTCAGAGCATGGACAGATAAAAAAAGACTGTGATTGGGATCAGGAGTTTGATGTTGGGTGTGAGATAACAAAGACAGCGCATCATCCCGATGGGACGAGGTTGGGGATAAAACCAATCCCTCTGCCTCTTGTCTGGTTTTCAGGGTTTTACTGAGTAGGGGGCTTAAGCCAACAAAAGTATTGTGAGGGAAAAAGTGAATTATCCACAAAGGGTGATCTCTCCTGCTTCTCCAAATTAAAAAATTCAGGTTTCTTTGATAAATCAATACATTCAAAATATCCTGGCATTATTTTGACTTTCACTTATTTTGAAGAGGAGTAATTCAGGTGCTGGTGTCAATTGATTTGGTTCCACATCCAGACTTTTATGGCCTTGGAGCGATAACATGTCTGTGCTGTGATAGAGGTGTCGGCCACTCAGGCCTATAATTACCTGAAAATACAGTCGGTGCAACCACAGTCACAGACGGGTCAACTATTTTACAACTTCGGTGACAAAAGGTGACGACCCTTGCCGGCAGAGGTCCAATGTCCGAATGCGAGCAGTGTAAACAACCTGTGAATCTGTCCTTTCAAACATGATATATTCAGCTACAGGCTCCTATCGAGAGCAACACTTCATCAAACTTATTCTTTAAATGTGTTCATAAAGACATAGTAACAAAAACAGTAAAATGCATGTACTAATAGATAAAACATTAGTACCTATTATCCATAGTTTTATGACCATGGGCTCGAGATAATGGAGAATAATTTACAAGGGATAAACCTAACCTACCCGGCAGCTATGGTCGCTGTGTACCAGGAAGTGGAGTTTGAAAAAAAAAGCTCCTCCCTCGAGCCTTGCTGAAGTAACCCATTACAGCACACACGATAAAATATTCATATGTGATCATGACGGCCTCTTTACAGTAGCACCACACCTTCATCCGAGCCACTGTACAGTACAGCTAAGTGGATAACACAGTATGCCACTGTTAGCATCTGTCTGGAAGGCTGTAGTTAGATTAAGACAGAGTGAAATACAGTATATATAAATTACAGTATATGACTCTAATGAATATGTATCATACTCTTTCATCTGCTTGGCAAAGCTATTAAACTAAAAATCTTCATAACCATGGTCCATTTTAAGAATAACATTCATGACATATAGCACTGGGAATTAGTCAATATAGATTTACACAGACAACCAAAAATATTATATAGTAATACAATATTTAGCTCATAAACACGTAAGAGTAAAGCACGACATTGTTGGAAAGTACACACCATTAATACTCTCAGGTGCAAGTCGGTTGTTTTTCCATAATATCCCCATCATTAGATTCACCTGCGGTCGCCAACTGTCAACTCACATCTGCTCATTCATCTGTTTGAGTCAAAGTCTATCCTCTCAGCTGTTACTGTAGGCTGCCGCCATGCACAGATCTGGGGCATGTGTGGGCATGGATGAAATTATCTTTATTAATTGGAACAGTGCTCCAATATGCTAATGCCATCTTCTTAATCGCAAACGCATGTTGACTGCAAAAAGAATTTGACGGTCTCGACAAACCAAATTACTGCGTCTATGAATATGTTTGACTCGGTGCCGGAATCATTGGACGGGTTTTTAGCAGTAGAGGTTTTATATGTGAGGTGTAAAATCACATACAGCAGCTACTTGAGTTACACGTCAGAGTTACACAAATTGAACGTCATCGTCATATTGCAGCTCTGCAGTTTTTTACTTCGAGGCTCTTTGCAGTGTAACACTTCTGCCAACATCCCGATTATCAGCAACGACTCTTTCCACCGGATTTATATGGTGAGTGTGGCAGAGCAGCGAGTTCACCCCCCCGATGGTTCTGCACATTACCGGGTTAGGTGCCCTCCTTTCTATCGTGGGTGCAGGTGTTATTCAAGCTAAGACTAGCTCGTCAGCACCTAAAATAAGATTTGAGAATAAGGGGTTTGACAGAATCCTGGATAACAGATGGCTATTTATAGACGAGACAAAGTAATTCAGACTTCCCACAACCGAGCAGAGAGACACAAACGCTTTAATCTCTACCAAAGGGTCCAGTTCAGACGAACAAACATTTATTCCATCGCTCGAATGTAAGAGTTTGTCCAAACAGCACCTTGTAGCACATTAAAATCTCCTCGCTCTAGTCAGCGTTGAAGCTACAGTAAAGGATAAGAGCTTCTCAGGGAGCCAGACAGCCATTCTTCTTCTGAATTTGCATATCCTTCTGAGACAAGCTTGGCTTCAGATTCAAAAGGACAGAAAAAGAAACAAACACATACAAAAGCAAAGCTCATTCCCCAAGCTTTTGTATTTGAATAATCCAAGGCTCTCTGTCGCAAATATTTTCCTATGGCAACGCAAGTAGGCGTCCATATTCAATGTATAGGCACATTTAAGGGCTGATATCGTTGACACTGTGAATGGATGAGAGATGAACACTCATTTCAGTTACATACTCTAGGACTTAATCTTGGCCGCTTTTGTTCTAGTTGACAAATACAAATAAAATTGAGCAAAGAGGTATTTCTGCTGACTGATTCATTCCTGGGCTCTAACGCTCTTAAACCGAGCTTGCAGAGTTGCATGTTGTCGCTATCATGGCAGTGATGCACTGGTGCTGATCCCTAAATAAGATTTCATCCCCCTGCTCCGTGGATTAGAGTTGTGAAAAGATTCAGCTGTGACATATTATCTTCTCCACATGTGAAGGAAGAAAATGGAGGGGGAAGCCATGGCTTGGAGACTGTGATGTGTCTGTTCCAGTCTTACAACTGCTCTTCACACAATGTCTCAAATTTCAAGGTCTGTTGTAACAAATGAAAGCACCGGGGGAAAAAGAGTGAAGAGCGATGACACACCGGGCTTACTTACTTCAGTCAGGTTTGGAGACTGAGCAAGCGTGCCTCCATGGCCTCTGCTTTCTCACGCCGTCAACCGAAGCTGACAGAACAAAACAGTACAGTGGCACCTGATATCCCACCACACACTGTTTCCCTAGCTCCTACTAATAGCTGTATGCTTTGGAGATGGCCACCTGACTGCTTTCTGCACTGTCATCTGCATTTTCAGTGCCCTGGACCAAAATGGGCGGAAAACTTGCATAAGAAATACGTCCGTCTTCAAATTGTTATGCAGTCTTTATTTCCTCGTATTTGTCATGCATGGTTGAGCCCATGAAGACACGCCCAAACACCAAAGCCTCTCAGACATGCAACCTACGTACATAAAGATGAAAGCAACGTCGCAATGGTGTCTTATTAGGTTTGACTTACTAATATCTCCGAGACGTTAAGGCACAAGTAAAATAGAATAGAGTGCAGAAACGTACAGAAAGAAAAGGCTGCACTGTCTGACAAAATCACCATCAAGCATAAGTTAACGACAATATCTGTGCAAGGATTCCAGTTACATGCAAACTGATATAGAGATAAAGAGATAAAGTCCGAATATTTTTCTTATTTTCGCCATTTTCATATTGACATTGTCCAGAATGATCCTTTCACACATCCAGCACAAAAGTAGAGATTGTGTATCTGAAACAAGTTCTCACCGACAAGAATGTTCAGCAGCGGCAAAGAGAAGTGATAGAGACGTCATCAGCACACCCACTCGTTCATTGAGAATGACTTGTCTCTATTTACACCTCAGCTTAGTCAGACATGACACTGACTAAGCACTGGGGAGCTACCAGGGTACAGTCTATTTACTGTCCGGTTCATCTGACTCGGACATTTGCGCTCACACATACAGCTCGTGCCGACATTTGGGAAAGTTCAGGGCTGCAGTGAAAGTGCGAAAGCAGCACGTCACATCTGAGACACAACCTAATGCCCAAGAGTCATCATTTTAGCAGCTGAAACTGGCAATGTTACATGTTTAATGCCTGAAAAAGATATTAGCTTGAGCAAAAAATACGGTCTGGACTGTCCTTGTACACTCCACACTTCACAGCTGGGGGCGAGTAGTCAAGCAGGGACATTTTCAACAGGCCTGTGCTGCCAGTTGCCTGACCCGTCATCGGAGCAGAAACAGGTATAGCCGTTCGATGTCACACCTCTACACTTCCTCGAGTGTGCCAAACTGCAGTTACATGGATGTCTCAGCGGATCCGTCATAGAGAACGGGTCAATAGTGTGAACAAAGAATTTGCAGTGGAAGAAGCGATGGTTACTAAGTGGTGAAATTAATGTACTCGGTTGGAAACATTAGTTTAGATGAAGAAAGACCAGATGGAATTGACATCATGCGGATTTTACAAGCAAGACTTTGGTATGAACTGTTTTTCTGAATGGAAATATGGGCGTGCAGTGGCCAGCCAGGAAGTTAAGATTTCCACACTGTTGCAGGGTGAGAAATTTACACCAAGAATGTCAAGGGAATCTCTATTTCTAGCTCGCTTGAGCCCCTGGAGCTGCCCAGCCTTTCTCCTCAAATTAGCTTTTCACCTTTAATTATCCAGTGTTTGGCGTGGCATGGAGTCAAGACAGTGTTGCACACACCCATTAACACAAAAACCTGTTTGAGGGAAACAAATGCCTTCTGCTCCCCTTTTTGAAGTTCGTTTAACAATGTCCTCGAGCCACCATTTCCCAATGTGTGAGGAAGTGCCGGCAAACAAGACATCCATCAAATTGACAGACAAAACAAATTACAAGGCAAACAGAACCTTAATGTGTCACCAGAGCTAATGGTGTCAAGGCTGGTTGGCAGTGGACCCAGACACTCGCATGCTGCCGCTGTCACACTCGCAGGACCTTGCTCTTCAAGTCGCAAAAACGTCCATCTGAGAAGGAGAGGGGAATGATTTCTGGATAACACTCAGGTATTACCAGCCTACACACTATTAACAATGCATCAAACCTAGATTCATAAAAGCCCATTAATCCGCAGCGAGTTAGAACAAGGGGCTCTCATGCAGGTATGATGTATCTGCACTGTGGCTTGCGCTCACAAGTGAGATTATTCTTTAAATGAATGATGCAGTCACCCTAAAGCCAATAAAAGTGTAATTACATGCCTTGGGCCTCGGTGACGAAGCCGGCGCTGGTGACAGCTATGTGGGAACGAGGAAGAAAGGATTACCTTCACTTTTCATCTCGCTTTGGCACGATCACCTCTCCACAGGGGTCACCTTGGACGGAATGCCACAATTTTACCAGTCATTAAACTCCTAATCCAGCCTCAGCGTGCAGACCACCATCTCATCTGTCAAAGCATCCGCGGTCTTATATCACTTCATGCTGCCCGTGCGTCCTCGCCAGCCATTATGACAGAAAGCAAAGGTGAGAAGCCTCCGCCGGAACAGTTGCGACACAGAAGAAACAATAACAGAAAGTTCACGGCGAGTCAACGTTTTTCTCATTTCATACATTTTCCCGGCTTAAACGGAAAATTATCCTTGGCAGGTAAAGCAATATCCTGGGGATTACTTCATTTTACACACATTTTCCTTTAGGTTAATATTCTACAAGTTATTTCGGTCTCCGCAGGAAACCGTGCGCTCGAACCTTTGCGGGGTATCAGCTGGAAGACGGCTTAGCACACCTCTTAATATGTGCTGCCCTGTATTTGCAAAGCAGAGCCATTACATATTCAGAGATAGGGAGATATTTTTTTTTCACGCCAGGCAAACTGAACATGATAAATTGGACAATAAGCAATCTAATCCAGCCACACAAAAAGTGCACGGAGGCATAATGCTGCACTAAATATGACTTCACGCCGACAACCTGCAAAACAACACTGCCAGTCACAGGAGCACGGCGCTAACCAACAATACCGTGGTCACACTCACACGCACGTGTTCATTACACAATCACTTGTTTTTATAATTGAAATCTATATGGCGTAACAGCCGAGTAGGGACCCAAACAGTTAGATTGTCTCACTGTGACGAAGACAATAAAAGGACTTTCTTTCACCAAACCTGCAATTAATCAGCATGCTTGTTTTAATACTGCGAGGAGAGAGCCGCTGGTTGTTATATTCTCAAAACTAAATTCTTAAACATACTCTGAGATTTGGGCATTTAGAAAAAAATCTTAATTAAATTTCACCGTCAGTGGCAGGAAGTACACGAAATATTTAAAAGGGGGCCGTATAAATACACATGACTTAAAATAACTAATGACTGCATAACTTGCTTCAGTGCAGTTCGAAGCATTCATTAGTGTAATACTTTTAAATTGTGAGAAATATCATGTGATTATAGCTGGTTTTCTTTACCACCAAAAACACACTGTGCCTTTGGTTCATTCAAGCCGATGTGTGTCGGATTTGTAGCTAAAGGATCTTTCTCCCAGTTTTCAGCTTTGCCAGAGGAGACACAATATAAAATGTTAATTAATTGTGTAATTCTCCATCACACGCTGTGTTTGGCCCTGAGAAATACCCGAGCACCACTCATTGGACTTTGGATGAACAGATACACAACATACAATGACCTATTATAATCGAATTTCTCATAAACCATATTTAAACCTTTATAAAAAAGGATAATTATGGTCTCAGAGTTTTAAAAACTTTAATAAACTGGGTAAGATATTAAACTCTAACTTGAAACAGAAACTTACAATGTCTACAGTTTCAAAACTTCTTTCATGTGTCTGCTTTCGCCGGGAGTCCCACTTTAGAAAAGTGAATTCTTTGCTGCCAGAGTTCACCACAGGTAGCACCTCAATAATGGCAGCTCACTGATAATATAGTCATATTTAAACATGACCGATAACGCAGCTGTGATTTTAATCAATCAATCTCAGTAATGAGAACAGGAAGTTAATCCATTGTTATGCATTATTCGCCGGTAAATTAAGGTCTTTGGGGTTAATTAACCAGTGGGCTAAGGACAATGTTAATAATGCAGCACTAATATAGGGCAGGTAATAACACACTTGGAAATTTCCCTGTCAACTCCAGCCTTCAGTTCTGCTCGGAGTAGAGCAGCAGATATATCCTGGCAATTCGGTTTCTCTACAATGTCTTCTTCAGGATAAACAGACATTAACACTGCTTTATGTTGCTCTGCAGTAGAATGTACATCGTCGGGATGTTACTCCTTCCTTTCCTTTTATTGAACGGTTACAACAGAAATCACCAGAATAGCAATTTACAGTTTCTTAAAATGCAATGAATGCCAGCCGCCCTCCCATTACCATAATTAAGCTTAATCACCCGAAACACATTTTCCAACACCACTGACCGATTCATTGTCCCGGTAAAATATTCACATTTCAATGAAATGAAAGGGTGGCATGATAATCAGTCATTAGTACAATTATTTTACTGATAATTACTGATTAAAAGTAGCAAAGTAAAAAGACATGGGAAATTAGTTGGTTAATTAGTTGAAATATTTAAAACCCTGCAACTAAGTCCAGCTGCTATTGACTTTAAGATGGACTATATGTGTTTGTATGACCTGTGTATATCTAACCTGGAACAATGTCTGAAAGTGAATTTGCTGCAGAAACCAGTTGTCATGAACAAGGAGATTTCTTTAATATTAACAGCACAGGACAACTAATAACATCTACCTACTTCTTAGCAACTGCTTCAAAACATTTACATCCATTTCATAAAGAAATCACTAAACCACCTCAGAGTTCTGTGTCTCTTCCAACCAGTCACGTTTACAGTTTACATCCATGTCTGTCCAGACTCAGGTAATATGTCGACTTTGAAGGACAGAAAATAATTAGACTATGAATTCTTGAATTATGGCAAAAACATGTTTGACCTCTGACAGCCAAATTCAAATCAGTTGATCTCTGTGTCAGATGTGAGGAAAATTCTCTTCAGGCGTTCCCGGAATATGGTTTTCACAAGAATGTGATGGACGTGAGGTTACGGTGGCCTTGACCTTTTATATTTGACCTTCAAAATCTCAGTTTTTCTTTGAGTCCCTCACAGTGTTTCATGTGATGTCATGTTTACAAGAATAGGACAGGAAGATGGAACCAGGAACATGGCTCCGTCTTCAAACCTGTTCTCTTCTTATTTGAATTACATTTTAATATGTTTAAATTTGTATCTCTATAGTATGTGAGCTGCATTTCTTGTATGAAAGCTGCTATACAAATAAAGTTTATTATTATTAATAAATCAGTATTCACAGTTATCGCAGATTGATGTGCATGGATAATATACTACTACATATGTTTTTGTCATATTAAAAACACATGGGAGTCATGTAAACTGTTTGCCTCACCTCCTTCCTATGATGTTACCAGCAAACATGGAGCATGCAAGTTTTTAAAAAGTTACAGCTTTTAGCCATTTAATGAATAGTAGTAGTTTCCAAGAAAGAGACGCATTTTCAGAATTTGCTGATGAGCCGCTTCAGTGGTATCTTTGTGAGGGCAGGAGAAGGGATCTGGATAAAAACGCACACTAATGCAAAATGTAAAGAGGGCATTTGTAGACACCTTAATTTAGCGGTGAAAATCCCTCGCTTCATATAAATACTGCACTAACATATTTCCCACAAAGCCAGCGCTTCTTGCTGCATCTCCTGGGGTCCAGAATGACATTCAGCATCTGGTTGGACATCCTTTCCACTGCACGGTTGAGAGGCAAAATGCCGCCTCGCTCACTATCCCTGGACCCACATCAGACCTAAAAGACGGTCTGCAGCTACTTTAAAGAATTGTATCAGTGCATTACTGGGGTTTACTTTGCTACACATTTTATTCATGTGTTTAAAAAAAAATGTACATGCATGTATACACAGTAGTCCTGGTCCCTGAATGTTCCAACCGCCGACACAGACGATCAAAAATACAGCCGCTCTGTGCAGCCGTGTTCCTCTAAAGGTCTACATTAAAATCACTAAAGCAATTTATATGTCTCTTATTCAAATAGCTTAATATTTTTGATATTGTCCTGTATGTTCAGATGCTGCTTCCTTTATTACAAAGGGGAGGGACTACTCCCTACATTAGGTGGAACCATTGACTGTATCTAAAGATGGACGACATGACGGCTCCCTGGTGTCTGGCTGCAGTAATGCTCATTAACCCAGCCTCCTCAATGTTAGTGGATGGGACATGGACTGAACTTAAAAAATACTTGTTGAATACATTTTTCTCAAAGATGATTTCTGTCATTTCTGTAATTCAGTTCTTATCACACTGATGTTTGTTCACGTGCTTATTTTTCTGGTAAGTTTGGTTGTAATGAGTTATTTGATGCTATAAAAACGTGGTGAAACGTCATGATTGACAGCTGAGACTGACTTGCAAATGAACTTGCTCTAAATTACGTCAGGGATTCAAAATGGAGGCATTCGTATCCTTGCTGAGGTGGAGTCGCCTCATCCATCTTTAAATACAGTCTGTGGTTGACATCATGAGCTGGAACATTAAAGACACTGGGTAAGAACCATATTTCAATGCCAACTCAATCAGTGCCTCCTTATCCGGGTGCCTTGAATAAACAGAAAGACATTTCAAAGGTACCTCTTCATCTTGTAAACCATATGTGGACAAAACAATTCTCAGCTCCAGTTAGTCAGTTGCCACAGATGCTCAAGCACGAATCAAGGATGAACACAGTCAGCCAAACATTCATTACAAAACACAAACAGGAAACAGCATTAGCATCTGACTGGAGCTGTTACTGAAAGATTGCGTCAATTCAACAGCATCAAACTAGAGGTCATTGTCTATTAGGGACAGGGACAATCTCTGTTAATGACAGTGAGTTAGAATAACATCAGTTCCTTTAAGCTATGTCCCCGCATTACTGTCCCCCCCTTTTTTGTAATGTGTGTCTCCATCCAGCACTGGCGGTCTTATCTGCATCCCAGCTCTGTGCTGGCACAGGGAAAGGCTGTTGCTAGACACACAATATTGGACAAGACAGTAACATGGAACATTTAGTGGAGGATGGAGAGGGTACCGTCGCACCAGGCTTGCCAGCTGTGATAATGATGTATAATTTAATTGAAGGCTGCGCTTCTATCCTCCACAGAACTCAAACTGCTCTTCTCTTGTCAATGCATTATTCAGGCTAATGGTGACCCTGAAATAGAAAAAAGCTTCTTATCTCTTTAAAGTTTTATTGCACAGAGCAGAGAGAGGTAAGGAGGTATATCGAAAGAAAGTGAGTTAGAGTGAGGCACAAATAAGGTAAAAAAAAGGCTTAGTGAAATGCAGTGCTGCCGTTCTTTGTGAAGGATTTCTGTTTCTGACCGTGACAGCGTCATCTTCCTGGCAACAGTGGTAAAACTCAATTGGCCAGAGACGCTGTTCCCTCTCCTTCGCTGCTGACATTTCCAAGGGAATAACAAAGATCTTCCACAAACCAAATGCCTGGGACGGGCGAGTTAAAGAGGAGATTTACACTCTCGTCTGCAGGCAATCTTTGTCCTTTTGCGACTACACTGAACATATACAAATCAAAAACTTTAACAACAACACCTCCAGAAATATTCCATCACGATCATCAACACACCACAACTGAAACACGAGAGGCACGGGGAGCAGGGTGAGGCACTCGTGCATTCACTACTACACGCGATCAAGTGGCTACGCTGCAAGTTAGTTGTAGCCAAGTCAAGGAAGAACGAGGTGAAAGGGTCCTAGGCCATAAAATGTGCACACTTCTATCCATCACTCTAAGGTGTCATATTTACAGTCTGAAATTCAGCCATAAAACACTGTTATTGTAATGTGTAATTTCCTCTGCAATTAGTAATCCGCTTCATTAGAGGACGTGCGACTGGAATGTGGCAATTAAGCCGCGCTGTATGGCAAGTGGATTTGTGATTGGGGTGGTGAGGAGGAGGAGGAGGAAACGTAATACCCGGTGAGAGTACTTTAGCCATTTACTCAATCAGTTATTTCACTGCATCAGTCTTTAATTGCAACTGCTTCATTTTTTAATGTTAAGATAAATCCATCATTTAAAAGATTGTGAAAGATAGGTGGTAAATGATCATTTATTGGTTCAAATGTGTAATATCGAGATTATTTAACCTGATAATAGTGTAGTGCAAGACCAGAGCTATTTTTATAATGACTGGCATCTAAGGAAGAACGTGTTAGTGTAATGAGTGAAACAAAAAATGTCAATATTACCACCTATAATAAAATATAATATCTTTATTATTATCATTATTATTATTGTCCTTTTTGCAATCAGAGTGATTGACGGACTTCTGTGAATCAACAAACAATCTATAATCCTTAAATGATCTTAGTTACCTTTAGGTTGTTTAATTTTAGGTTTTGAATATTTTAGTTTTTTGGGGGATTATTCAATTGTAATAATTAAAATAAATTCCAACAGGTAGCTTTTATAACAGTGATCATATTTCAACATGCATGTTTGATTATTGTTTTAATAACTGAGGATGTGTAACTGTCATCCTGATCTAAGACATACGCTATTTTAAAAAGTGTACTGCGTTACACAATCATAAAATTGACTTTTGTCTTGGAAAGACAATGACATTTTAGCACAGTTACCTTTTGAAACAATGATTTATTTACATTAATTGATAATGACGTCAATGTGAGGTAACTATTTTTCTTAAATTAGGTCTATTTCACATGGGCTTTGCATATTATATGATGCAGAGCGATGTTTTAACAGAACCACAGATTTACAAAAACTTGTTTACCATTCGATTTAATTCAATAACAGCCTTCTGCTGCTCTAAATTGGGGAGGAACTGCTTTTACCTAATGTCGACTCAACCCTGTTACCAATGCATCTGTAATCTCGCCCACACTTTTCAGCTCGTATGCATTACATTTATTTCTAACAAGGCGTAGGCGTACAAAATGAAGACAAGTACATTTGAGAAACTGATTCTTCTCCACTTGCAGTGGCACAAAGCTTAATGATCTAATTGGATTGAACGAGGAACAGCAGGCGCATTTTCTGCCTTTCTAGCCTTTTTCACCATGATTGAGTAATTACCAGGGCGCCAAGTCTACTTCATTATAGATGTACTCGCTGTCTGTCTTGTAAACATTTTGTTTCTAAAAAATCAAATGTTTGGCAGAACTGAAAACTTGGCCTACATTTCTTACATTAGCACACACGGGATGTGCCGGAGACAATTCTCCAGAGATCTCACCAGTCAGAACTGAGTCAGAGTGTGTAAGCAATACGTCACAGGAACAGATAGTGAGAGATGTTCCCCTTGGTCCCTTTGTTCCCTGCCCCGAGACAAAAGTCAAAACAAATTAACTGAACGTAATGACAGTGATGCAATTGTCCCTGTCAGGCTCTTGCCTAATTTTTCCCCTATTATTTTTGTCCCCGTTGTCAGTGTGGACTTCCTGCTCAGGCCAGGGTATGAGAGTGGGGGGGGCGGGTCCATTAACAGTAATTCGACATAAATAGGAGACTGGTTCATAAAGCAGTGAACTTAACACTTGAGAAAACTATGCAAAACAAGCTGTAAAACTAGATCTACTCAAATAACTCAAAAACAAAGACATGCTGAGTAATGTGTCGTTATTTTCCACCAGTTGAGATACAATTAGTCACTAATATGCTTTCCAACATGTAATACATACACTACAGTGACATTTATACTCTGGCAGCCACAATGAATAAGCATTTAATCTAAGACGTAGAAGCTATGAATATGAAGCATTACAAAATAATTCCGGTTCATTTAAACGTCTCTTTTTTTGTTTAAGTAGCTCAAAGCACAAGCAACAAGACAACAGCTTAAGTGTATTATCTCCCATTTCATTAGACGGCAAAAGGGAAAGTAGACACAGGTAACATGAGCAATAATCCCTCATTGTACAAGAAAAAACTGTTTGTTAGAACCACTGCAGCAAATCTGAACCAGAGACGGCCTGTAAACTGTCATGGATAAGAGATAAAAAATTATCTGGGTAAAATATTTTACTGTTTTCTTCAGTTTGGGGTTTTTAGTTTTAAATAACCTGCTAATCTAAGGTCTCAGCACTTTAAAGCAGGACTGAGCTGTGATATATACATGATATGACCCTGCAAGGCAATTTGTAAAAAAAAAAAGAAACTCAGAAATACAAAAGAGTTCTCAAGGACAAAGGCATTTGAATGAATTTCTTGTCGATTGCCCAACAATCAGCTGTGGATACAGGCAGGTTTGATTATAAGCAAGCTAACAGAAGAATCACAAACCTGATTGAGGGGCAGTTGTTGCTGCTCTGCACTGAACAAAGTAAAATTGTTCTTAAGCATCGGTTACTGAGCCGATCACTGATACGTATGGAACAAGATATTGGGAAAAAAAAACAGAGGAGGACACTGAAAGAAATTTCCTGTTCTTCTCTCCGGTCTGCGATTGAAGCAGCAGATAACAGATACTATTAAAGATCGCCATTACAGTACAGAGGTTAGTGTGATGTGTGTCCAATAATTTGGTACGAGCTGGCGGATGATGTCGTAAAAATTTAACTGGCCCTTGAGATGTAAAAAAAAGTTCCTTACTCTGCTCTAGTCGTTACAAATTAAAAGGAATTATCCTTCCAGTAGAAGTGCATCAAAATTAGGATGGACACCTAATTTAATGAGTTGATCGGTGACTTTTTGCCATTTAAATCATTCACAATAAGAGTTTTAATTCCAGTTAGAATCGAGGAAAAGCTCAATAAACATTGTTATGGTAATGTTGTTGAGGAACATTTTCAGCTGACTGTAGATGGCTGCTTCATTTTGTCTGGCGGTCTGAGCAGCCCCTGAATAGCACTCACTAATTGCACGGCTGCGGCCTGTGTGCAAACAATGATGAAGTAAGCCATTTGGGCTGTTGATCCGTACTAGGCTACACTATTCCTGTGTGATTAGGAAGTGGTAATATTAATCCCTCCTCTCCTGCCCCGGCCTATAAATCTAATAGTCTCTCACTCCCATCCCAGCCGGTCAGATACCCTCGGCCCTGGGAGATAGAGGAGTGAGAGTGGTATTTCTGTAATAGGTGTTGGTCACTTCTTTAAACCATTACTCTCTCACTGACTGCCTCGGCAAGGCCCCTGTTTAGTAAATCAGTTGTTGAGAACATTGCAAAAAAATGACCCTTTTTCTAATCCTGGGCTACTCCTGAAATTGTTTGGCTTCAGAGCTCAGTGTGAACACAGCCAGGCTCCTCTCCACCTGGTACTGTCTTCACATTACCATGCATTACAGTTGGGTGGGATCGTAATACATCCAATTGAATTTGCCCCCTACTGCCAGGCTCACTTCCATCTCTGCTGCCAGGGTGATATTAGTTATGGAGGCTCTCTCTGCAGGGCGGTAGGAGAATATGAAGGAACAGTAATTTGCTGTATTCGGGATGATGTCAGACATCGTGCGTAGGAAGTAAGTGTTTTGTTTCCTGATCACAAGACCTTAAGAACTAGTGTTCGACGCTTAGAAATGAGATGACAACAAGCAGCGTTCTGCTGCCGCCTCTACTGCAGCTGGTGTACCTGGTGTGATTCCACTGCAGCAGGTATTGGGGAAAGTGGAAGTGAAACACAGTTTGATTCCAACAAATCATAAATATAGAAAGCGAGCTTTACAAACCTCCACAATTCTTTCATATTCATTTGTGTATATTGGTGTAACACTTCTCCATAGTGTGATACAACCTACTAAGACCAATATACACATATAGAGACATTTATTTTGGGAAAACCTTCACAATATTTGAGCTATTATTAGTGTACACTTACTCTTTTAATTTAAACAGTATGAACATCTCAGTGTCAGTGCAATTATTTTGTGTGTGTTGTCGTATGCACCACTAAAATGATAATAACTCTATTTGCCACATGCTCGCGGTACAGTCGATGAGGTTTTTACCGTCCCCACAGTCAGACCTCA
Organism: Hippoglossus stenolepis; assembly: GCF_022539355.2. Taxonomy (NCBI): domain Eukaryota; kingdom Metazoa; phylum Chordata; class Actinopteri; order Pleuronectiformes; family Pleuronectidae; genus Hippoglossus; species Hippoglossus stenolepis. Next base: position 6,566,974 of record NC_061486.1, on the reverse strand, counting down.
AAGCGTCAGCTGCAGTTGTGGCATGCAATGCAGTTCTTTAGTTTTATTTGTACCGGTATCAGTATTTTTAACAACCCCAAAAATCACTTTGTGCTATCCATCTTGTACGCCAACACAAATCTTTCAATATCAAACACTCATCACCTGCATAGTTGAAAAGTGGCAATAAAATTGAGTTTCTTCCTTCACAGAGCAACAGCAGCCGAGCTTCGACGCCTCACGGACATGACAGGGGAATTAGTCTATTTAGACTGTAAAAAGAATTTGAGATCTTTTTATGGGAGCTTTGATGCTTTTTCCATCGTGACACTTAAACACTGAATTGCATTGTGACGGGAATTGAAGCCACAGACGCAAAGAAAAACTAAATTACACAGCAACCTTTCAAGTCCACAGATGATAAGAGTGTTTGATATTCAGAAAGCAGATTTGTTGGATGATCACTTCAATGCATGCTTTTAAAGAAAGTTTTGCGGCTTGTGTTAATATTTGGTGTGTGAGACAATGAATAAATTGCATGTTAGGCAACATCTTGCACATAGTATAGGGAAAGTACCTGGTCAATGTTACTGGGCAAATCACCAAGCATATGTAAACCTGCTTATTCCTGCAAATCAGCCAAGTGTAATGTGTACGATCACACAAACACTGAACCTTCAGTTTATGTTTAGATCAAATGTCAGAATGGGTAAAGCATAAGGGATCTAAGTGACTTTGATAGGGTGTTATGGCCAGTGGGGCTAGTTTGAGTTTTTAGATTTGATTCAGAATGGGCTGAAAAACAAAGACATCCAGTCAGCGGCAGTTCTGCAGACAAAATCGTCTTTTTGATGAGAGAGGTCAGACGAAGAAAACCAGACCGGATTGGAGCTGATAGATACTGTAACTCAGGCAATCACAACTGGGGGTGAGCAGGAAAGATTTGGATGCACAACGCATCAAAGTTGGAGATCAACAGCAGAAGACCTACATCAAGTTCCACTCTCCCATCAGTCTGGAATCTAAATCCGAGGCTGCACACGGAAACAAACCAGGACAGTTGAAGATTGGGAAACTGTGGTACGGTCTAATGAATCTCGATTTCTGCTGAGACAGGCAGATAGCAGGTTCACAACAGCATGAACAGCAACAGTCCAGACGAATGGTGGTGGTCTAATCGTGTGGGGAATGTTTTCTTTGCACACTTTGGGCCCGTTAACACCGATCAATCATCGATGAATGCCACAGCCTGTCTGAGTATTGTTGCTGACCATGTGCATCCATTTATAGCCACAGTTTACCATCTTCTAATGGCTACTCCCAATATGATAAAGCACCATGTCACGAAGCCAAATTCATCTTTAAGTAGTTTCATGAACACGTCGAGTTCAGTGCACTTCAACTGCCTTTTCTGTCGCAAGATCCGAATCGGACAGAACAACTTAAGGAGGTGGAAGAGAAATATTCTTGGAGGAATATTTCCAACACCTTAAGGAATCCAGTTTTAGTATGCTGTTCCGAATAAAGTGCCTGGTGTGGAGGCTTGCCACATAATGTATAATACTGTGAGTAAATAGTTTATATCCCCAGTGTCCTCCTAGCAATATACATTTTAACAGTATGGAAAGGGTTAATAATCTAGCCTATACCGTGCAGGGACAAATCACACATGCATGAAAATTGTGATGTTAAATGTGATAATGAATGGCAATTTATAGTCAATGGGAATTAACACTGGTGAGAGAAATCCAATGACACAGTGCTGGCACACAAATTAAATGTTAAATACTTCTTCCCACCCAATATCCATCAAGATTTGTACACCCTGTACAGATCTCTGGAAAATAGAAATCTTTCCAACAAAATGTGTCGCAAAAACTATAATTAACCAAGCACGGTTACATTTGGCTGTGGAATGATTTTATTTTTTTCCCACCTGTGAACAGATATAGGGACGGAGCCTATGGCCTAATTACGTGGAGGGAGGTCAGTGCCCTCGATTTCACCAGAGGCAGGCGACAACTTTGATTTCATAATGGATCTGTTTTTACCCTTGGTTTTAGAGATTGCTGATTCATATTTTCACCAAACACATCAAATTCCAACCTTGAGCACATTTTACCCACTGTTCCAAGTGATTCAAACATTGGGCTGAAAACGTGTTTTGCTTTTACAAAAGCGCCGGCAAAGCTGACACTTTATTCTATGTTCAATCTCGTTGTCTCTGCAACATTCTATCGTAAATTCTTAAGTCGGAAAAATATATATAGATATTAAGTTATTTAAGCAAGAGAACAACTAGATTTGTTAATCATCCATTATTTAAGTGTGCGATATCGATCCCAGAGCTTGATCCACGTCAATAAGTTAGAACTTCTGAGTGCTACGGATCCGTGTTGGTGAGAAATGCATGGAAACTGTATAGTGACAGGAAGGTGTAAAAGAGACTTGTTTGAAGAAATGTAAAACATCGAGAGTGGGTGACACGAGCACGAGCGAGTGGCAGGGAATCATTAAGACAGATCACAGTTGTGACACTGCCTCTTTGAAGACAACCAGGATCCCACCGAGCGCGAGTCTCGTGTGCTTCCAATGCTGATAGGCTGCAGGGAGCATCTCTCAGGCTTCTCGCTGAGCACCAGCACCAAGATTAGAGGTTCCTTTAATCCGAAAAAGGGGATTAAATGCTACAAGAGAGGCGAGAGGGCCGCTCCCACGGAGGGGATGAGATGAATTATTAACACCTCTGCTCAATACGGGAGATCTAAGTCTATAAACCAAAAATCACAGTTCTAAGACACTGGTGGCATGTCCTGTCAACCAAACATACCAGGGTGCACAGATAAATGTGATCTTGCCTAACACACTCCGCCTCAGCGAGCAGGCAGGGGGTGTGTGTGGGAACGTGTGTGGGAATGTGTGTGTGTTAAGAGTGTTAGGGGGATTCAAAACACACAAAACGATACGAGCGGGACAGTAACATAGTTGCGAATACGCCAATAACGTAGAAATTGTGGAGAGCACTCAAAAGTTATGACATCCAGTGGACGAAAGTGGTCATCACTTCCTCTTGTGCTCAAAAACACACATCAACTTCCCATGAACACACCTCAGCTGCCACAGTGAGTCAGAATTGTCCAGAAAAATAAGTTAACCAGTCCAGACTTGTATGTCAAATATATGTAAATATGGTGGAACACAACATCCAAATCCTAAAGTGTTTAAAAGCAAGGTCAGTGTGGAATGGGAATGTGTCAGCCAAATTTATTACCCATGATCACCTGCAGATCAAATCTATCTCAAAATCATTCAGCTACAGAACAGATACTCACAACGCAAAATCTACAAATAAATAGACGTGTGTATCATGGTTGTCCATCATCACTTACCGCCCTTGTTCCATCTGCCTTTAGTCCTTGCCTGATAGGTGAGTTCAGGACAGCCAGAGAACACCAAGAGAAAAAAAACAAGTTCAAACACAGAAAGAAATCCAGACTTTGCCCTGGAAAACATGTCCAAGAGTTGCTGGCAGCCGAGTCACTTTCACATGGCTGTGTTTCCTCCTAGAACGGCGCGGCTGTGGCGCATGGTAGCCCACGCGTGGGCTGTCATCATCAGTCACGCTGGTGTCAGCAGTGGGTCTCCAGTCCTACCATGCTGCTCAGTGATGCCCCGGCCGGGTGCTGATCTTCACTGATGCTGGAGCAGCGAGTGGAGCCGCATCTCTCCCTTCTGTAAGCTCTGCCTCAGCACAGTGCATGGGAACCAAACAGGAACACACAGCTTGCCACGCGACGGCACAGCTCAGCTACGCTCGGCACAGTGCAAAGGAACTCGCTCTCACACACACACACACACACACACACACACACACTCACACACACTCCCTCTCTCTCCGTCTCTCTCACGCTCACTGCTGCCACCGCTGTCGATGCTGCTGCGGGAGCTGCTGCTGAATAATTTCTTGCCCTCCTCACTCTAGGTTTCAGGGGATATTCATTCCTCTGAGCTCGCTCTTTTGCTCCGAGCCTCACACTGTGGAGAAGACAGAGATTAGAGCACGACCCCCCCCCCTGTGCACTCCACAAAGGAGTTTCCAGGGAGGTGTTGGACTGAGACTGAGTCTGGTAGTGTGAACCTGCTGACAGGCAAGTAAGGATAGCAGGTAGCTGGTGAGTGTGGTAGGCAGATGAATTTGTAGGGATGCTCTTTACGAGTAAGACATTTGCATGGGGATAGCATGACCATCGGCAAAGTAAGGAAAGGCTCAACATTCCTAGAGGCGATGGAGCAGAGAGAGAAGGAGAAAGACTGGGCGGGAAAAACCAAAAGAGAAAAGATCACTGGTGGGGAGATTGTAGGGTCCTTGCTTCTTGACCCAACCCCCTCTGCAGTGACAGCACATGGACAAAAAAAGCGTTATATCCCTGAACAAAGTCAAGCAATATTATTGAGGATAAATGTATTTATTTCACATTTTGGAAGTGTTTGGAGTATTTGGTCAACAACAATTTGAAAATAGTGAAAACTGCATTTCCCATTGGCCAGGTTGTCATTTTCTAATTCCTCCTAAACTCCACAGAGACAAAACTAATCAAATCACAAATCCCATCGTGAAACTCGTAACGTATTCATTTCCGAAACAAACTATAGAGGAAACTTCGGGTTTGTGACTGTGGTAGTGACGCAGTGGGAAACTGTTATTTAACCTTTCTTTAGCCAATTCATGCTAAAGAATATTGGAAAAGCTTTTGCTCCTCTAACGCACTAACAATTGAAAAAAAATACAAGTCATGTAATATAATATTTTAATTAAAACATATAATTTTTCTCTCATTTGTAACTAGCTGCCAAGATCTTTAGAGATACGAGGCACTCTGTTGATCAGCCGCATTTCCCTGACAAAGCTCCAAGGTCGTTATGCTCACAAGTTCATAAAACAAGTACCTCACAAGTATGAGCCGGCAGTCTGGTACACACACCACGGCTTTAATGTCCTAATTACAGCTTCTGTGGAAACCCATGATCAAGTCCATCATTTTTTATACACAGCGCAAATTAATATTCTGAGTCCACACATGATCTTCGCTCATATCTTACCTGCTCAACCCCCCACACCGCCCACCCCCATCCTCCTCTTCCTTCACGCCGTCTCGGTTCCTTTCGTAAAACAACCTGCGACGACACCAGGAACTATAATTAAGCTTTCTGCACATGAGAGAGACAGACGTGTATTTCCTCTTAGACACCAGCAGGAGCACGTGTGTTGGCTGTACACATTTCCCACGACGGATTAAACAAGCTCGCTGTTTGCTTCTCTGTGGCCTCTTGCAACGCAGCGAAAGTACGCAACTCTAACGTCTGACAGACTCCTGTTAATCGACTTATAAAATCTGAAAAATCTGCACCAGACATGGTAGATTCAAACCCTAATGTTACAATACGTCTTCCCCCATGTCGACACTTCTAAGGAGGGTTTTTTTAATCAGTAACCTGGAGCTTTTTGTGTTGAACAGTAATACTCATGAGATTATTCTTTTTGCATATAAAGAGCCTGGTGTGGCACCTTGGGCTCCAAATTTAAATGATGCTGGCAAGGGTAAGCACAAAGTAGTTTAGATGCAAGCAGTTAGTGGGGGGAGGACCAGGAAATACACGGAGAATGTGGTTTAGCTGGTTCTAAGTGGTCTATAGTGACCATTTGTTAGAGCCTATGTCCCACGGCGGTGCATTTTCATAAAGCAAATCGCTGCTATAACAAGAGTAGCATTCTTGCCATTACCGCGTAGCATTCGGTTTAACCGTAAAAGGTAAAACTAACTCCCACACCGATCACTGAGTTCACTTCACTTCATCAAAGACAAGATATTTATGTTTAACGAGGCAAATTTAAAGAGGGGATGGTGCATCTTAATCCCTTTCACAAGCTGCAAAATGACACAACAGTTGAATATGTAGCAGACGTATTAAAAAAGATGGGGGAAAAAAAAGTTCAAAATTCAAATGTCAGAAACAGAAAAACAGCACAGATGTTCCCAAAACAAACTCTGCGCCTGTGTCATCAGCGGATGAAAGCGACAGACTTTGATGTCTGCCGCCTCTTGTGTAAAATTAGTTCACACAGACATAAATCTGGTGAAGTGTAGCTGGAATTAGCATCCAGTGTCTTTGTCTAAGGTCCCTGTGAGCCCATTAAACTAACCATTCAAAGTTGTTTTTGCTTCAAAAACACTTTCTGCCTCTTTAATACAGTCGTGCAAAACAGAGGAGGGAAGAAGGAGAGGGGATAAGAGGGATGAGAGGGGAACCTGTGCAGGGTGTGATAGTCGAGGCAGATGCACAGAAACAAACAGCAGCGAAGTATCGTCGAGTAGGTTTACGGTGTCACCAAAAACAGTCCTTGCTGCCGAGGAAGGAGTAAAGAGGAGTAGAGTGGAGTGAAGTGGAGGGGATGCGGGGACTACTACACCCATACTGGTAAGTCAGACAGCTTATCACCCCCAGACAAGAGCCCCCTGGATAAATGTGGTCAAGCAGGAGAGGAGCCCAGCTTCAGCAGTGATGGGGTGCAGGACAGCGATAAGGATGAAGCTCTACTGGGTGAAATGGGGGAGTGAGGCGAGGGGCCCCGGGCGGAGAAACTCAGCCAACAGCGATGTTCATTCCAACTCTTCCTGGCTAAACCTCTTAAAAAATTTACACAAAGGCATCCACCATACTCAGCAAATATAGGTTACCGCATGTATGCATGCATTCATGTGTCTTAAGTGTAACCGTGCATGTGTGCACGTTTGATTGCACATCTCACTACAGAACCTGAAAGAGGGGAGGAAGGGAGTGTGGAGCAGGAAGAGGAGAGGATGGGAACGAGGAGAGCGGAAAGAGGCGAGGCGGAGAGAGAGAAGCCGTCTTCTTGATGTTTGTCCGACGCCAGCCTCTTGAAAACACACCATGAAATTTGCTTTTTCACAGGAAGTGACAGAGCGAGCACCATGAATTGATCCCCTGATGGAGATCTGGCTCTTTGTGCAGTTGTTCTCTCCTCTGCACATCTGCCTGCCCAGATACTGGATAATCTACTTGCTCCCGGCATTCCTAATCCAACCAACCATCCCCATTCACTCCGCCCATGTGTGTCCCAGCACGGGACAGGAGGCTAGTTTGGAGGTCTATAATGGAATAGATTTGGTTGTTTGTCGCTCTTGAAATGATTGTTATGTGTCACTGAAATGATTTTTTTTCTCCTGCCTTGCTAACCTCTAGGTAATGAGCAACACTCTAATTATAATTTACCAGAATCAGAGACCCCCGCAACTTTCAAATCAGACAATCAGCGGTGGAGCCTTTCTTTTGTTTGCGGCTGAATTTTGTTCTTTTCCAGAAATTTTTAAGTCTCTAATATGGACAAAGCTAATACATCACAGCTAAGACATCCATGCATGCCAGCTCCTTGTTTGTATTTTTGTTTAAATTTTCCCTTTAGATTATGGCCCACAAAGCCACATATTTGAATAGAGCACAACTCCCAGTTTGGCTCCCGGCAAACAAATGTTAAAGATTATAAGCTGATTATGGCTCTGTCAGCCAATTCGAATAAGTAAACAAGACAGACTATAAAAGGGCAGCGCTTGTGGAAAACTCTTTGTAAATATGTTTTTAATGTAAATACGCCCCTGACTATTCGGTCACATGACTGATCACTGTGAAAACTGGGAACCACAACAGCTTGTAAACAGTGTCCATTAATAAACACTCTGGGGTTTGATTAAAAGTAGCGCCAATTCTTAATGAAACAATTACATAAAGTACTCCTACAAAATGCAGTATATGATTTATCATTTTCTAATAAACACTTTCTGTATCTGTAAACAGGAAATATATGTGCTCCCTTCAAACTAATGTGAACAATGCAATTTTGTTAACTAATCAGAAATGTGTTGTGTTTTCCATACAGCTCTTGAGTCAAATTGCTAGTAAATTATCGGTATGTAAATGTTATATGTATGCACTCGGAAACCGGGTGCACTCGTTACAATGAACACAAACGTGGCAATCGGAGGCAAAAAATGTGGCACGAAGCTGAGGGCGCAATTACATCAGGAATAAATTCCTTCACAGTCAATCCTTTATACCGAATAAACTCGCGCACGGAATGTGTCTGTGAACGGTCCCGCAAGTCAAAGAACAGAGAGGTAATAAGAATCAGAATGAGTTAGTGATTGCTGTCATAAAATATGGCAGGGGCTTCTATTTACAACCTGTAATAAAACTGCCTCTGCTGCGATTTATGGAGAAGCTTGCCCCACAGAGCTAAAGCCTTTTTTGCCAAGGGCATGTTAATAACCTCCATACTGCATTCTGAATATATTGGCAGATAGACATTTTGTCTAATAGAGCATTGCAAACTGGAAAGCAGGTTCTAAAAAAAGCAACAGCGTCATGCTTACAGTATAAGGTATTCTGGTGGCAGCGCGGGCTCCAGCCTGAAGCTCGGAGACCTGCCCACACTGCTCATCAATCCCTTGTCCCCCCCTCAACACAAAAACAACCCACACCAACAACCCACTGGCAATGGTGAAATCCTATTAATGACGTCACACGGTTGAGTAATGGAAAAAAAATTATTACACAAAATATGGCATTAATATGAATATGAGGTGGACACAATCCAGAGATGGTCTGGTACAAGCTGAACACGTTAAACTAATCATTTGAACTTAAGGTCCACTTACGAGCTTCATTCAGCTTTCACCAGTATCTTTGTAAGGATGCAGACTATTCATTTGTCCCAGGGGATGGTTTAGCTGTCAATACATGACAGTCACATGGGGATCGATTAGAGGGTATGTGTCTGAGGCATATGTGGCTAACACTTACGAGTCCTGGGCTATTTTTGCTCTTTTTAAATATTTAACATTCAAAATTAAATGTTTATCTTTCCAATGTTTGTGTCTTTTTATTTCAGCACGATATTGTTCATGCGATCAAACGATTCATTTTTCATTTTGTCATAGAATATCAACAAATTGGACCCAAAACACGTCACGTGATTTCACCACGCCAGAACCTACAAGGCTGAAGCTACATCGGTCTATATCAATCCAGACAATCAGTCTATCCTGTGCACACTCACACATCTAACCTGCCAACAAAGGAGAAAACACAAAGTAAAAAGGCGGGGGGCATTATTGTTCAGTAGAAATATAGCGATGTATGTGATGCACACATTAGCAGAAATTATTTGCACTCATCTATGAACCATTACAGCGCTAACAGTGTTTGTTTACAATCACAATGCACAGCCTGAGCTAGAATGCAAGCACATTATAAAACTGTAATGAGAAGAATCATTTTATTGCGGCTCCGGTCTCCATTAGTGGGATGGAGGTGAAGAGAACATGGACAGATGTGGATGCTGCTCCCATCCCCTCTCTGGCTGAAGAGATTCACCTGATCACCGGTCTCACTGGTCAAGGTCACCGGCTCTTCAGACCAAAAGCACGGTACTCTCTATATCACACACTCTATTAAATACTGGGTTTCAACAGTCCCCGCTATCAACTCCCTCTCCTCATTCTCCATCTCTCTAATATTTTTAAAACACTATGAAATCTCAATTACACACTGAGCTGTGGTCTGCAGAAGTAAGTTCCTGTTTTATGGTCGTGCGCATTGGTAGAATGTAGCAATATTGGTTATATAATTAATCACATGTTCGTCCTTCAAGACGCTGATGTAATGATGCCGAGGTACAGGTGGTTTGAAGGGCAACATGAGGCTGGGCACTGACCTGTTCGTCGTTCACCCTCCAGCTCGGGTCGGTGCCAGGTCTGATGCCGATGTCGATTAAACCTCGGAGCTTGGAATTTCCAAACGAATGTTTATTTAATTGTGATGGCATTTAAAAAGAGGCTGTCCAATTGTAACAGCAGTGACAAAGTCAGAGTAAATTAAATATGACGTTACCTGTGATAAATACATCTGATGGCCCCTCAATATTACATTTGTTTTGTTCTCAGCTTTGGAT